>NC_061513.1:52914020-53100831 GCF_022539505.1 Lolium rigidum | reverse complement strand
CGTATCGTACCTCGACACCACCTCTCGCATCAATGATCATCCACCTCCACCACCTTGCCGACGATGTCACCCTGCCGTCTCCTTCGCGTCGCTCCGCCGAATGACGATCGCCCGCCCCGAGCCGCTAGTACGGGTCGCCTCCCCGGGGCAAGTGTGGCTTAAATCTTAGACCTCGCTCTGATACCAAATGTTGGAATTCACCCACAGATCGATCACATCAAACTAGACGAACACACGCGGCACAAAATTTATCACCAAGGATGCATGTCGCACCCTGTAAATTTTTCTCTCTTTATTGCTTTTCTATTTTTCTCCACAACTCGCGATACAATCTGGTAAGACCTCACGTGTATATATACACGGACGGATACCGACTCAACACCTGACCTACACCTACACGTACTAGATAACCTAGTACTACTCTGAACCAGAACCCGACTCCAGTATATGACCGACTTGATCTCAGCCAAGCAAACACATACGGGAGATACTTCCTAATTAACTAGATGACTCTAAACTCTAACAAGTATATACAAAAAATACAAGAAGTCGACTAGGTGGACTGGTCCGAGTGAAGAGAAAAAAAAGCCATACAGAACTCAAAATATTTTCCGGCGATATTCATTTTCCTGAAGAGGCAGATAAGGTATTAGGCGGCTGTTTGATACCACCAGAAAGACAAAAAAAGGATTCTAAGGAATCAAAAAAAAAGCAAAAATTGGGTCTATGTTCAACGGAAAAAAATTATCAAGAGCAAGGAAAAGTATTTTGTTTCCATTCACCCTGCAGTCGCATATGAAATGGACGAAGGGAGAAATTTAGCAACACTTTTCCCGCAAGATCTCTTGCAAGAAGAAGATAATCTCCAACTTCGACTTGTCAATTTTATTTCTCATGAAAATAGCAAGTTAACTCAAAGAATTTATCACACAAATAGTCAATTTGTTAGAACTTGCTTAGTAGTGAATTGGGAACAAGAAAAAAAGAAGGCTGGTGCTTCCCTTGTTGAGGTAAGAGCAAATGATCTTATTCGCGATTTCCTAAGAATTGAGTTAATCAAGTGCACTATTTCATATACACGAAAAAGGTATGATAGGACAAGTGCAGGACCAATTCCTCATAATAGGTTAGATCGCACCAATCTAAATTCCTTTTATTCCAAGGCGAAGATTGAATCACTTAGCCAACATCAAGAAGCTATTGGCACCTTGTTGAATCGAAATAAAGAATACCAATCTTTGATGATTTTGTCGGCATCCAACTGTTCTCAAATTGGTTTATTCAAGAACCCAAAACATCCCAATACGATAAAAGAATTGAATCGTAGAATTCCTATTCGAGAAATTTTTGGGCCCTTAGGCGTTATTGTCCCTAGTATATCGAATTTTTCTTCATCTTACTATTTACTAACGCATAATAAGATCCTGTTAAAAAAATATTTGTTTCTTGACAATTTGAAACAAACCTTCCAAGTACTTCAAGGACTTAAATATCTTTAATAGATGAAAATAAGGTTTCTAATTTCGATAGTAACATAATGTTGGATCCATTCCTTTTGAATTGTCACTTTGTCCATCATGATTCTTGGGAGGAGACATCGGCAATAATTCACCTTGGACAACTTATTTGTGAAAATGTATGCCTATTTAAATCGCACATAAAAATCTGGTCAAATTTTCATTATTAATATGGATTCCTTTGTTATAAGAGCAGCTAAACCTTATTTGGCCACTACAGGAGCAACTGTTAATGGTCATTATGGAGAAATCCTTTACAAGGGCGATAGGTTAGTTACGTTTATATATGAAAAATCGAGATCTAGTGACATAATGCAAGGTCTTCCAAAAGTGGAACAAATCTTTGAAGCGCGTTCAATTGATTCATTATCCCCGAATCTCGAAAGGAGAATTGAGGATTGGAATGAGCGTATACCAAGAATTCTTGGGATCCCCTGGGGATTCTTGATTGGAGCTGAGCTAACCATAGCCCAAAGTCGTATTTCTTTGGTTAATAAAATCCAAAAAGTTTATCGATCCCAAGGGGTACAGATCCATAATAGACATATAGAGATTATTATACGCCAAGTAACATCAAAAGTGCGGGTTTCCGAAGATGGAATGTCTAATGTTTTTTCACCTGGGGAATTAATCGGACTATTGCGAGCGGAACGAGCAGGGTGAGCTTTGGATGAATCGATATATTATCGAGCAATTTTATTGGGAATAACAAGGGCTTCCCTGAATACCCAAAGTTTCATATCTGAAGCAAGTTTTCAAGAAACTGCTCGAGTTTTAGCAAAAGCTGCCCTACGAGGTCGCATTGATTGGTTGAAAGGGTTGAAAGAAAATCGTATTTCTGGAGGATTATACCTGTTGGTACCGTATTCCAAAAAATTTCCATCGTTCCCCACAAGACAAGAACCTTTATTTTGAAATTCAAAAACAAAATCTATTCGCGTCGGAAATGAGAGATTTTTTGTTTCTCCATAATAAAGGGGATACTTATGTATCGTGAATCTTTTAGATAAACCTCTTAAGAAGTTGGAAGGTCTAGTATACGGCGATTTCTCTTTTGCTAGACCCAGCACTAAAAAACCCATTTTTTTAACGATTACGAGGTTTATTCGGAGAGGAAATTGCAACATTTCGAAATCGGGAAATTGCAACAGGAGCGGGTGCTATTAGAGAACAATTATTGCCGTTGTTCGAATCATGTCTAATGGCCATTGGAATTTGATCTATCCTTCTATTTTTAAAGAGAATTCAGATTTGTTAGCGAAAAAGCGAAGAAATAGGTTCGTCATTCCATTACAATATCATCAAGAACAAGAGAAAGAACTAATATCCTGTTTGGGGATTTCGATTGAAATACCCTTTATGGGTGTTTTAGAAATACTATTTTTGCTTATTTTAACGATCCACGATACAAAAACGATAAAAAGGGTTCCGGAATTATTAAAGTTAGATATAGGACCGTAGAGGAAGAATATAGGACTCGAGAAGAAGACTCAGAAGATGAATATGAGACCCTAGAAGAGGAATATAGGACCCGAGAGAACGAATAGGAATACTATGACTTGGACAAGCACACAGACTGCATGTCCAAACCGGACCCGACCAAAACTAGCTAGACTGATTAGGCAAGATTATTGCTAACAGAGCCGCCACACGATCCGGCGACGAGTCCACGGAGACTAGAGGCTTTGAACGCAGGGTCGCCGTGTGCTAAGGCCTGTGTGCGCCATTACCAACATCCATTATCCCAAAAGTTTGTGCCTCTGCATCCATAGGTGTTCCTTCTTAGCAAAGGAGCACGACCGTGTCCATGTATTTCTACTAGGTCCCGGCTCTGCTTTCTGCTGCATAACTGGTGAGTCCCGAAACATTTTTTGCACTTGGCTTTTGTCAAGGGGCACTTGTTTGGAGAGGTGTGTGGTACACTAGTACTCTCATTCAAGTTACATTTGCAAACTCTCTTTCAAGTTATATGACAGAGATCGTGCGTATTTTGTTGGAGCAGGTGACACTCGAAGGCCGATGCATGGTTACAAGAAGCTGGTCTTCTGGATGCTGCTCCTGAGCAGCTGGCCACCATACTTTGCCCATGGCAGTGACTCTGACGTCCAGTGCTTGAAGGAGCTCAAACAATCGCTGATTGATCCTAACGGCATACTCGAATCCTCATGGAAACAGGGTTCTCAGTTTGCGTCTAAGCAACCTAGGACTCGAAGGTCCATTCCCACAGGGGCTCCAACTCTGCAGCATGTACAATACAAGATACAAGGGTCTGGAGATGTGTTCAATAAAGGCTGAAATAGTCATTCGTAAATCGACCTAAAAACATCATTATCTGATTGCTGATGTTTGTGTTAGTAGTACTCCTCCATCTCATCAAATATGTCGAAAGTTTGTCTATATTCAGATGTATCTAGACACTAAACAGTATGTAGATACATCTAAATTTTAATAAATCCTATACATGTTTCGTGGTACGGAGGGAGTACTACAATGAGATTAGAAGATTTTTTTTATCAAAAAACTATGAATGTCGTACTGTCGATTAAAAAGGGACTATTTCTAAATGGAAAAAGTCTAAAACAAACCTCAAACTTATGGGCAAAATCTAAATCAAACCCCACAACTCTCAATCCATGAAATTGGAGAAAATTGCACATACCAGTAAGTCTTGCGGTGAATGTTGCACATACCAGCAACTTTAATATTTCTTTGCACAGACCAGCAACTTCAGAACTAATCCGTTGTAAAGAGATTAGCTCCGTATTTAACAGTGTATTAGTTAATTAGGACGCTGACCTGGTAGCACGTTTTCATCTAAACTGCCGCTCCCTTCGTTGGACCACCACGAGAGCGGACGTTTCCTTTTCCCTGCATCCCGTTCTCTTCCCAGGCGGCGACGGTCCGATGTGGCCGCCCGGAGGCGATGCCGGCGGGGACGTCTGGCCGGCGACGGGAGTGGATCAACGAGATCGAGCCGCTCTAGGACGGAATCGGCTCCATCCCTGTCCACTTCCCTTCTTTGCAGGCGACGGGGACGCGAGCGGCAGCGGCCCGATGTGGCCAGCAGGAGGAGATGGCGGCGGCGACTCCCGACCGGAGATAGGAGCAGCTCCAAGTGGTCGAGTTGATCTGGTGCACGGCCGACTTGTTCCTGGTCTCCATCCTTTCTTCCCAGTCAATGGTAGCTCGTTATGAGGACCCGTCGGAGGCTGCAGCGGCCGGCCGGCGGCAGGGACGCGAACAATGGAATCCGACGAAGCCGTGGAGACGCTCATTCCCTTTGTTATTAGTCTCTGATGATCTCGTTAGGGTTTAGTTGTGGCTGTGTACAAACTTGTGACATTTCCATTTACTCACTAATAGATGTCTGCGCGCTAATTTGATGTCATATTTATTTATAGGCTGGATGATGAGGCTTGGATGGGGAGGTCAATGATGTCTCTGATTGCTGGTACACAACAACAGAGTGTCAACTTTGAAGATTGTGTGCATGATCAAGTGAAAGGAGAACAATTTATGGAGGTGGAGGAAGGGTCGGATGAGGAATCAGAATCTGATGTGGAGCCTTTTATTGTGCATTGCGAAGGAGATACAGATGTGGATGAACTTTATCCAACTCCCACTTATGAAGAACTTGTTGCAGAAGAGGCACCAAAGTCGAAGGAAGAATTACAGAAGGAAAGTAAAGTGAAGCAAGCTAAATTAAGGGCAGTGATGACAAGGAAAGTGAAAAAGAGGGCAGCTGATTATGCAGCAGGTGTAGAAGATAAATGCATGACCTTTAGTGATCAAGACAGCGAAGATTGCAAGGATCTTTCAGATTCTAGTGATGACGATGGAGTTATCCCTAAAACAAGCTTGTTTGTCACTAAGAGAAAGGAACTTCCGTCGATAATGCATGCCTAATAGCTATCATACATTGCTTGTAGGTGTTGATGGCTGTTTCATCAAGTTAGCTAATGGTGCTCAAATATTAGCAGCCACTGGAAGGGACGGCAATAACAACTTATACCCACTAGCCTTTGGAGTTGTTGGAAAAGAGGAAACATCAACATGGTGTTGGTTTCTCATGCAACTAAGATATGCTCTAGGTGGTGGCACTAGTAAGTCTGGTCATCCTTTCACAATCATGTCAGATCGTTAAAAAGGCCTCTTAAATGCACTTTCTAAAATATTTCCTGAATATGAACAAAGATTTTGCCTTAGGCACATATATGCAAATTTCCAATTAGCTGGTTTTAGGGGAGGGGACCTCAAGAAACATGTAGATGCTGCTGCTTATGCCTTTACAAAGAATGATCACATATTTGCAATGCAAAAAATTAGAGAAGATAGTGAAGATGCTTCGAAATGGCTAAGTAAAATTCCAACTAAACATTGAGCTAGACATGCAATGGATACTACATGCAAAACCGACCTCATAGTTAACAATATTAGTGAAGTTTTTAACAACTACATACTAGAACAAAGGGATAAGCCTATTGGCACTATGATAGAACAAATTCGGTTGAAACTCATGGCTAGATATGCAAGCCACCGAATTGGTGCTGCTGATGCACAATGGGAAATAGCTCCACACTATGTTGAGAAGCTTGAGATAGAGAAGAGAGCTGCCAGGTGGTGCGAAAGTGGCTTCTACAAATGTGCTGTGGCAGGTTTCAGGTAGTGACCACAAGAACTTTGTTGTTGATCTGGAGAAAAAGACTTGTGGCTGTTTCAAATGGCAATTCACAGGAATGCCTTGCAAACATGCAATCGCTGCTATTTATGCGAGGCATCATGACCACCCGGAAGACCATGTTTCAAAGTTTTTCAAGAAGCCGTGCTATCAAAAGGCATATCAAGATGTAATATTCCCAGTGCCAGGGCAACATGACTGGACAAAAACTGATACTCCAGACATAGATCCTCCAGTTTTCACTAGGCAGCCCGGAAGGAAAAAAAAGGAGATTGGGTCCTACCGAGACTGGGTGTAATGGTAGAGGGTATGTGGCAGCCATAACATGCTCAAACTGCAAGCTAAAAGGGCATAGACACACCACTTGTACCCAGCCGTTGAAATCCCATCTTGTTGTCCGAAAACAAGGGCACAAGGTAAATTACTGTCAAGTACTACTCTTTGTATATGCTAACTTAAGACCACAAAAGCTTGCCTAACATACTTGTCTTTCCTTTTCTTTGTGTAGAGAAGCCGAAAGTTCCCTAATCCATTTGTGCCCTCGGCTGCAAGTGCACACTCAACTTCATCTACTATGACACAAGCATCAAGTGCATGCCCAACTTCATCTACTACACCAGAAGCTACAAGAACCTGTGATGCAATGCCCCATGCCCCAGCTTCACGACACGCACCATGGATTCCACCAAGACAAGATGCTCCAACATATGCACCTCCACAGGGACAACAAATGGGGGGGGGGGGGGTATCTAAACTCCAGATTGCATAGTTACTTCACTGCAGATCTTGATGCCGAGAATCGGCAAGAAGAAGAATGATGTGTAATGCTAGGCTTAGTGACCAAGCATATTCCTTTTTTGGATGCATGTGCGAAGAGACGCAAATTTTGTAAATATTTCTATGAGCCATGATGGTGATCCGAATGATGATCATATTATTGTTGTCATCTTTGATGCTACAATGCTCCATTGTTTATGTTGTTTTACTTACAAATGCTCCTACTTTTATAATGCTTTTACCTATCATCGATGGTTAATTCTATAATGCTCCTACTATTGTTGTCATTATTTGTGCTAGAATGCATCTATTTTTATCATCAAAACTGATGCATGCTGTTGATCAGCGTTACAGCTAGTTGTGGCAATTTTGGAGGGAAAAGAGTGGCTTAGAGGGGCTGTTTGGTTTGTGCCCGTGTGAGCCCTGCCAAATCGGGGCGTGCCAATATATTGGCGCAGGTTTTTGCCGCCGCTGGTTAGCCAAGACGTTGGCAACAAAACTGAACGCAGTGACCAAATTATTGGCGCAGATCGAAAGTTTTGGCTTCCATCCAAACGGACGCCAACGCTCTCAGTCAACTCCAAAAAATAGGTAGGGCAGCACTTGGTAGCCATCCAAACATACCCAGAATGTTGCAGAGGTGCCACGGTGGCTGCCAGGTAAACTATTAAACAACAAAATGAAGTCATTAGAGCTCCTTGCAACAAACTACCACTAGAGTGACGGGTCTGTGCAAAATAAAGTTCAAGCCACTGGTTTGTGCAACACTCTCCCTGAGTTGCTGGTTTGTGCGATTTCCTCATGAAATTGGCACTCTGAACTTGCTAATCCCAGTCCATTTTGAACCCTGGACTTGTTTGGCGTACGGGGAAAGTTGGGATGCTGACCTAGATAATAGTTTGCTCTCACTAACATGTGGACCCCATTTGTAAGAACCTCCCTCCCCCACCCCCCAGTCTCCACACTCGTTTGCTCCGCATTAACCGGTAGCCTCCCTCATGTTACACCCCAGATTTTTTAATTAAGAATAAATGGAACAATGTGGTGTGAAATTGAGAGCCAACAAATGCTTTTGTTGATAAAAAAGATGAACAAGCTTTTGCTTGCATAATTGTGTGTAAAAACTAGCTTGCTTGAGGAACAAGATTGTGAAACAACACAATCCATATGCCCTTGTGATCATGTCATACTAGAGCTATTTACTAAAATATTATCTTGGCTATTTTCCCTATTCTCCAATGCATGATTTGACTTTTCCAAAACAAAGAGCCAATATTTAATTTTGACACAAAGTTTTTTCCAAACTAAGTATTTTTAAAACCTAAAGAGATATATAAAATGATATGATCCCACTATTGAACAAGCAAATGTTTTATAATCATTTGATAAATGGGTTCTCAACACCTCTGAAAAATCTATGAGAAAGGGGATGTTTTGTCTCAATAATTTCCATTGAAATAATACTACCAAAACAAGATTTTTTTTAACCCAACCCCCCCTTTTCATCCTTAAAGACTTCTCAAGATTTATTCAAAGAATGATCATCATTGGGCTAGTTGTTCATGAATTGCTTCCAAAGATGAATGGTTGATTCATGTGTTGATCTTATTTAACTTTGTGTGCCTTTTGTGTGTGTAGCTACGATCCACAAGTGGGCACATGGACCAACCTATCTTCAACACATAAAATTATACTATGAAAGTAGGAATATTCTTGCAAATTATTTTCAATTTATTTTTTCAAATAATTTTTTTTGCTTCTCTTTCAAACCCTAAAACTCTAATTCTTATAAAAGTAGTAATTAGTTTCAAAACATAGTTTAAAAAAACTAAGAAATCGGGTATAAAATATAAGTAGTCTCATTTCAATTGAATAATAGATTTATAAAGTATTATCATATTTGTTTTTTTCTATTTTAAAAACAACTGGAATAAGAAAAAATTCTTTTTTTGTATTGTGTCTCTATTTTTTCCAAAATACTAAAAGAGGTTTAAAATTGTATTTGTGATATATTTCCAGCAAAACCCCACTTTTCCATTTTAAAATTTTCAAACTTGAATCAAATAAACCTTTTTTTTATTAAAATTGATATTGTGATCCAACATCAACCATGAAGAATTACATAAATCTCACATAACTATTGCAGATGCTCCTAACATCCTCCATCTACTTGACATCATGACCTTTAACAAAATCATCCAAATCTTTTGTGCCTATCTCATAAGTAGGAATCTAGTCTTATCTTGCTAATCAAGTTTAGCTTATTAAACCACCCTCATCATCACCTATCTCCCTCTCTCCACCCTTGTGGCATCATCAACCAACTACAGGGCCTCTTCATATCTTCTCTCTCCCCCTTCTATATGATCCTTCCCAATGCCATGCTTGGAAAACTCAATGGCTAAGACCAACTCCACTCAACCTCCCCTAGTGCTAATCTACCCACTTTTGTATATGCACCATCTGTCCATCTCTGTAACCCTCCAATCGAGGAACAATACCCCATCCAAGTTCCTTTTGATTTCTTCCACTTCCATTATAAGGAGATAGATGGTACTATCTATGATACATAATAAGTGCTAAAATTGATGGTGCTATTGTTGGTACTAGTCTTATAGCTGAAGTATTAAACAAATTTTGCTAGTTATTGTTAGTGGTATTTCATCACGTAGTTATTGTTGGTATTGATACATAATATTGATGTTAATGTTGTTGTTAAATTAGATAATAGCAACACATTTTTTAAATTTTGAGAAACGTTAGTGGCGTGTTTTATCCATGGTACGCCACCAGTACATCTGCTACTGGTTGCATGGCAAAAACACGCCACCAATAACACATTTACCGGTTGCATTGTGGTTGAAACGCCACCGGTAACACTTAACAACGCGAAATATCAGTGGCATGCTATCTACACGCCACTGATAGGCTATTTCCTACTAGTATCATATGCATGTGTGGTGGTAAGACATGACTGGGCCCGATGTGCTTTTGCGGTTTCTGTTGCTGATTGAAGAAGATGTTTAGCCCTACGTGGCTCTATGTAAGACTCGGTCATGTAACATGTTTGTAAGACTTTATTCCGTAATGTACTGGATGATGTAACTTTGATATCAGTTTGGTTATGCATACACGATGCATTGATCATGTGATTTTGAATTGCATGTACAACATGTATTCTTTACAGCTATTTTGGGGTCCCCAAAACTCCACAACCGTCGGCCTCCACCCCTCCTCTTATATCACATCGTCGTCCCCTCCTCCCCTAGTCCCTAGCGATTCCTCGACTGTGGTCGCAGCCGTCGACCGTTCAAGGTCGTCGTGCCTCAAACGAGGGAGGTGACCACGGAGAAAAACAACATAAACGGAGGGGCGCTACTGCCGGTGAAGGAACAAGAGGAGCGACAACGTCGTCTTCGAGTGTGGCATGAGATCTCATCGTTGTACAACAAATAACCGGCACCGGCACGGGATTGGATGACATACCACCCCCTTATTGATCTCTTCTCCTCTTTGCTCTCGCATGGAAGCACATGATAAAGACATTCCCAGCTGTCCTCGATAGCTCGACACTTCCTGGCACCCAAACAACACTTTCGGCCGCTGCTTCGTACCGTGCGACCTCACTGCTAAGCACAACCGACCCGCTTCTAGCTTGCTACCGTTGGCCCTTCCCTGGTGTAGTGTGAGCCACTGATCCCTACCATCTGTACTGCACTGGAGCCGCGCGCACCGCACTGTCGGTCATCCGTGATTAGGCCGAGTAAAACAGCTGGTTCAACAGAGATAAAAAAAAATAGTACAGTTGAAGGAGAAATAGGAAAGGTGGGCCAAGTTAGTTGGAGAAGTGAACTGCTTATCTCTGTTTTTTTTCTAGCATTAAGAACGGGTCCAGGGTTCAAAATAGATCGGGATTGGCAACTTCAGATTGCCAATTTTAGGGATCGGAAGTTGGTGGTTTCATTTAGCTTTTGCTTATGAGTTCAAGGTTTGTTTTGAACCTTTTTTTACTTTCTAAATGAAACGAGAGAACTAGTCATAGCCTGTTTTAGTATAGTAGGTAAGATTCTTTAAAGTGCAACTAGGTGAAAAATCTAATATGACAAGACCACGGTAACATGCAGCATTATTACAACTAACCCTCCCAATAACTGAAGGACTAAAAGTGAACTTTCTTCATTGGGATTTTGACCATGAGGTGATTTTCTGGCGGTTACTTACCGAATAGCCTCCGACTGTACGAGGTACGCAGTTTTTCTGAGTTCATGTCACCGTTCTCCCCAGATCAGACAGGATGTGAACTTTTTTCAAGAGTTCATATATTTTTATCAAACAAAAGTTGTAGGATAAAAAGATAACTATCCGGCTCTCCCAATAACTGAAGGACAGAAAAGTGAACTTTCTTCATCGGGATTTAACCACTGGATGACTTTCTAGAGGTTACTTACCGAGTAGCCTCCGGCTGTACGAGGTACGTAGTGTACGTATATACATTTGGACGGCCAAACTGTTTGTTGCGAATGTTCCATTAGGCAATTCGAGATTCAACGTGTGGACAGGAAATCGAAGAAGCTTCGTTTCAGTAACCTGATGATCCTACCAACCTAGCGTCGGTCGTCATTTCATTTTCCCTGCCTCCTCTCCTTGTGGCTGACGACCCGTGCAAACTGAGGGATGCAGCACCGGCCTGCTTCATCTCCACCAACAGAAGACCCGGCCCTGGAGAGGTCATCAACGTCATCGATGGCCTCTTGCTTCTCCTTAAGGAGGTCACTGAGCCTTATCTTTGCAGGCGGCTTCAGGGGCTCAGCTTTGAGGATCGCCCCCAGCGTTGGCAGCACTTGTGGCCCACATGGTGTGCCCTGGCTGCTTGCAGCTGTACTGAAGGTTCTTGCAGGTGTAGCATCTGTTGTACAGAAACATGGTCAATTCATTTGAAAAAAGTATTTGCTGCGATGCGGATCCAATTCTTGTTCATCAATTACCTCCATTTACACTGAAGAAATCATCTTCACAGTCCGACTCCAACCAAGGAGACGCTTCAAAGAATGCTTCATCTCTGCTGCTAGCTGCATGCACAGGTGAAGCAGGCAGTTTGGATGATTATGCTTGGAAAGCGATGGATAACTGAATAAGGATGGCAATTCGGTTGGATCATAATGATGACCATAATGAGAATCGCTCAAACAGCCACTAGACAACAACTATGCTGGAGGCCCATGTTCCAGCGATTTCTCTTGCCCTTCCGTCATAAAGAAGAATCGTGCATGCATGCTCCCTACTTTCTAGCATCATTAAGAGATGCAGGGAAATGTCAACATTTTGCAGGTATACAAAATTTCGTTCAGGGAACTGCCAACATAATATCTAGATTCCTTTATTTAGCAGGGCACCAAATATTCCTGTTGAATTGTATATATAGCAAATAATCTTCATTTTTTATTTCTCTGACCTGATTATGTGTTGGCTATGTTTTGCAAGTTAGGCAATTCACTCCCTGAAGAACAGGCAAACTAATGGCTGAAATTTTCAAGTTTATATTTGAGGCAAAATGGAAGTTTAAGATGACTCAACGAAGTTGTGAAATTGATAGCTGGATACAGTCACGCATATCACTCTTTTTTTCCTCGAATATTTTCGTACATTGTTTGTCTTAAAGTGGATCAACTAAATCAAGTAGGTGGTAGATAGTTGTGGTGTCACATGTGTGTACTGCCGTTTGCTCCGGTACAACCCCCTCCCTCTAAACTCAGAGCAAACTCAAACACAAGAACGGCTCAGATTGCTTGATACCTCTTCATTATTAAAACAAAACGGATATATAAAGCCCTGTATAAAACCCGTATGGCCCAACTGCGTATAGGTACAAGTAGCACATTATGTATGCCGTTGTCGCCTCATCGACATCGGCTTTTCCGGACGATGGCGTTCATGGCTGGCGGGCGGGAGGCACGGCAACATGGCGGCATGCCAGCCACGAAGCACAGCGAGCGGTGCTGCTTGGCACGATTGGGCATGATGGCGGCGCGGCGCCGTGCAGGAACGGTGGCGAGGTGCGTGCAGGAAGGGTGCTTCGACGGCGGGTCGCCAGACAGCCAAGCTTCCCTTTGGCCGGACTGTCTGGGCTATTGAGAACGTAAGCGATAACTCGCCGAACAGCCCGATAGTTTTACGCGGCCGATAGGCCAGACAGTCTGGCCACGAACGCCAGATAGTCCGGAGCAGTGGCCAAACGGGACACGTACTTAGCAGAAGCATTGGTATACAATGGACTTGAAGCCAATCTGGCCGTGCTCGGAAGCCGGCCAATCCGGCCCTGGTGGCCAGCCTGTCTGGGAAAGGAGTTACAGAGCGACGGTTGTTGTTGGCTAGCCGGTTGTGAGGCTATGGTTTTATGTCACAGCATGTAGCATGACAGATCAAAGGTGGGTGGTCAATATTATTTATCTAGTCTTTAGAAAATCACAACTTTTTCTCCAGCCGAAAGAGTTAACTGAATTTTTGGAGAAGTTAGAGAAGAAATATTACACAGCCATAAGATCCGAAGCCTATCTTGATGGTCTTACCTACCTACTTTTTTCAATATACAATACCATGGATATATATACACATATTATGCAGTGCGGTGTGTCTGCTGCGTCCCGTATAGGCCGGCGAATGGTACCGGACATGTACGGCTATGCACCTGCCATAGCCCTTCAGCAGTGACATTGAAACCTTCCATGGTGACGGCCCTGACCGGCGGACGATCGCTGTCGCCGGAGCTTCGGAGATCGAGGCGGCAGAGTGCTGCGACCAACGCACTTGTCGAACGATGTTGCAGAGAACGATGGAGGAGCACGCGGGCACATGGGGCTGGAGGGTGAGCTCGGGGGCACACGAGGCAGGAGAAGCTTGGGGAGACGCCGTCCACAAGACTACGACGCCGGTCGAGCTAGGACTCACGTTCTCGGGCGGTGGAGCAGCACACAGCCGGCGTCAAGGTGAGAATCAACAGCGGGCAGCTCGTCGAGGACGTGTATCAGATCAGGGAGATTGTGGAGATCGTGGCAACTCTCGGTATACAGTATACCCGTACATAGGTATATCGAGTTTGGATATGGGTTGGATTTGGGCTTAGGAGCCCAAACTGAGTTTGGGGAGGGGGGTTGTACTGGAGCAAGGCTCGTGTGTAATTACATTGATGTGTTTCATTCGTACTGCAACTTGACCAACTCTTCCTGAACGTCTTGGTTTAATTTAAGCTTGGGATGCACGGGGTATTTGCTCAAAGGGCGGCATTTTCTAGGATCACACCCTTATCCAATGAAGCCAAAAACACGGAATTTCAGCTGGAAGAAGTAATCGATGATACTACAAGAAAGTAATAAAACAATGTCGCGGTGATCTAGAAATTCCATCATGTCTCTGCTGAAACTTAAAATTCTAGTACGGTGCTTGTCTTAAGAGGAGCAGCGAAACAAAGCAAGTGGCAGCTAGTCTTCATTTATACTAAAATTTGACCAACTCTTCCTGAACTTCTGGGTGTTCTCGGGATGCAATGCGTCTTGGACGCTTCATCCCCTTTTCGATGTGATTTGCTCAAGGGGGGATTTTCTAGGATCATACCCTTATCTAGTGAATTCTAAAAAAGAGAACTTTCGCTGGACCTGATGGAAGATGGAATCGATGAAATCACAAGAAAGTAAACAAAACAGTGTCGCTGTGATCTAGATAGCCAACAGTCAACACATGCTCAGTATGGACCTTCCTTCAGCAGGATAAGCAAGATTTTCAACTCAAAAACGAGCCACGTACGCTTTCTATCCTCTTCTCACAAACAACAAAATAGAGACGCTCCTTGATCTACAGCTACTGATCTAGAAGCACATACAAGGCTAAGAAAGATTAAAGGAAAACATTTAAAAATTACCATAGCCAGTAGTTGTGGTTCCAACTTGGAGGACGTCCTCAGGCGCTACTCGCCTGCTGTTGGAGCTAGCTCCACCATCAACAGCTCCACTGGATTGCAGCGGAGCTGACGAGCCCTTCTTCCCCTTGTGACCCTTCTTGCTCCTGCGTATCAGCTTCATCTCTCCCCTGCTCCTATCCCTCCTGGACCGGGAGAACTACTTTGCAAGGTCAAACATGTAACATGGGTTCAGACAGGCGAAGAGATAGAGATCTCACAGCATGTGGAGAGTCAGCGAGAGATGATTTATATTAGTGAGGAAAGGAAGGTAGACTTTGGGGCTCAGTGGACATGTAGAAACAAAGCAGCATGATAGACGGATCTTGCTTGGTGCTTGTGCAAGAGAATGGACGGGTTTATAAGGTTCCTTGGCATGTGCATGAAATACACATATGGGTCGCTTTGAGTGAGCAATGCTGCCTGTTTGGGCAAGAGAACGGGAATGGGATGAGTAATAGATGGGGGTTTTGGTTGGATGGTTGCTTCAAAGCTAACCTTGCATTCCTGGGAAATATATGCACCCCAACCACTTTCTGATACGCTGAACGGACTGGTGGGACTAAGTGAACTTTTTTATTTTGAAAAATATTACTCTTATAAAGATTTAAGTTATGATATTATCTTACATAAGTTTCCAAGATATTCATTACCATACGCTAATCATCAACTTGATGAGGTAATTGCTTGCAACCAATATGAAATAATTGTACCCTTCAATTTGTTCTTGTAGGATTTTCTAATGTGATATAAGTGTGCATCAGATTATCCAGCGGTCATATACAAATCAGTATCTACATATAACCACCATTGGATGTAAATGCTTCACGAGACAAACCATGATGCTTAAGAGAACCAACTGTGTAAAAAATTGTACTGCACACATTAGCCTAAACATCGATGTCATCTTGAAGACCAGTAAACCCTAAGCCCTATCATTGGACTGGCCTGTTCTTCAGCGCGACCAAGCTACAGTCTGCTTGAGAGTGACGCTGATCCTATTCTGTGACCCGGGCCAGTCTCTGAGGAGCAGTACATATTGTTTCAAAAACAGCATGCTAATGTTAATACATGAAATGGCACGTCCTAATAAACTGAAGTTCTAAACCAGTATCCTGAAAACAGAAACTGCAACAAAACAATAACCACTTCCACACCGGCCCAATCCATCTTGGATGTTGATATGTGCAGGCACATTCAGAGTCTAAAGGCAGAAAAGGTTTATAGAATTGAGTCTACAGGCAGGAGTCACCAAAGTGCAAAATAAGGCCCATTCAGAGTCTTTTGGCCATTCTGGTATAGCAACAAGTGCAGGAACACCCTTAAAGGACTAAGTTCAGCGAATAAAGCTCCTACTACTAGTAGAAGTAGACCATCCAAATCTTTGGGAAACACATTTCAACAACCAGTGCCTAAAAGTCTTCTAGACAAATATTGGATGCTGAAATAGGGAAGCACATTTCAGTTCAGCTACAGTAGAACGGATCATCAACTGGAAAAACAGACCCTTCCATGAGACCTGCTTGCATTGTCCACGTGCTTCCTCCATCCCATTTGTGAATTGGGAACATCAGCTTGGCCTCTCTGCTTGCCCTAGCAGAGTTTAGAGGCATCAGTTTGGCAATCAACTCTTCCATGGGACCATCTTGTCCAGCACTCGCATGCTCGGCGATGAACTTTAGGAAATCATACTACAGGAATGGGGCTATATGCCGAGGGCCGGGAACCCTCGGCGTAGCATGCTTTGGCCCTCGGCGTAGGCTATGCCGAGGGCCGCCCTCGGCATAGCTCCTCGGCGTGTAAGTCCCTCGGCAAAGGCACTATCGCCGTCGGCGTAGCCCCGCCCTCGGCGTAGCACGCTACGCCGACGGCAAAACCCTCGGCATAGACTTTTAAAAAATTCAAATTTCCCGTTTCCAAAAAAATTCAAAAAAAAAAATTCGAAAATTTTTTTTTTTTCTATATGCCGACGGCAAAACCCTAGGCATAGACTTTTAAAATTTTTAAAATTTTAATTTCTTTTACACAATTTTTTTCCTTTTTTTCTTTTTTTTTCTTTTTTTTTACTTGTTTATCTTTCACCCAATACACTTTTAACTCTAACTACACTTAATCTTATGTCAAATTACAATCATGGTTAAACTTCCCAGTCGGTCACCCATCCTCACACTACTCCAGCCTCAGCACGCTTAACTTCTTGGTTCCATTCGGATGAGCTTCCATTATAGAATTGACACCTCTTGCCGATAATAATAGCATATCAACCCTATTAACCCTTGAACCGTGATGCACACTTCTTTATTTTTGAATCCCAAACAATTACTTAATTAGACAACAATGAATATATATAAGTAATAATAATATTGAATTCAAATAAAAATAAAATGATTTTATTTTTTGGTCTTTTTTCTATTTAATATTGAATAATTAATATCTTTAAATCGGAAAATCAAAATTCCACAAATAATATGTCTAAATCGATCAGAAAAATGAGATGAATCTAAATATAACATACATATCATCATTTGAACCTAAAAATTAGAGAAATCCAAATATGATGCCCAATTTGCCATGTGGCCAAAACAGCCCCCTCGTGAGATGCGAAATGGCCGTATCGGGCGGGCTGGTGCACCGTTCGCCAACACGCTAAACGGACAAAAATTAGCACATAAAGTGATGTGTTATAGACATAAAAACATTTTTTGCGGAATTTATTGAGCGACGGAAAGTGTACCCCTAGTTCAAATCCGGTCGGTTTCCGGCGGATTCGGCGGGACACCGCAGGAAGCCGCATGGATTCCCGGATAGCTAGCGCGCACATATGGCATGTGATATGTGGTGCGAAGGCGGTGTCCTACCACTACGCGGAGGTCTCGCGCAATACTAAAATGCGCCCCATGTAGCCGCTTCACAAAAAAACCCGTTTTGGCACCCCGAAAATGAAAAAACCATCGCCCATCGGCCGGATTGGAAATCCGCTCCCGGGGCCTTGCTTCCCATCCCAGGGACCACGCACATGCCAAATATGGCCTCGTTCCGACAAACTATGCGGTGTCACGGGCCGTTTCCTACTCATTTGCCCTAAAAGCCATAGAACTCCGGACGTGATAGCCCCGTTTGTGAAGGGTTTTCCAAAATAATTGCCGTATCCTAATTCCGACTTTTGGAGTGGTTACTAGAACACATAAAATGACGCCATGCGGCTCCGCGGGATTTTCTGACTTTGTTTAAATTGTCATTTGGCCAACACGGGCCCCCACGGAGATGCGGTATGTCCGTACCGGCGCGTCGGTGCACCCGTTTACCATCGCGCTAAACGGACAAAAATTGGCACATAAATTGATATGTCATAGACCTAAAAACATTTTTTGCAGAATTTATTGAGCGACGGAAAGTGTAGCCCTAGTTCAAATCCGGTCACTTTCCGACGGATTCGGCGGGACACCGCAGAAGCCGCATGGATTTCCGGATAGCTAGCGCGCACATATGGCATGTGATATGTGGTGTGAAGGCGGTGTCCTACCACTACGCAGAGGTCTCGCGCAATACTAAAATGCGCCTTATGTAGTTCCTTCACAAAAAAACCCGTTTTGGCACCCCGAAAATGAAAAAACCATCGCCCATGGGTCGGATTGGAAATCCGCTCCCGGGGCCTTGCTTCCCATCCCGGGGACCACGCACGTGCCAAATATGGCCTCGTTCCGACAAACTATGCGGTGTCACGGGCCGTTTCCTACTCATTTGCCCTAAAAGCCATAGAACTCCGGACGTGATAGCCCTGTTTGTGAAGGGTTTTCCAAAATAATTGCCGTATCCTAATTCCGACTTTTGGAGTGGTTACTAGAACACATAAAATGACGCCATGCGGCTCCGCGGGATTTTCTGACTTTGTTTAAATTGTCATTTGGCCAAAAGGGCCCCCACGGAGATGCAGTATGGCCGTACCGGCGCGCTGGTGCACCCGTTTACCATCGCGCTAAACGGACAAAAATTAGCACATAAACTGATATGTCATAGACCTAAAAACAATTTTTGCGGAATTTATTGAGCGACGGAAAGTGTAGCCCTAGTTCAAATCCGGTCACTTTCCAGCGGATTCGACGGGACACCGCAGGAAGCCGCATGGATTCCCAGATAGCTAGCGCGCACATATGGCATGTGATATGGGGTGCGAAGGCGGTGTCCTACCACTACGCAGAGGTCTCGCGCAATACTAAAATGCGCCCCATGTAGTTCCTTCACAAAAAAACCTGTTTTGGCACCCCGAAAATGAAAAAAACCATCGCCCATGGGTCGGATTGGAAATGCGCTCACGGGGCATTGCTTCCCATCCCAGGAACCACGCACGTGCCAAATATGGTCTCGTTCCGACAAACTATGCGGTGTCACGGGCCGTTTCCTACTCATTTGCCCTAAAAGCCATAGAAATCCGGACTTGATACCCTGTTCGTGAAGGGTTTTCCAAAATAATTGTCGTATCCCAATTCCATCTTTTGGAGTGGTTACTAGGACACATAAAATGATGCCATGCGGCTCCGCGAGATTTTCTGACTTCGTTTAAATTGCCATCTGGCTAAAACGGGAACCCGAGAACATATAAGAAAGTGATTGAATTGTTTCTATGTTAACATGTTATTCTACATGATTCAAATATGCATGATTTTGACATAAACGGATAGAGGATGTTTTTCTGAACATTTTGATACCTCATACGCATTTTTCTGACATCATATGAATTAGTTATGATTTTTACAAAATTAGACAAATTTGAAAAATAGCCTACGCCGAGGGTGGCCGTCGGCGTAGCCCTGTCTATGCCTAGGGCCAAAGATATGCCGAGGGCTGCCCTCGGCGTAGAGGTCGCTACGCCGACGGCCACGTTTCGCCGAGTGTTGAAAGGGCAGGCTGGCCTGGCCGAGCCATACGCCGACGGCCCCGACTTTTGGCCGTCGGCGTATAGCCTGGCCCTCGGCATAGCCTCCCATTCCTGTAGTTACTCGCTTGGATGTCCTTGGTACTCACGAAGAACTATAGTCTTCAGGTGCGAGTGGACACACTCAATGGGACCAATCTTGCGCCAAAACTTGGGACTGAGGTTTCTCCAACTCAGGTTTTCATTTCGCTCATGGTTTCTGCTGGACGTCACTTTTTATTTTTGGCCCAATTATGTTTCCGCCCTTTTTTATCGTCAGTATGGATTTTTTTATTTTCTATTAGAATTAGACAGTATAAAAATGATATGATGACCAGAAAACATAGCTACCGGGAACTATAGAAAAAACAACTAACATGAATAAAATTATGACCAACAAAGATCCCATACACAAACATACTACCATAGTACAAAACTAAGGCAATTATGAATAAAATAAATGTACTGTGAAAAAAAATTGGTAACTCAAAAGAAGACTTAAGAACAAAACATAGGGTTTCCAGGAACACAAGTTTGCCTAGTGTGAACAAAGATTCTTGTGAACTATGAAAAGGAGGGTGGTAATCCAAGACCGGCGAGGTGTATGGAGGCTTTCCAAGATTGCTTGGACGAATGTGGCTTCATGGACATGGATATATAGGGACCGTCACTAGTACCGACATGCTATCAAACTGAGAGGTGCCCCTTGATATCTCTACTTCGATGTTACTCCCACAATCATCAGTTGTCATACCGAGCATAAGTTGTGCAATGTTCTATGTATCACCAAAACCGATGGAAATTCACTTTTGATCCTAGATACAAATGCTCTCTCACCCAAAGACACATTTCAAAATATGCAAAAAAAAAATTCTAAGAAATATTTCTCACTTATCGATGTGTGTATACGTAAAGTTTGATGAAAACTTGACAGTTCTGTGCTCTGTATAAAAAAAGGAAAATGTAAAAGTCGGTTTTTGTGAAATGGCTTGATTGCCAAATAGGATGTGAAGATATCCGCAACATAGTTTTTTAGAAATTTTAAACATTTCAAAGTCGGTTTACCAGTTGCTCGCTCTCGACCTTGATCCGTGGTTCATCAAGGCTGTCGACAAGCTGAGGCGCGGGTTTCTCTGGGCAGGAGCTGAGGACGCGAAGGGTGGCTGCTGCGCTGTCGCTTGGCATCTCATCTGCCAGCCCAAGTCGTTCGGTGGCCTGGGGTTGCGCAACCTCACCCTCATGAACACTGCTCTCCGCTCGCGCTGGATGTGGTTGCAGCGCACCTCCGTGGACAAGCCATGGGCCGGCGCACCTCCGTGGACAAGCCATGGGCCGGCTTACTGATCGCGGCTTCGGGGAACACTGTCAGCCTCTTCAACGCTTCCGTTTGCATCAGAGTTGGCCCCGGCTCCATGGTTCTTTTCTGGGAGGACGCGTGGATTTGGGGGCTGGCTGTCGAGTCCATTGCGCCAGCGGTTCTTGAGCTCGTCAGGCCAGCCGTGCAGCGGGTCCGTACGGTGCAACAACGGAAGCTCAACAATGCATGGGCGCTTGACATCTCCGGGCAGCTCACCGTCGATGCCGTCGTGCAATATTTGCGCCTGTGAGCGGCAGTTTCTCGCGAACTGCAGCATGTTGACGACACGGCGGTCTCTGACGTTTTCAGGTGGAAGTGGACCGCCGATGGAAGTTATTCTTCCAAAGGTGCTTACCGCACGCTGTTCCATGGCACCGTTGGTCTGCCCGCGGCCCCCTGTTGTGGAACTCTTTTGCACCGTTGAAGTTTAAGTTCCACGCCTGGCTAGCACTGCGGCGGCGCTGCTGGACTGCTGATCGACGCCTGCGGCACGGCCTGCCGTCTCATATGCTTTGTCAGCTTTGTGACGCCTCTGACGAGACGCTCGATCACCTGTCCCTGCATTGCCCATACGCACGTGCGATCTGGGCCGGGCTCGTCGCGCAGCTTGGCCTGCCGGACATCACTCCCACGGGCGACTTCGGCATCAACGACTGGTGGCTGCGCGAAGTTCACCAAGGTAGACCGCCGTTCGGCCAACTCCCTGATCATGCTAACGCTGAGGTCACTATGGCTGGAGAGGAATGCGCGGGTCTTCGAGGATAAGAGCTTGCCCCACGCTGTGACGACACGACTCATCGTCGATGAGTGGCATGGATGGGTTAGGGCTAGACAGAATGGTAGGCTGCCGGGAGAGTAAGGGGTCCTTTTTTTCTCTCTTTTGCCGGCACCAAATGGCGCTTGGCACCCCATGATGTAATTCGGTGGATTGGGACATCTTTGTCCGTCTTTCTCCCTTAATCTTAATGCAATGACGCGCAGATCACCTGCGGGTTCGCTAAAAAAAATAAACGGAGTATATGCACCCTAGACCAAAATGCTGCAAGCCAAGCCACAACTAGCTAAGTAGGTCGCACAAATATGCAGATATTAGTGTTCCTCATTTAGATTTAAAAAAAGGTGCAAGTATTATCTATGTCCTTAGAGGAACAGTATATATAGCTTCAGCAACGAGCATGCTACTAATATGAATAGATCAAATGGCAGAGTATCCTGAAAATCGAAACTGCAACATAAACAATAACCACGTCCACACCCGACCAATATCTTGATGTTGAGATATATATGCACTTGCAGATCGAGTTTAAAAGCAGAAAAGGGAGTAAATTACATATACATACCACTTTTGAGGCAACGGTTACGAGTTGGTACCATCTCTGGTAATTTTAACAAGTAACTACCACTTCTAGGGCAGGAAGTAACAAATAGAGCAACTCTTGTGTTGACACTGATTTAACTGCGCGGGCCCACATGTCAGAGCAAACGGCCGTCAGCCAGCCGTTAGGGCACAGCCATTAGACATGTCTGGTCGTACTCCTGGTCGTCGCACAGCTCACTCATTCTCACGCCGGTCCGCTCGTCGCTTTGAGAAGCTTGGAAACAGCAGCACGCTGCGCTTGCTGGCCGCACCCCCGCGCTCGCCGGATGTCGGATGATGCTTGGCCAGCTCGCCGCGTCCCCGCGGTAGCTCGCCCGCTTATGCTCGGCCAGTTTGCCGTGCCCCCGCGTGCTAGCTCGCCCGTTGATGCTCAGCTAGCTTGCCGCGCGCGCCCGTTGATGCTTGGCCAGCTTGCCGTGCCCCCGCGCTCGCCCGCTGATGCTCGACCAGCTCAACGCGCCACTGAGCTTGCCGGCCGATACGAGTGGCAACAAAAGCTAGGATACATGCGTGCTAGCTCATAGAAGTTCGTGCGTCCAATTCTGCTGAAGCTGAACACGCCCATTACGGCCGTGAGGACAGGTAAGTTTCCACGGGAATTTCTCCATTGTGGGTCAGACAGGTCCTGCGACATGGTAGCAGGAAATCAAACCGGTGACTCTAAAATTTGAGGTGAGCTGAAGACAGACTAGAAAAAGCGATGGAGCGACTTCTGGATCACGACGAGGTAGAAGACCAACGCGTAAGAGAACACTGGGGATGTGGGTCGAACGGTGGTGTTGACCTGGTGCTGACGGGCGACGGCTGTGCGCGCGCGGGTGGGCTTCGCGGATGGAGCAGCGAGTGGAGATGCAGCGCGGCGTGGTTCTCAGGCGCGGCAGCGGCACGGGTGGAAGACCATAGCAAGGTGCACATGCGTTCGCCGAGGGTGCACGACCTCCGCAGTAGAGCTTGCGGGCGCGCAGCCGTCGCAGGCGAAGGCGCGAAGGAGCTTGCGGGCGCGGCAGCCGGCACGGACGGAGATGGTGCTGTCGCAGGGCGCGGTCGAGGCGGGGCCAGACTGCGGTCTGCGGCTCGTTCTTGCCGCTGCTGGGTTGCCGCACATGCGCGCGCATGGTGCACGCGTGCCTGCTGATGCATGCTTGGACACTGCTGCTGCTTTGTTCGTTGGGCTGTTTTAGGGTGCGCACGCCATGCACGCGCAGCTGCTGCTTGGCGCGAGGAGACGAGCGAGGAGGTGCTGGTGGCAGCTGCATGCAGGCGGACGCGACGTCGCGCGGAGGTGCCGGTGCACGCCGTAGGTGTTGTGGAGGTGCACGCGGAGGAGAGGTCGACGGGTACACGCACCACGGTGCGAGCGTGAGCAGCGCAAGCCGTGGTGTCGGTCATGGCCTTGGAGAGAGATGGGTCAAAGAAAGAAGGAGAAGATGGGAGTTGACTGGTGGTCCCCGCGTCCATCTCATCTCTTTTTACGTGAAACAGCCACGTTTCCTGGCCAAATCGGTCAATCCCACCAGACCGGATATTCACCAGCGTTAGTCTAAACGGGTCAACTAGCATGGTCTCTTATCTACTCCTGCCCTAACGGCTCGCACACGCCCCGTTAGCTATGATAAGTGGGACCGCGTGATTAATTCGCTGTTAACTACAGAATTGCTCTATTTGTTACAAGCTGCCCCAGAAGTTGCACTTACTTGATAAAATTACCAGAGTTGGTACCTACTCGCAACCATTGCCCCAAAAGTGGTACCTATATGTAATTTACTCCAGAAAAGGTTTATCGAACTGATAGCAACAAGAGTAGGAACACCCTTAAAGGACCAGTACATATAAATTCAGAAAATAAAGCTCCTATTGCTAGTAGAAGCAGACCCTCCAAATCTTCAGGACACATTTCAGCAACCAAACAGTGCCTAATAAAACCCTTCCGGAGAAATATTGGATGCTGAAACAGGCAAGCACACATTCACTTCAGAGGCAGAAGAACGGATTACTGAGAAAAACAGACCCCTCTATGAGACCTGACAGAAGAAGGGATCATCCATTGGAAAAACCGATCCTTCTAGGAGACCAGCTTGCAAGGTCCAAGTGGTTCCTCCATCCCATTTATGAATCAGGAACAACATCTTGCTGTCTCTGCTTGCCCTAGCAGAGTTTATAGGCGTCAGTTTGGCAATCAACTCTTCCATCGCAGCATCACTTAAGCCCTTTTGCAACACGATGACCATCCTCTCCAGGACCCGTGCATGCTCGGCGATGTACTTGAGGAAATCATACTCTGTTGAATATCCTCGGTACTCACGGAGAACTATATATAGTCTTCAGGTTCGACTGGACACACTCAATGGGACTGATGTTGATTATGATGCAAGTGGCAGATGAATGGAGATGACCATCCTTAAGGCATTGCACAGTTGAGCTACATACAGCGGTGATTATGCAGCAGTAATCTGATACAGTGTATTGATTATGATGCAAGTGGCAGATGAATGGAGATGACGAAAGAAGGTTTTACCTCGATACAGAGGGTCTCCACGTTAGGGAAGCATCTGAGGAAGCTGGGAAGCATCTCGACTGAACCGCGAACTCCGAAATGCAGGGTCAAGGCCAACGTGTGGACGCTTGGGACGACGGTTCCTGGCCTCGCCTTTGTTCTAGCCTGTAGTCAACAGATAGGGTACAGAACAATCACACATCATTGGCATTGAGTGATTCATGCATATAATCGAAAGAAAAAAGTTAACGCAAACTAATACTAGATGAATTGCACCTTGATGATGGTGTTGCCGATCTCCAGATTGTGCACTCCTGGCCCCAGGTATCCCAACAATCGCAGCTGAGGGGCATGGTGAATCTTGACTGACGTGCTCAGAAGCCCCTCGCCATCACTCTTCCACATGAGGAGACGCTCGAGGGACGGGGCATCCATCACGGCGACTTCCTCCAGCTCGGACAAGCAGAACTGCACGCACCTCAGGCTGTGGCTGGTGATGCGAGCTCCTCCAGCTCGGTTGTTGTCCCAGCCGTCAGATCGCGATCTACCGGCCAAAAAAAAGCAGCAGCAAACGTTTTGCATTTTAGCACCTCAAGTTTCGAGAAATCAACCCGCCGTCCCACCAAACCACAACGTGTATATCCTGCTGCCCCTAACTATCTTGGTATTCACATAAAATGCCACCATGGTGATTTATTATTAGAACAGAGAGTTTTACAACAAAAACCTCTAACCTTGTGTACAATTTTTTTCGATATTACAACAAAAGCGGCACATCATTTTTTTAAAGTAAAATGTTACAGAAAGAGGTTAAACAACAATATTTTTGCTATAGATTGATTTACAACAAAAATCACTAGCTATTTTAACAAAAAATGCAATGTATTACAACAAAATAAAAAATGATTGTGTGTTTACATACAATTTTAGCACTAATCATTATATGTACCGTACATACATTTACAACAAACTATCAATATATTTACAATAATAATTAACAAAAAACAACTTTTTTATTTGGATGTTTATAATAATAGTCAGTTTTCCATGCAAGAAGTATCTTTACAACAAATCACAACAAATCAGTAACATATTTACAACAATAGTTAATAACAAAAGTCATGCCATGTGGAGAGGTAGATAACATACTTACAACAAAATCCACCAACTATTTGTACAAAAGTTAGAAATGATTAAAACAAAAATATATATGTTTGCAAACACTGCAAAGTGGTCAAGCAAAATTTAATTCGGTACATATTGAATTACAACAAAAAAACACCAACTATCTTTACAAAAATTCACACACAAATACAACAAAAATCAGGCCGAACGTTGAGTGATGGACCAGCAATTGGTCTCTATGCATTAGCAATTGGTCTCTATGTGTGTTGAGTGCTGGGCCGTGTGAACGAATAGATAATAGACCATACGAACGAACAGCTGATGGGCTAGACACCAGGCAAGTCAGCGAGTCGCGGTCCAGCAGCGGACGCGAAACCGAGCGACCGATCCTTTTCTCTCGATCGGTCGCCGGATGATTCCTTGGAGAAGCGCAGCGGCGGCGAGGCTTCTCGAAGTGAGTCAGGTTTTCATTTCGCTCAAGGTTTATGCTGGGCTTCGCTTCCGATTTTCGGCCCAATTACGAGGACTCATTGCGTGGACTGCTCAAGTTGGGACAAGTGAAAACCTCCCCGACCGGCAATTCCTATTTAACGCTCTTTGCGTCTATTAGTGCGTCAACGCCCGCATGAGGAGCCACATGGGCTTGGCCTACGAACAAGAAGAGGACGACGTGCCTAGCCACAACGTCGACATTGGAGGTGAGGAAAGGACCTCGCCGAAGACGACGCGGCTGGTCGCGGCGTCGCCGGCGAAGGTGAGGAAGGGTCCTTAGGGTTTCAGGTGCTGAGGTCTTAGGGTTCGGGTACGGCGCCTCACCGTCCTCATGCGCTAGGTCGCCGCGCGACCTGGCTGCTTCACTCCTCAGTCCTCATGCGCTAGGTCGTGAGTTGGCTGCGCCTGCGCGTATTCGGTTCCCGCTAACCTTCGCGAGCCGGCGTCCGTTGGCGAGCGCAAGAGCAGGGCGTCGGCTCGACCTCCTCGGAACACCGCATTCAGGTGAAGAATCCCAGATCGAGTAGGCCCTCTAAGCTGTAGCCCAACAATCGAATTACTTTTCAATTTTTATGCACATAAGTACATCCGTGCATTTTGTGCTGAGGAAGATATTGCCAAGATCCTATTCATTGGTCTGTATTCGGTACCGAGCCCAGACTTAGCAGATTCTGAAATCACTTGCGGCGCGAGCTCAGACTTAAGCATCTGCTAGAGATGTCTTACTGATTTGGTGTATTACACCAGCTTAACTTAGGCCCCATCCGTCGTACAATCTTTCCGATAATTGCCACTGATGTATTTCACATGAGATTGCAACACTTTACAATCTGCCTAAAGCTGGAACTTACCCTAGAACATATACAAGCTTCCATTATCTCTGAAAACAACTAGACGTATGCTTGGTTTCCTCGTATGCTTATTTGCTTAATGCTTCGTGGTAGGACTGGCACACACCTTTACAAGAAGAAGGATATTCTTGTGAATTCTGACTGCATGTTTATGCATATTGATGATTTAGCTATCTTACTTAAAAGATGAAACAAGGCAATGCCCGCAACGATAAGGCAGACAAGGAAACATAGATTGAATAAAGAATCACACGTCATGCTGGAAATGAAGCCACGAAGAAACATCTATAATTGCAACAGGTTGCCTGAATTTAAAAACAATATGATCAGCCCAACAAGGATATGGAGATTTACACGAGCTGTGGGCTATGGTCGCTGAATGCCGCAGCACATAGGAGACATGGCCAAATGGAGTGCTGGTCCATGTGTATGATGCTTAAAAACTGAAACTAGTCCACAAGTTGGTACTACAGTATATAACAATCATCCAACCAGTTGCACTTGCTGATAATCGGCCCCATCAAAAATCACACTGTCGCCAACTTGCATAAGTGGCATGACAAAACTTGTGGTCTTGTCTCCTGCGCACAGCCCATGATTGATATCTACACTTGACACTTGCGCCTCTTCCTTCAACTATAAATCCGTGACCTGCCCAGCACACTCACTTCATCCGCAAAAACATAGCAACCTAAACATCAGCATTACACCTTGGTGGAAGTGCATTTTAGCCAAGAATACAAGAGAACCATGATCAGTTCAAAGAAGCTTGCTCACTTGGCCAAGAAGTGCCAGAGGATGGTGGCCGCTGGTGACCGGCAAACTTCAGGCACTAACGGGTGCTGCTGGACGGCTTCCATGGCAGATAAGGGCCACTGTGTGATCTATAGCGCCGATGGAACACGGTTCGAGGTCCCATTGGTGTATCTCCGCACGAGGGTATTCGTCGAGCTCCTAAGGATGTCTCAAGAGGAATTTGGCTTTACAAGCTATGGCAAAATCACATTGCCTTGTGATGCTTCTGCGATGGAGTATTTGATTTATCTGCTTAGAAGAGAGGCCTCGAAAGAGGTTGAGAGGGCATTCTTCAGCTCCATAGTGAGCCCTTGCCACAAAACGTCAATGGGACTAAATCAGCAGTTTGCTGTTTGTATCTAGAGGTGTATATTTTGGCCCATTTAGATGTAAATTATCAGGATTACAGGGATCTAAACAAACATAGTAGTTTTCTGATCTTATTTAATCAGTTACCGACATTTCCCCCCAGGAAAGTCAACCTTTTGATTCTTCACATCAGCATGTTTTGCTTGTCAGGCCTTGCAAAGGTTCAAATATCTAGTTAACTGAACTGAATTCACATTTTGAAACATGTTTGCAAATGTTAAAAACAGATAACTATGGTTTTAAGCTAGAGCCATGTATGGGCATCACAAACACTAGTGAAAGATGAAAAACCTAAATGGGTGTAGAGCTCAGTCATATCATTTGCACAACTAAAGTTTGCATTGGTGTTGCTTTGTCCGGTTTGAGCTAAGAATATGGTCCAGTAGAACTGCTCTCTTTTCATGTAATATTATTGATCGATTATTAGCTAGTTAAAGTTGTATTGGTCCATATGGGTCACATACCCACATGAGATTGTACTAATCAAACGTACCATGTACTGAAGACTTGACATGAACTTGTCAACCAAGTTGATTGGACCACTCAGGAAATTTAATCTGGTAATTCATCAACAACGTATTATGGCTATGAAGTATGAACAACTGTCCTATTATATATCTATATCTCAAGGCACAACTTGCATGTAGCCATGCATGATGTGACATATGCCTCTAAGCTTAGACACGGAAACGGGTCAGCATGGCATCACATTGCAATATACAGGCACCAAAATATTGCTATATATGTCAAATAATTTCACTACACAACTTGCATTCAGTCCTCACGAGTCATATATATGCCTCTTAGCTTAGGTACTAGAACAGGCAAGTATGGTAGCACACTGTGATGTCCAAGCACCAACAATACTTCTACTATTGGATGGCCCCACGGAAATGAGAAATGTAATGAGTGTCACATTGCTTGTCCTTGCAGCATTGCAGGTTCCAAGCTCATGGCCGTGTCCCTTGCTAGCTGCATTCTTCTCTTTCCCCTCACCTATAAATCCATAATAGTATCACATCAACTTCATCAGTTCATCACCTCCTCACAGCCCACTACAGCGAGCTGCCCACCAAGCGATACGAAATTCTCTGAACTTTCAGCGAAGAAGGAAGAAACAACCATGATCAGTACCAAGAAATTTGCTCAAATGGCAAAGAAGTGGGAGAAAATGGCTCACCTCGGAAGGAAGAGGCTCGCCTTGATGGCAGCAAAACAAGACGATGAGTGCTGCCCATCTGTGGCACCGGAGGGCCACTGCGTCATATACTCTGCAGACAGGAGGCGCTTCAAGGTTCCATTGGCGTACCTGGGCACGACCATTTTTGTCGAGCTCCTGAGGATGTCTCAGGAGGAGTTAGGCTTCGGAAGCGATGGAAGGATCACATTGCTTTGTGATGCTGCAGAGATGGAGTATGTCATGTGCTTGCTTAGAAGAAATGTATCGGAAGAGGTCGAGTGGGCTTTCCTGAGCTCTGTAGTGAGTCCTTGCCACCAAGGAAATGGCTTGGCTCGACCCATGGAACTTAGGAAGCAAGTTGCTGTTTCTAGCTTCTGAAGATAGACATTGCCTTTTTGTCTACTTAGACATGATGTAAGTAATTTCATGTGGCAGATATAGTAAATGGAACAAACATGTTTTGGTTTTTTGAATTGGTCTAGAGCGATTAAATTGAAACTGCACAGCTTGCTGGTCCAGTGCTTTATGAACTTTTGCAGATGAGGCCCTACTGTTATCTTATATGATGCATGTCCACCAGGAGTGAGGAGAGTAACATAGTATCATATCAAATCAGTCCTAGTGTTTTTGCAACATGGTATTCAGGTAACCCTGCATTACCGCTTAGCTCATGGTGGTGCGGTCATATTGCTCGCTCCGCCTGAAAGACGGCCGCCGGCGCTTCTGGGTCTCCGTTTCTCATGTGATGGATCTGTGAGTTGGGCGCGCCTCTCGGGTTGCCCGCTAGCTTGTGGTTGCCGCTAGCATTGGATGCGGCTTCCGCGTGGCAGCGCGTCGCCTTGAACACCTCCTCCACACACCACACAGGTGAAGAATCCCAGATCGAGAAGGCCTATAATTGGTCATTGGTAGTAGCACGAGAAGGTTTTAAATTGACTTTTGTTGTCCAGAACTGCAGAGCACATACATGGATTTTATGTTGAGGAAACTGCTTCTAGTATTGTGCAGGGTTCAAATTTATTTGGTAATTGGTACCAAGCCAGACTTTTACCCTAGATGGAATTCTTATATTTTATGGATTTTTCTTGTTACATCAATTAAAATTGAGCACTTCTTTCTGAAATTACAATGCAGGTTCGTTTCTCCTTAGTCAAATTGGAGAGAGGAGGCTGGAAGTTGCCCTACAATGCATGGAAGTTGTCATTACCTCTGAAAGCTATGATACCTTATACCGTGTATGCTAGATTTGGACATATGCTTAATGGTCTGACTGCATACAACATTCTAAAGAGGTAAAGAAGGATATGTTGTGAACTGTAATTGCATTTTAATATGGGTTCCCTCTAGTGAGTGTTCTCTTAGGGGATCTGGCCTCCACACTAAACTGAAGGCTTTACACTAATCTAAACTCTATGATATGCCCAACAGGTCAGAAACAGTGATTTATCCTTCTAAAATCTTGATTTATGTTTTCTTGTAAGAAAGAATCCTAATAGTATATAGCCAATATATGTCCTATAATTTGAATCTGTTTCGAAGTATCCCATCATATATTGATGACATTGCTGTCTCGACTTAGAGTTGAAATCTGTCAAGCCCGCAGCAAAATGGTAGATCAGGAAATATGGAGTGAACAAAAGAATCACATGTCATGCCGGAAATTAAACTAGCAACAAAAGAAGATATTGCAGCAAGTTGGCTGAATTTAAAACTGATATGATTAGCACAAGGAGTCAAGGAAGGGGGAATTCACACAGGCCACGGGCTGTGGTTCCTGGATGCCACGGCACATAGGGGACATGACCAGATGGAGGGCTTGTGCAGGTGCATGATGCTAATACTCAAACCACTCCATGAGTAGGGACTACAGTACATTAGCAATCATCGAACCAGTTGCCGGCTCCGTCACATGCCGAACAGTCGGTCCCGTCAAAATTTGTTCAAAATTAAAACAGTTCCCAACTTGCAAGAGTGGCATGCATGACAACACTCAAGGCCTTGTCTCCTGGACACCACCCACGTTGGCAGCTACACTTACCCCTTGCACTAGCTCTCTTCCTTTATCTATAAATCTCTAACCTTCTGAGCACACTGGCATATGCGAAAACATAGCAATCTAAGCATCAACATCACACCTTTGGTTGAAGTGCATTTTAGCCAAGAATCCAAGAGAACCATGATCAGTTCAAAGAAACTTGCTCACTTGGCCAAGAAGTGCCAGAGGATGGTGGCCGCTGGTGACCGGCAAACTTCAGGCACTAACAGGTGCTGCAGCACGGCTTCTATGGCAGATAAGGGCCACTGTGTGATCTATAGCGCCGATGGAACACGGTTCGAGGTCCCATTGGTGTATCTCCACACGAGGGTATTCATCGAGCTCCTAAGGATGTCTCGGGAGGAATTCGGCTCTACAAGCTATGGCAAAATCACATTGCTTTGTGATGCTTCTGCGATGGAGTATTTGATTTATTTGCTTAGAAGAGAGGCCTCGGAAGAGGTTGAGAGGGCATTCTTCAGCTCCATAGTGAGCCCTTGCCACAAAACGTCAATGGGACTAAATCAGAAATTTGCTGTTTGTATTTAGAGGTGTATATCTTGGTCCGTTTAGATGTAAATTATCATGATTAGAGGAATCAAAACAAACGTAGTAGTTTTCTGATCTTCTTTATTCAGTTATTGACATTTCCCCCCTGGAAAAGTCAATCTTTCGTATCTTCATATCAGCATATTTTGCTTGTTGGGCATTGCGAAGATTCAGATGTCTACTTAACTGAACTGAATTCACATTTTCAAAAATATTAGCGAATTTTAAAAGAAGATGATTATGGTTTTAAGCTAGAGCCATGCATGGGAATGACAAACACTAGTGAAAGATGAAAAACCTAAATGGGCGTAGAGCTCAATCAGATCGTAATCGGTACAGCTAAAGTTTGCATTTGAACTACCCATGCATAACTGGTATTGCTTTCTCCAGTTTGAGCTAATAATATGGTCGAATATAACTGCTCTCTTTTCATTTAACACTATTGATCATGAGCTAGTTACGGTCTTGTTGGTCCATATGGGTAACATACCCACATGAGATTGTCCTAATCAAACATACCGCCCACTGAAGACATGACGTGAACCTATCAAGCATGTTGATTGGACCACTCAGGAAATTTAATCTGGTAGTTCATCAGCAATGTATTATGGGTATGAAGTATGAACAACTCTTCGATTATATATCTATATCTCAAGGCACAACTTTCATGTAGTCGTCATGTGACATGTGCCTCTCAGCCTAGACACGGAAACAGGTCAGTATGGCATTACATTGCGATATACAGGCATCAAAATATTGCTATATATCTATCAATTTCACTACACAACTTGCATTCAGTCCTCATGAGTCATACGCCTCTTAGCTTAGATACTAGAACAGGCAAGTATGGCAGAACGTTATGATGTCCAAGCATATACTATTACTATTGGATGGCCCCAAAGAAACTTTATTAATATCGCATTGCTTATCCATGCAGCATTGCATGTTCTGAGCTCATGGCATTGTCCCTTGCTAGCTGCATTCTTCTCTTTCCGCTCACCTATAAATCCATAATCCTAACACATGTGCTTCATCAGTTCATCGCCTCCTTACAACCTAAATACCACAGCTAGCTGCACACTACCTGATACAAAATTCTCTAACCTTTGAGCAAAGAAGGAAGAAGCAACCATGATCAGTACCAAGAAATTTGCTCAGATGGCAAAGAAGTGGGAGAGGATGGCTGACCTCAGGAGGAAGCGGCTTAATTTGGTGGCAGCAGATAATGAGTGCTGCACATCTGTGGCACCGGAGGGCCACTGCATCATCTACTCTGCAGATGGAAGGCGGTTCAAGGTCACATTGGCATACCTTGGCACGACCATCTTTGCCGAGCTCCTGAGGATGTCTCAGGAGGAGTTTGGCTTCGGAAGCGATGGAAGGATCACTTTGCCTTGTGATGCTGCAGAGACGAAGTATGTCATGTGCTTGCTCAGAAGAAATGCATCAGAAGAGGTCGAGAGGGCCTTCCTGAGCTCGGTAGTGAGTTCTTGCCACCAAGGAAATGGCTTGGCTCCACCCATGGAACTTAGTCAGCAAGTTGCTGCTTGTAGCTTCTGAAGATAGGCCGGCTGCTTAGCCTTTTTGTTTACTTAGGCACAATGTAAATATTTTCATGTGGCAGATAGTAAATGGAACAAACATGTTTCAGTCTTTTCCATTGGTTTCTGATCTCTGCTTTCCCTGGATTAAGCAGTGGAGCTACTGAGCTCAACTTTTCATTACATGTCTCTCCTGGCTACCTTGTCAGATGTCTCTGAATTCTGTCTCTGAATTCTCATCTTAAGGTGCTGTAACATGCTGACATTTGAGCTGCCTGAGTATGTTGCTCTTATATCTGGGAAAATCTTGTGATGCTGAGTATCAAACTGTGATGTGCTCCTATATGGGAATACAAGTAACAGATGAAAAAATGACTTGTACATTTCCTCTTTTGAAGCAGCTCCAGGGATTTGGAATTGCGAGTCAGAGGAGCTAATTCTGTACAATTGGAGCTTTGCCACACTGCACCCTTAGCATTAGACGAGAACGCGGCAACAGTTTTGCATCTCGGGAACATGGGGCTTACAGGGCCGTTTTCCGCAAGGTCTTGAGCTTTCTACTAGCCTAGATTTACTATTGCGCTGCAAGTTTGTTTTAGGTTGTAAAAACAAATTATGTACTGTCATAAATGTTAATTTCCTGAGAAGGTTTTCCAAACTTGTCCTTTGCCTCTTGTGAAGCAGGTCCAACCAGGGCTTTGGAATCGACAATTCAGAGGTAATCTGGGAAGAGTACATAATCTGTTCCATGTACTGCTGAGTTCTGCCATGCTATCTGATGATACAAAGTTCCTCTGGTTGGAACAAGCAGCTTATCGGCATGTTTTGGTTCCAACAATGACGTCCAATGCTTGATGGCCTTACAAGAGTTCCTGAATTTTTCGATAAAGACAAGAGTTCCTGAATGATCATCCACAAGGTCAATCTCAATCTTGTAAGTATTGAATTCTGGGGATCTGGCTTGTTTACGGCTTTGCATCTCGACAACAAGGGACTCCAGGGCCAGTTTCCCAAGGTCTTGAGTTGTGCAACAGTCTGGCAAGTGCAAAAGTTGTGCAGCAGTCTGACCAGTTGTTTCGAGCTGATAGCTTCACCATTAACCAAGGGCTCTGCGGTGCACCGCTACGGTATCGTGAGAAGAAACAAGGAGGGCTCAGGCTGCACAAGATCAACGATGGCATTGCCATCAGTGTCGCTGTTGGGTTCGTGGTGTCCTTGTACTCCCTGCAGTTGTTCGTCTTCTGCGGGTGGCTGCAACCTTACATGTTCCGGATATGATCCACTTATTTCTGCATTTTATGTCTCTAGTTCTCCAGACAGGTGCCGAACAAGTCAACTGAAGCAACATATATTGTCTGAATTTCAGAGAGAAAGGCAAACATGTGCCTGAAAAGTTACATTCAGAGACAATGTTGGCTTGCAGAGTTGCATTATATGATATATAATATAATCTAGGTGAAGAACAGAAAAGTAAATGTTAGCTTAGAAGGAAAAGAAAGTAGGTCAACTTCATTCGTTCCGTCATGGGTGTCATGACATTTCTCTAGTCCGGTATGCTACTTCTTGTACCAGTTAAAACAACAGAAAGGCGAATGATAGCTTCTGGCGTACTCCGTGATGATCACGCACACCCGCCGGCCCCAAATCAAGGACAACCAAACTAGTTGAAAGAGCAGCTAATTTTTTTACATAAATATCCACTAGTACGTCTTGTGACCATATACGCGGTGATACAGAAGCGTCGCGTAGCACGAGAGGTACCGTTGAGCTGAGCATGCATGGGATTAAGGCCCTGTTTGTTTGGGCTTCTGCTTCTGCTTTTAGAGTCCAAAAGCGGAAGCCCAAACAAACACCTCAAAATTGAAAAGCGCTTGCCAGAAGCGCTGTGGTAAGATGAACTACCGAGCCGCTGTCGAACGAAAGCTGGGTGGAAGGTGCTTCCCGAGCTTCCCGAGTTCCAGTGGCCCATACTGCCCTCTATCCTTCCACTTATTTACAAAATTCTTGCCACCGGATATAAGCCGAACCCACCCAGCAGAAGCGCCTTTCCGGCCCGACCGTCTCCACTCTCCAATTCATTTCCCCCTCCTTCATTCACCTCCTTCCCATAGCCATGGCCGGCTAGGGTTAGGGTTTCACCACCGCCGCCGCCAACGCCCGGCAGCCATCGCCGCCGTTGCCCACTGCCGGTCTCCGTCCGCCGCCTCCTATCTCTGTTCCCGGCCACCTCCAAGTCTCGTCGTCCCCTTATCTCTCGGGCACACGACGGGTGGAGCTCGTCCCCGTCGGCCGCCGGACACAGGCGCCGCCGCATCGCCGTTCCAGGCCTCCTCCAAGTCCCGCCTCCCCGTATCTCTCGGGTGCACGACATGTGGAGCTCGTCCCCATCGGCCACCGGACACAGGCGCCGCTGCCTCGCCGTTCTCGTGTGCTTCTCCAGCGAGTACTGCTCCGAGCCTCCGACCCCGCCGGTTCTTCTTCTCCGGAGACCAACTTTGCCTCCCCCTGCAGTAACCACGGCCAACGCCAAGGCGAGGCCCGTTCCCCTCTTTGCTTCCCCCTGCCGCCAGGGCCGCCATCCCCTGCAGCGGCCGATGACCTGCTGCAGCGGCCGCCGCCGACCTGCTCCGATCTGCAAGATATTGTTAATGTGTATTGTTAATTATTTGCTACTTGAGCTATTGTTTATGTGTATTGTAATTGCCACAAAAAATTCGACTTACAGGCCAAAAGAAAAGAATCCAAGAGCCTGACAAATAAATCCAAAATTATCGTAACAATCTCGTATATTAGAAAAATAACCGCTAAATTGAGGCAATTCAGCTCTTAAACATTATAATTATGTAAGAAAATAGTCAGAAATAGCTAATTTGTTCAAAATAGCATTTGTTCAACATCTCTTTTGGGCACATGTGAAGAAGTGAAAAACTTGTTGCTCTTTTGGGTTGATGAGATGTGTCTTGTAATATAAATGTCACAACACTCGTATTATCTTGAATATGTGTAATGTTTTATATTTAATATGAACAAGTCTCGTAAAACAGTCAGAAATAGTTGATTCGTGTCAAATCGGCATTTAAACTACTTCTTCAAAATTCAGGGGCATTTCAGAGATTTCATCCTTCATCACAGCTGCAGCCGCTATTAACAGCCTGCCAAACATCAAATCTCTGCTTCTCACAGCTGCTTTTTCACATCTCAACAGCTACAGCTGCTTCTCAAAAGTTACAGCCTAAACAAACAGATCCTAAGACGGACGCGCTTTGGCGTTCCATCACTCCCGTGATAGACATGGACTGGTCCTTACGCGGCCATCGCGTGATGGGTTCCGATGATGGCGAAACGGTACGCACGCGAGGGCGCCGTGGCCAGGCGCAGGGCAGGAGGGGATACAGATCGACCTGCCGTCGTTGCCGACGTTGCGTTCAAAGGTGGCAAGCGACGACTATAAAATGAGGTGCAAAGTGTAGTACACGCGCTCTGCTGTTGCTTTCGATATGTCCGTGTACAACGAGGGCTTCAGTATCTCCAGCCGTGACCACCGGGAAAGGGCACTTGTGGCATTTGCTGGATAGTGGATATACAGAGTACATTATAAGCATACATCATCAGCAACAACATCATTTCCCTCTAAAGTCCCGGTGTCCACCAAAAGGAGTTTCAGCATCCTCCTTGAGTATCTCGACCCTTCATCGCCATTTTTCCAAGCTCCTTTCACTACCAGCTGGCTGTCTGGCGAACCTGCAAACCCGTCAAATATGTAAACATTGTCTTAATGTTGTGGCATTTCCACAAGAGTATAAATTTTAAGTGCCATCGTGTCCTTGAGAGTCACTTGAGGTAGGAATTTTTCTAACCCCCTTCTCACCATTAGGATTTATTTAGTACTAGAATTCTTAGGGATTTTGAGGGGATTATCCAAGCCAAACACCAAATCCCATATATCCTGAAAATCATGTTTGATACTAGAGTATCTGGTCGGTTTCATCCCCAAGTTTCCCTCGCATTTTATCCTTAAATCCCGACCCATGACATCTCTTTCGCATTTTCTCTTGATCGTGGCACAATGAGAGGGGGCGACTCCTTCCATCCTAACGACGAAGCCTATTTCCTCCTAGCCTAGGAAGTCCCTGCTACTTTCATCCCCGAGGCGACTTATTACACCATGTTAGCTAAGCTCGGCCTCTCTCCACATGGCTTTCTCTTTTGGAGATAGAATACTCTTCAGTATGTGGTCTAATGCTCCATCTAATCATCTATCAATTGTAGGGATTCGTTGCATAGAAAAGAAAAAATTTCCTACCGCGAGAACGCAATCCAAGCCAAGATGCAATCTAGAAGACGGTAGCAACGAGGGGATGATCGAGACTCACCCTTGAAGATTTCCAAAGCCTACAAGATGAGGCTCTTGTTGCTGCGGTAGACGTTCACTTGCCGCTTGCAAAAGCGCTTAGAAGATCTTGATCACGGTGCCACGATAGGGCAGCACCTCCGTACTCGGTCACACGCTCGGTGTTGATGAAGTCGACGTCCACCTCCCCGTTCCAGCGGGCAGCAGAAGTAGTAGCTCCTCCTTGAATCCGGCAGCACGACGGCGTGGTGGCGGTGGCGATGGAGATCTCCGGCGGAGCTTTGCTAAGCGTAGCGGGAGAGGGGGAGGAGTGGGGCGGCTAGGGTTTGGGGAGAGGGGGTGGCCGGCTACCTTGGGGTGCGGCCAAGGTGGTGGTGTTGTGGTGGCCGGCCCCCTCCCCTTGGCCCCTCATTATATAGGTGGAACCCCCAAGTGTTGGACTACAAGTCTTCGAATAAGACCCCAACCCAAAACCTTCCATGTAGTAGGGAAACCTACCCAAGGTGGGAATCCCACTTGAGGTGGGATTCCCCCCTTCCATGAGGGGGGGTGGCCGGCCCCCTTGGTGGAGTCCAAGGTGGACTCCCTCCCTCTTGGGTTGGCCGGCCATGGGAGGTGGAGTCCCTCCGGGACTCCTCCTTCCTTAGTGATTTCTTCCGGACTTTTCTAGAACCTTCTAGAACCTTCCGTAGAAATTTCCGGATCATTTTAAATCTTATAAAATGACTTCCTATATATGAATCTTATTCTCCGGACCATTCCGGAACTCCTCGTGATGTCCGGGATCCCATCCGAGACTTCGAACAAAAATTCGAACTCCATTCCATATTCAAGTTCTACCATTTCAACATCAAACCTTAAGTGTGTCACCCTACGGTTCGCGAACTATGCGGACATGGTTGAGTACTCTCTCCGACCAATAACCAATAGCGGGATCTGGAGATCCATAATGGCTCCCACATATTCAACGATGACTTCGGTGATCGAATGAACCATTCACATACGATACCAGTTCCCTTTGTCACGCGATATTTTACTTGTCCGAGGTTTGATCATCGGTATCACTCTATACCTTGTTCAACCTCGTCTCCTGACAAGTACTCTTTACTCGTACCGTGGTATGTGGTCTCTTATGAACTTATTCATATGCTTGCAAGACATTAGACGACATTCCACCGAGAGGGCCCAGAGTATATCTATCCGTCATCGGGATGGACAAATCCCACTCGTTGATCCATATGCCTCAACTCATACTTTCCGGATACTTAATCCCACCTTTATAACCACCCATTTACGCGAGTGGCGTTTGATGTAATCAAAGTACCTTTCCGGTATAAGTGATTTACATGATCTCATGGTCATAAGGACTAGGTAACTATGTATCGAAAGCTTATAGCAAATAACTTAATGACGTGATCTTATGCTACGCTTAATTGGGTGTGTCCATTACATCATTCATACAATGATATAACCTTGTTATTAATAACATCCAATGTTCATGATTATGAAACTAATCATCCATTAATCAACAAGCTAGTTAAGAGGCATACTAGGGACTCTTTGTTGTTTACATATCACACATGTATCAATGTTTCGGTTAATACAATTATAGCATGGTATATAAACATTTATCATAAACATAAAGATATATAATAACCACTTTTATTATTGCCTCTTGGGCATATCTCCAACAGTCTCCCACTTGCACTAGAGTCAATAATCTAGATTACATTGTAAGGTACCTAACACCCATGGCATTCTGGTGTTGGTCATGCTTTGCTCTAGGGAGAGCTTTAGTCAACGGATCTGCTACATTCAGATCAGTGTGTACTTTGCAAATCTTTACTTCTCCATCTTCGATGTAATCGCGAATCGAGTAGTAACGCAGCTTGATATGCTTCAGCCTCTTGTGTGACCTTGGTTCTTGTGCATTGGCGATGGCACCCATGTTGTCACAGTAGATGACTAGTGGGTCCAATGCACTAGGAACCACACCGAGCTCTACAATGAACCTCTTCATCCATACCGCTTCTGATGAAGCCTCCGAAGCCGCTATGTACTCGATTCTGTTGAAGACTTCGCCACCGTGCACCGCTTCGAGCTTGCCCAGCCTACTCGCAGCACCATTCAATATAAACACGTACCCGGATCGTGACTTAGAGTCATCAGGATCGGTGTTCCAACTTGCATCGGTGTAACCGCTTACAACGAGCTCTTGGTCACCTCCATAACAAAGAAACATATCCTTAGTTCTTTTCAAGTACTTCGGGATATTCTTGACCGTTGTCCAGTGTTCCATTCCTGGATCACTTTGATATCTGCTAGTCAAACTAACATCATGTGCTATATCCGGTCTAGTACATAGCATGGCATACATGATAGATCCTACTACCGAGACATAGGGGATATTACTCATCCTTTCTCTTTCTTCTGCCGTAGCCGGTCCTTGAGTCTTACTCAAGACCTTGCCTGGTAACATAGGTAAGAACCCTTTCTTACTTTCGTCCATTCTAAACTTCTTTAGAATCTTGTCCAGGTATGTACTCTGTGATAGCCCTATTAGGCGTCTTGATCTATCTCTATAAATCTTGATGCCTACTATATACGATGCTTCACCTAGGTCTTTCATTGAAAAACTATTATTCAAATAACCTTTTACATTGCTTAATAGTTCTATATCATTCCCAATCAATAATATGTCATCTACATATAATATCAGGAATGCTACAGAGCTCCCACTCACTTTCTTGTAAATACAGGCCTCTCCATGACACTCGTATAAACCCGAAGTCTTTGATCACCTTATCAAAGCGTCGGTTCCAACTTCTTGATGCTTGCTTCGAGTCCATAGATTGAACGCCGAAGTTTGCATACTTTGTCGACATTTTTAGGATCGACAAAACATTTGAGTTGTACCATATACAACTCTTCCTCAATGTCTCCATTAAGGAACGCCGTTTTGACATCCATCTCGCCAAATCTCATAATCGAAAAATGCAGCTATTGCTAACAAAATCCTCACAGATTTTAGCTTCGCTACAGGTGAGAAAGTCTCATCGTAGTCAACTCCTTGAATTTGTCGGAAACCCTTTGCGACAAGTCGAGCTTTATAGACGATAATATTACCATCAAGCATCTGTTTTTCTCTTGAAGATCCATTTATTCTCGACAGCCTTGCGGCTATCCGGTAAGTCTACCAAAGTCCATACTTTGTTATCATACATGGATCCCATTTCGGATTTCATGGCTTCTTGCCATTTGTTGGAATCTGGGCTCATCATCGCTTCTTCATACGTCGCAGGGTCCTCATCATTGTTATCTAAAATCATGACATTTAGACAAGGATCATACCAATCGAGAGTGGCACGTTCCCTTGTCGATCTGCGAGGTTCGATAGTTTCCTCGTTCGAAGTTTCATGATCATTATCATTAGCTTCCTCTGTTGCCGGTGTAGGCGGTACAGGTACAACTTCCGGATCTGCGCTACTCGATCAACGAGTATAGATTCATCAATCTCATCGAGTTCTACTTTTCTTTCAAGTCACTTCTTTAGTGAGAAATTCTTTCTCAAGAAAGGTTCCGTTCTTAGCAACAAAGATTTTGCCTTCGGATCTGTGATAGAAAGTGTACCCTATAGTTTCCTTAGGGTATCCTATCAAGACGCATTTCTCCGCTTTGGGTTCTAGCTTGTCCGGTTGTAACTTCTTTACATAGGCTTCGCAACCCCAAACTTTAAGGAATGACAGCTTAGGTTTCTTATTAAACCATAATTCATACGGTGTCATTTCTACGGATTTTGATGGTGCTCTATTTAAATTGAATGCGGATTGTCTCTAATGCATAACTCCAAAATGATAACGGCAAATCGGTAAGAGACATCATAGAACGAACCATATCTAAGAGAGTTCGATTACGACGTTCGGACACACCGTTTCGTTGTGGTGTTCCCGGCGGTGTCAATTGTGAAAGTATTCCGCATTTCTTTAAATGCATGTCAAACTCATAACTCAGATATTCACCTCCGCGATCAGGTCGTAGAAATTTAATCTTCTTGTTACGTTGATTTTCTACTTCACTTTGGAATTCCTTAAACTTCTCGAAAGTTTCGGATTTTATGTTTCATGAAATAGATATACCCATATCTACTCAGATCATCTGTGAAGGTTAGAACATAACGATAACCACCGCGCGATGCTACACTCATTGGTTCGCATACATCGGTATGTATGATTTTCAATAAGTCAGTAGCTCGCTCCATCATACCAGAAAATGGAGTTTTAGTCATTTTTCCCATTAGACATGCTTCGCATCTATGAAGTGACTCAATGTCAAGTGATTCAAGTAATCCATCGGTATGGAGTTTCTTCATGTGTTTCACTCCAATATGACCAAGACGACAGTGCCACATATAAGTAGAATTATCATTCAATTTAATTCGCTTAGCATCAATGTTATGTATATGCGTATCACTACTATCGAGATCTAACAAAATAAGCCATTCTTTTCAGTGTGCTCGACCATAAAAGATATTATTCATAAAAATAGAACAACCATTATTCTCGGACTTGAATGAATAACCATCTTGCATTAAACAAGATCCAGATATAATGTTCATGCTCAACGCGGGTACAAAATAACAATTATTTAGGCTTAAAACTAATCCCGAAGGTAGATGTAGAGGAAGTGTGCCGACGACGATCACATCGACTTTGGATCCATTTCCAACGCGTATCGTCACTTCATCTTTCAGTAGTCTTCGTTTATTCTTTAGTTCCTGTTTCGAGTTACAAATATGAGCAACCGAACCAGTATCAAATACCCAGGTACTAGAACGAGAACCAATGAGATAAACATCTATAACATGTATATCAGATATACCTTCTTTCTTCTTCTTGACAAGGCCGCTCTTTAGATCAGCCAGATACTTGGAGCAATTACGCTTCCAGGTGTCCCTTCTCCTTGCGGTAATAGCACTCAGCATCGGGCTTAGGGCCGTTCTTAGGTTTCATAGGAGGCGTGGCAGCTTTCTTGCCACCCTTCTTGAAATTTCCCTTAGACTTGCCCTCTGTTTCTTGAAACCGGTGGTCTTGTTGACCATCAACACTTGGTGCTCTTTCTTGATCTCAATCTCGGCAGCTTTTAGCATGCCAAAGAGTTCGAGTAACTCTTTGTTCATGTTCCGCATATTGTAGTTCATCACAAAGTTCTTGTAACTTGGTGGCGGTGATTGAAGGACACGATTAATCCCCGATCGTTAGGAATCACTATTCCCAAGTCACTGAGTTTCTTCGCATGCCCGGTCATAACGAGCATGTGCTCACTAACGGAGCTGCCTTCTTCCATCATACAGCTGAAGAAGTGTTTCGATGCTTCATAGCATTCCACGGTCGCATGAGTCTCAAATATAGCTTTCAGCTCTTTGACCAACTCATGAGGATCGTGGTGCTCAAAACGTTTTTGAAGATCGGATTCCAGACTGCACAGGATGGCACACTGTACTTGAGAGTACCGAGCTTTCCGAGTTGCGTAAACATTCTTTACTTCCTCGGTTTCGGTTTACGCGGGAGGGTCACCTAGCGGTGCATCAAGCACATATTGCAGATTTTCGCCAGCGAGGAAGATCCTCACATGACGGAACTAGTCGGTGAAGTTGCTACCGTTGCTCTTAAGCTTTTCTTTCTCTAGGAACTGGTTAAAATTGATTGGGGACGCCATCTCTACAACATATATTTGCAAAAGTTTAGACTAAGTTTATGACAAATTGAGTTCAAATTTTAATTCAACATAATTAAAAATCTAGGTGAACTCCCACTCAAAATAATATCCCTCGCATTGTCTTAGTGATCACACGAACCAAATCCACCACACCTAAGTCCAATCATCACGAGACAAGGTGTAATTTCAATGGCGAACACTCAAAGTGTTTATCATATCAACCATATGATTCATGCTCTACCTTTCGGTATCACATGTTCCGAGACCATGTCTGTACATGCTAGGCTCATCAAGGCCACCTTAGTATCCGCATGTGCAAAACTGGCTTGCACCCGTTGTATGCACTTGTTGATTCTATCACACCCGATCATCACGAGATGCTTCGAAACGACAAGTCTTGGCAACGGTGCTACTAAGGATGAACACTTTATTATCTTGATATTTTAGTGAGGGATCATCTTATAATGCTACCGTCGCGATCTAAGCAAAATAAGATGCATAAAAGGATTAACATCACATGCAGTTCATATGTGATATGATATGGCCCTTTTGTCTTTGCGCCTTTGATCTTCATCTCCAAAGGACGGACATGATCTCCATCATCTTCGGGCATGATCTCCATCATCGTCGGCGTAGCGTCAAGGTCAATGGCGCCGTCTTCATGATTGTCCTCCATGTAGCAACTATTACAACTACTTTGAAATACTACTCAACATGAAATTTAAAGACAACCATAAGGCTCCTGCCGGTTGCCACAATACAATAATGATCATCTCATACATATTCATCATCACATTATGGCCATATCACATCACCAAACCCTGCAAAAACAAGTTAGACGTCTCTAATTTGGTTTGCATATTTTACGTGGTTTAGGGTTTTCGAGAGAGATCTAATCTACCTATGAACATGAACCACAACGGTGATACTAATGTTGTCAATGGAAGAGTAAATTGAATCTTCACTATAGTAGGAGAGACGAGACACCCGCAAAGCCTCTTATGCAATACAAGTTGCATGTCGAACGAGGAACAAGTCTCATGAACGCGGTCATGTAAAGTTAGTCCGAGCCGCTTCATCCCACTATGCCACAAAGATGCAAAATACTCAAACTAGAGATAACAAGAGCATCAACGCCCACAAAACCATTGTGTTCTAATCGTGCAACCATCTATGCATAGACACGGCTCTGATACCACTGTAGGGATTCGTTGCATAGAAAACAAAAAATTTCCTACCGCGAGAACGCAATCTAAGCCAAGATGCAATATAGAAGACGGTAGCAACGAGGGGATGATCGAGACTCACCCTTGAAGATTTCCAAAGCCTACAAGATGAGGCTCTTGTTGCTGCGGTAGACGTTCACTTGCCGCTTGCAAAAGCGCGTAGAAGATCTTGATCACGGTGCCACGATCGGGCAGCACCTCCGTACTCGGTCACACGTTCGGTGTTGATGAAGTCGACGTCCACCTCCCCGTTCCAGCGGGCAGCGGAATTAGTAGCTCCTCCTTGAATCCGGCAGCACGACGGCGTGGTGGCGGTGGCGATGGAGATCTCCGGCGAAGCTTCGCTAAGCGTTGCGGGAGAGGGGGTGGCCGGCTACCTTGGGGTGCGGCCAAGGTGGTGTTGTTGTGGTGGCCGGCCCCCTCCCCTTGGCCCCTCATTATATAGGTGGAACCCCCAAGTGTTGGACTACAAGTCTTCGAATAAGACCCCAACCCAAAACCTTCCATGTAGTAGGGAAACCTACCCAAGGTGGGAATCCCACTTGAGGTGGGATTCCCCCCTTCCATGAGGGGGGGTGGCCGGCCCCCTTGGTGGAGTCCAAGGTGGACTCCCCCCCTCTAGGGTTGGCCGGCCATGGGAGGTGGAGTCCCTCCGGGACTCCTCCTTCCTTAGTGATTTCTTCCGGACTTTTCTAGAACCTTCTAGAACCTTCCGTAGAAATTTCCGGATCATTTTAAATGTTATAAAATGACTTCCTATATATGAATCTTATTCTCCGGACCATTCCGGAACTCCTCGTGATGTCCGGGATCTCATCCGAGACTTCGAACAAAAATTCGAACTCCATTCCATATTCAAGTTCTACCATTTCAACATCAAACCTTAAGTGTGTCACCCTACGGTTCGCGAACTATGCGGACATGGTTGAGTACTCTCTCCGACCAATAACCAATAGCGGGATCTGGAGATCCATAATGGCTCCCACATATTCAACGATGACTTCAGTGATCGAATGAACCATTCACATTGTATACTGTTCATACTTTTCTACCCGAAAAACACAAGATCTACACACTACCTTGCTCTGATACCAATGTTTAAATCGCTAGATCGATAGGTGTAGGATCTGTGCCGGGTAGTAGAGGGTACTGTGAGTGTTTACCTTTCATTTGGAGGAGGAATCCGCCGCAGTCGACATGGTGGAGGTGGTGACGGCGACGGCGTGAGGTCGAGGGAGAGAGGTCACGGCGGAGCTTCCCGTCGGCACTGCACTAACCCTAATCGGTGGGTCATCTGGTGGGGCGAGTGGCAGCTCAGGGCAACCTCGTACCGAGTGCCACTTGCCCCCACCACTCTATATAGTGCATGCGACAGGGGCCCACCAACCAGCGAACGGTTGGGCGCCCCCGATCAGGGCGCGGTCAAAGGGCACGTCGAGCCGTTGGGCTCGAACGTGGTGGAGATCAACCTAACATTCTCCCCTTTGATCTCAACTTTACTTTTAACTATATACTTTTATTTTATTCGTTTCATTTTAGATCAGTCCATAGGGCATGTTTCATCGTCACAGCTCTATTGCCGATGGAATCGGACGACCACAATGCACTTCTCTGTTTTGAAACAAATTCTTTTACTTTTGGGCCTCTTATGATCCGGGATAGGTAAGACTTTCCCTTAAACCCATGCCGGCTACGTGCTCCTTGAACACGCCGGGTGGTAAGCCTTTCGTTAGCGGATCCGCAAGCATATCTTTTGTCCTTATATGCTCGGGACTTATAGTTTGATCCTGGACCTTGTGTTTCACAACATAATACTTAACCTCAATTGGTTTCGTAGCTGTACTCGACTTGTTGTTGTGAGCATAAAATACTGCAGGCTCATTGTCGCAGTACATCTTTAGTGGTTTGTCAATACAATCTACCACTTTCAAGTCGGGTATAAATTTCTTTAACCATAATGCCTACCCCGTGGCTTCATAACATGCTATAAATTCTGCATACATCGTGGATGATGCAACTATCGTATGTTTGGAGCTTCTCCACGAAATAGCTCCCCCTGCAAGGGTGAATACATATCCAGATGTGGATTTTCTATCATCTTTATCCCCCGCAAAATCTGCATCTGAATACCCTCTTATCTCTAGGGAATCAGATCTTCTGTATGTTAGCATGTAGTTCTTTGTGCCTTTCACATAACGCAATGCCTTATTTACCATTTTCCAGTGTTCAAAACCTGAATTTTCTTGATATCTACCGAGTATTCCGGTGATAAATGCTAAGTCAGGGCGAGTGCACACTTGTGCATACTGTAGGCTTCCAATAGCATATGGAAACGCTTTCATTTGATCGAGCTCGTATTGATTTTGGGGACTTTGATGTTTCCCAAAACTGTCGCCCTTGACTATAGGGGCAGGTGTGGCACTGCACTTATGCTTATTATACTTACTTAGAATCTTTTCTAAATAAGCCTTTTGTGATAGTCCTAATACTCCATTGTTCCTATCTCGGTGAATTTCTATGCCCAAAACATATGACGCTTCACCAAGATCTTTCATATCAAAATTTGAGGACAAGAACTTCTTTGTCTCTTGCAGTAGACAAACATCACTGCAGGCAAGCAGAATATCATCCACATACAAGATTAGGAAAATATATTTCCCACTTTTAAACTTTGCATAAACGCAATTGTCCTCAATATTTTCTTTAAATCCAAATCTCTTAATTGTTTCATTAAACTTTAGATACCATTGTCTGGAGGCTTGCTTTAATCCATAAATGGATTTCTTTAGGCGGCATCCCATTTCTTCCTTGCCTTCCATGATAAAACCCTTGGGTTGTTTCATGTAGACATTTTCTTCTAAATCCCTGTTTAGAAATGCCATCTTTACATCGAATTTGATGCAACTCTAAATCAAAATGTGCAACTAGTGCCATGATGACTCTGAAGGAATCCTTACATGAGACCGGAGAAAATGTCTCATTGTAATCTAGCCCTTCTCTTTGTGTAAATCCTTTTGCCTCTAGAGGTGGTTGTAGTTGCTCCCTTTCATGCTCAACAAATGGTTCATTCGGCCCCTGACGGATAGGTTCCGAATTTTTACTCATCGTTGTCATGGGTGGAGTTACAACAGGCGCTTGCACCACAATCGCAGGGATCGTCGGTACAGGTGCACATGGTAGCGCAAAAAATGGCTCCTGAGTCATCGGATTAGGTGCACGCACCCTCTTCTCCTCAAGATCAATTTTCTGAGCTACTGATACGCGTACAGCACGCGTCCGTTGGGAACCCCAAGAGGAAGGTGTGATGCGTACAGCGGCAAGTTTTCCCTCAGTATGAAACCAAGGTTTATCGAACCAGTAGGAGCCAAGAAGCACGTTGAAGGTTGATGGCGGCGAGATGTAGTGCGGCGCAACACCGGGGATTCGGCGCCAACGTGGAACCTCGCACAACACAAACCAAGTACTTTGCCCCAACGAAACAATGAGGTTGTCAATCTCACCGGCTTGCTCGTAACAAAGGATTAGATGTATAGTGTGGATGATGATTGTTTGCAGAGAACGAGTAGAACAAGTATTGCAGTAGATTGTATTTCGAGTAAAGAAAATTGGACCGGGGTCCACGAGTTCACTAGAGGTGTCTCTCCCATAAGATAAACGAGCATGTTGGGTGAACAAATTACGGTTGGGCAATTGACAAATAAAGAGGGCATGACCATGCACATACATATTATGATGAGTATTGTGAGATTTAATTGGGCATTACGACAAAGTACATAGACCGCTATCCAGCATGCATCTATGCCTAAAAAGTCCACCTTCGAGGTAATCATCCGAACCCCTCCGGTATTAAGTTGCTAACAACGAGACAATTGCATTAAGTATTGCGCGTAATGTAATCAATAACTACATCCTCGGACATAGCATCAATGTTTTATCCCTAGTGGCAACAGCACATCCATAACCTTAGAGATTTCTGTCACTTCCCCACATTCACAGAGGCATGAACCCACTATCGAGCATAAATACCCCCTCTTGGAGTTACTAGCAAAAACTTGGCCAGAGCCTCTACTAATAACGGAGAGCATGCAAGATCATAAACAACACATAGACATGAATTGATAATCAACATAACATAGTATTCTCTATTCATCGGATCCCAACAAACACAACATATAGAATTACAGATAGATGATCTTGATCATGTTCGGCAGCTCACAAGACCCGACAATTAAGCACAATGAGGAGAAGACAACCATCTAGCTACTGCTATGGACCCATAGTCCAGGGGTAGACTACTCACACATCACTCCGGAGGCGACCATGGCGGCGTAGAATCCTCCGGGAGATGATTCCCCTCTCCGGCAGGGTGCCGGAGGCGATCTCCTGAATCCCCCGAGATGGGATTGGCGGCGGCGGCGTCTCTGGAAGGTTTTCCGTATCGTGGCTCTCGGTACTGGGGGTTTCGCGACGAAGGCTTTAAGTAGGCGGAAGGGTAGGTCGGGGGCGTCGCGAGGGGCCCGGGAGACAGGGCGGCGCGGCCAAGGGTGGGGCCGCGCCGCCTGCCCTCCCGGCCACCTCGTGGCCCCACTTCGTTGACTCTTCGGTCTTCCGGAAGCTTCGTGGCAAAATAGGACCCCGGACGTTGATTTCGTCCAATTCCGAGAATATTTCCTTACTAGGATTTCGAAACCAAAAACAACGGAAAACAGACAATCGGCACTTCGGCATCTTGTTAATAGGTTAGTTCCAGAAAATGCACGAATATGACATAAAGTGTGCATAAAACATGTAGATATCATCAATAATGTGGTATGGAACATAAGAAATTATCGATACGTCGGAGACGTATCAGCATCCCCAAGCTTAGTTTCTGCTCGTCCCGAGCAGGTAAATGATAAACAAAGATAATTTCTGGAGTGACATGCCATCATAACCTTGATCATACGATTGTAAAGCATATGAGCTGAATGCAGCGATCAAAACAATGTAAATGACATGAGTAAACAACTGAATCATATAGCAAAGACTTTTCATGAATAATACTTCAAGACAAGCATCAATAAGTCTTGCATAAGAGTTAACTCATAAAGCAACAATTCAAAGTAAAGGTATTGAAGCAACATAAATGAAGATTAAGTTTCAGCGGTTGCTTTCAACTTGTAACATGTATATCTCATGGATATTGTCAACATAGAGTAATATAACAAGTGCAATATGCAAGTATGTAGGAATCAATGCACAGTTCACACAAGTGTTTGCTTCTTGAGGTGGAGAGAGATAGGTGAACGGACTCAACAATAAAAGTAAAAGAATGGTCCTTCAAAAAGGAAAGCATCGATTGCTATATTTGTGCTAGAGCTTTGGTTTTGAAACAAGAAACAATTTTGTCAACGGTAGTAATAAAGCATATGTGTTATGTAAATTATATCTTACAAGTTGCAAGCCTCATGCATAGTATACTAATAGTGCCCGCACCTTGTCCTAATTAGCTTGGATTACCGGGATTATCGCAATGCACATGTTTTAACCAAGTGTCACAAAGGGGTACCTCTATGCCGCTCTGTACAAAGGTCTAAGGAGAAAGCTCGCATCGGATTTCTCGCTATTGATTATTCTCAACTTAGACATCCATACCGGGACAACATAGACAACGAGATAATGGACTCCTCTTATATGCATAAGCATGTAGCAACAATTAATTTTCTCATATGAGATTGAGGATATTTGTCCAAAACTGAAACTTCCACCATGGATCATGGCTTTAGTTAGCGGCCCAATGTTCTTCTCTAACAACATGCATGCTCTAACCATTAGGTGGTAAATCGCCCTTACTTCAGACAAGATGAACATGCATAGCAACTCACATGATATTCAACAAAGAGTAGTTGATGGCGTCCCCAGGAACATGGTTATCGCACAACAAGCAACTTAATAAGAGATAAAGTGCATAAGTACATATTCAATACCACAATAGTTTTTAGGCTATTAGTCCCATGAGCTATATATTGTAAAGGTAGAGGATATAAATTTTAAAGGTAGCACTCAAGCAATTTACTTTGGAATGGCGGAGAAATACCATGTAGTAGGTAGGTATGGTGGACACAAATGGCATAGTGGTTGGCTCAAGTATTTTGGATGCATGAGAAGTATTCCCTCTCGATACAAGGTTTAGGCTAGCAAGGCTATTTGAAACAAACACAAGGATGAACCGGTGCAGCAAAACTTACATAAAAGACATATTGAAAACATTATAAGACTCTACACCGTCTTCCTTGTTGTTCAAACTCAATACTAGAAATTATCTAGACCTTAGAGAGACCAAATATGCAAACCAAATTTTAGCATGCTCTATGTATTTCTTCATTAATAAGTGCAAAGCATATGATGCAAGAGCTTAAACATGAGCACAACAATTGCCAAGTATCACATTATCCAAGATATTTTAGCAATTACTACATGTATCATTTTCCAATTTCAACCATATAACAATTTAACGAAGAAGAAACTTCGCCATGAATATTATGAGTAAAGCCTAAGGAAATATTTGTCCATATGCTACAGCGGAGCGTGTATCTCTCCCACACAAAGAATGCTAGGATCCATTTTATTCAAACAAAACAAAAACAAACCGACGCTCCAAGCAAAGCACATAAGATGTGATGGAATAAAAATATAGTTTCAGGGGAGGAACCTGATAATGTTGTCGATGAAGAAGGGGATGCCTTGGGCATCCCCAAGCTTAGACGCTTGAGTCTTCTTGATATATGCAGGGGTGAACCACGGGGCATCCCCAAGCTTAGAGCTTTCACTCTCCTTGATCATGTTGTAGCATCTCCCTCTCTTGATTCTTGAAAACTTCCTCCACACCAAACTCAAAACAACTCATTAGAGGGTTAGTGCACAATCAAAATATACATGTTCAGAGGTGACATAATCATTCTTAACACTTCTGGACATTGCACAAAGATACTGAAAGCGAATGGAATCGAAATATCCATCGAACATATCAAAACAGGCAATGCGAAATAAAAGGCAGAATCTGTCAAAACAGAACAGTTCGTATTGACGAATTTTATTGAGGCACCAGACTTGCTCAAATGAAAATGCTCAAATTGAATAAAAGTTGCGTACATATCTGAGGATCACTCACGTAAATTGGCATAATTTTCTGAGTTACCTACAGAGAATTTTGCCCAGATTCGTGACAGAAAGAAATCTGTTTCTGCGCAGTAATCCAAATCTAGTATGAACCTTACTATCAACGACTTTACTTGGCACAAAAAAACACAAAACTAAGATAAGGAGAGGTTGCTACAGTAGTAAATAACTTCCAAGACACAAAATAAAAACAAAGTACTGTAGTAAAAACATGGGTTGTCTCCCATAAGCGCTTTTCTTTAACGCCTTTCAGCTAGGCGCAGAAAGTGTGTATCAAGTATTGTCAAGAGATGGAGCATCGTTATCATAAGCTCCCCCATCTGTAGTGGTACTAAGGGCTTTGTCAATTTTAGGCCTATAATAATATTTTTTTGGTTTAGGCACTTTAGAGACATACATAAACTTTTGATCCTTACCCACATAAGCTTTCTCCTTATATTTAAGAGAAGAAAATGTTGATCCCAAGGTTCCCATAGCCTTTTCAAGTTCGCCAATCCTATCGGTTTGATTATCATGGACAACACAAGTTCCTAGGACACTAATTATTTCATCAATTCCTCCTAAGAATTTATCAAGTTCATCAGTTTTATCAAGTAACATTTCCAATTTAGTTTCAACACTTGGAAATTTTTTCTCTATGGTTTCCAATTTTTTCATAACATCTTCAAGAGAGATTTCAATTTTAACTTCATCAACAGGGGGTATTCCAAATAGACTCTCAATAATGCAGCTAGCTTCTAATGCAGGAGTACTTAGGAAGTTACCTTCGCGAGACAATCAAGAACATACCTATTCCAACTAGAGATACCAACATAAAAATTCCCGAGTAAAATAGTGGTGGAGTGTTTCTTAGTGCACCTATTATGGGCATCACTAATTCTATACCAAGCATCTCTTAAACATTCTCCCCCTCGTTGCTTAAACGTACGAACTTCAACTTCAGGATTACTCATTTTAGCAGTAGTAGATAAAACAAACTAGATAAAGTAAAAGCAAGTAACTAATTTTTTTGTGTTTTTAATATAGCAAACAAGATAGTAAATAAAGTAAAACTAGCAACTAATTTTTTTGTGTTTTGATTTAGTGCAGCAAACAAAGTAGTAAATAAAACTAAGCAAGACAAAAACAAAGTAAAGAGATTGGGATGTGGAGACTCCCCTTGCGAGCGTGTCTTGATCTCCCCGGCAACGGCGCCGGAAAAAGAGCTTGATACGCGTACAGCACGCGTCCGTTGGGAACCCCAAGAGGAAGGTGTGATGCGTACAGCGGCAAGTTTTACCTCGGTCCGAAACCAAGGTTTATCGAACCGAGTAGGAGCCAAGAAGCACGTTGAAGGTTGATGGCGGCGAGATGTAGTGCGGCGCAACACCAGGGATTCCGGCGCCAACGTGGAACGTGCACAACACAAACCAATTACTTTGCCCCAACGAAACAGCGAGGTTGTCAATCTCACCGGCTTGCTGTAACAAAGGATTAGATGTATAGTATGGATGATGATTGTTTGCAGAGAACAGTAGAATAAGTATTGCAGTAGATTGTATTTCAGTAAAGAGAATTGGACCGGGGTCCACAGTTCACTAGAGGTGTCTCTCCCATAAGATAAATAGCATGTTGGGTGAACAAATTACAGTTGGGCAATTGACAAATAAAGAGGGCATGACCATGCACATACATATTATGATGAGTATTGTGAGATTTAATTAGGCATTACGACAAAGTACATAGACCGCTATCCAGCATGCATCTATGCCTAAAAAGTCCACCTTCCGGTTATCATCCGAACCCCCTCCAGTATTAAGTTGCTAACAACAGACAATTGCATTAAGTATTGCGCGTAATGTAATCAATAACTACATCCTCGGACATAGCATCAATGTTTTATCCCTAGTGGCAACAGCACATCCATAACCTTATAGATTTCTGTCACTTCCCCAGAATCACGGAGGTATGAACCCACTATCGAGCATAAATACCCCCTCTTGGAGTTACTAGCAAAAACTTGGCCAGAGCCTCTACTAATAACGGAGAGCATGCAAGATCATAAACAACACATAGACATGAATTGATAATCAACATAACATAGTATTCTCTATTCATCGGATCCCAACAAACACAACATATAGAATTACGAGATAGATGATCTTGATCATGTTCGGCAGCTCACAAGACCCGACAATTAAGCACAATGAGGAGAAGACAACCATCTAGCTACTGCTATGGACCCATAGTCCAGGGGTAGACTACTCACACATCACTCCGGAGGCGACCATGGCGGCGTAGAATCCTCCGGGAGATGATTCCCCTCTCCGGCAGGGTGCCGGAGGCGATCTACAGAATCCCTCGAGATGGGATTGGCGGCGGTGGCGTCTCTGGAAGGTTTTCCGTATCGTAGCTCTCGGTACTGGGGGTTTCGCGACGAAGGCTTTAAGTAGGCGGAAGGGTAGGTCAGGGGGCGTCGCGAGGGGCCCAGGAGACAGGGCGGCGCGGCCAAGGGTGGGGCCACGCCGCCTGCCCTCCTGGCCACCTCGTGGCCCCACTTCGTTGACTCTTCGGTCTTCTGGAAACTTCGTGGCAAAATAGGACCCTGGGCGTTGATTTCGTCCAATTCCGAGAATATTTCCTTACTAGGATTTCGAAACCAAAAACAGCGAAAACGACAAGCGGCACTTCGGCATCTTGTTAATAGGTTAGTTCCGGAAAATGCACGAATATGACATAAAGTGTGCATAAAACATGTAGATATCATCAATAATGTGGCATGGAACATAAGAAATTATCGATACGTCGGAGACGTATCGGCTACCATGCTCCCCTCATCATTTCGTCCTCTAAGAAGACAACATGTCTCGTTTCCACAAACTTTGTGTATTTACGTAGGCGGTAGAAACGATAACCTTTTGACTTTTCGGGATAGCCAATAAAATGGCAGTCGATCTGTTTTGGTATCTAACTTTGCGATGTTTGGATTAAATACTTTGGCCTCGAGCAGGGCTCCCCCACACTTTCAGGTGGTTTAGAGAAGGCACTCTCCCTGTCCATAGCTCATACGGCGTTTTGGGCACCGATTTGCTTGGTACTCTGTTTAGAATGTGAATATCGGTTTTTAACGCCTCAATCCACAATCCCAATGGTAGGGTGAAATAGCTCATCATACTGCGCACCATATCCATAAGGGTACGGTTGCGCCTTTCAGCTACCCCATTCTGCTGAGGTTCGCCCGACATCGAGTACTAGGTGACTATTCCAGTCTCCTGTAGGAACCTTGCAAAAGGTCCAAGGACTTGGCCATATGGAGTATGTCGATCGTAGTACTCCCCTCCACGATCAGACCTGACTATCTTTATTCTTTTATCATGCTGATTTTCAACTTCAGCTTTGAATATTTTGAATTTATCCAACGCTTCGTTCTTTCTTTATTGGATAAATATAACCATATCGGGAGTAATCATCCGTGAATGTTATGAACGAATCATAGCCATCCACACTTTTCACAGGAAATGGTCCACATATATCGGTGTGAATTATTTCTAGTGTTGTTGTGCTTCGATTTGCACCCTTTTTAATTTGCTTTACAAATTTTCGTTTAATGCAATCGATGCACTGTTCTATGTCTGAGAATTCTAATGGAGGAAGAATACCATTTTTAACAAGTATTTCTATTCCCCCCCTCGAAATATGGCATAAGCGACAATGCCATAATTTCGATGATTCATCAGTTCTTTTCTTTTGTTCTTTGTCCAACGCGGACAACACTTTTCACTCACATTACACACAGACAACACCCACATAAGGATTATTACACCATATGGCACACTTGCCATGTCCTTCTTGTCCATGTGTACTTTTCTGTCACCAGTTGCTACGACGAGTCGGGTCGCACATATCTTTGAAGAACCGGTGAACCGACTCTTTATTCTTTCAAGATACTCCCCTACGGAAGCACACTTTGCAATTGAGCCCACAATAGCGTTCTCAATTGTATTCTTTATAAATGGCACTTAGCCACTTTTATTCTGCCATGCAGAATCATCTTTCTTGTCATTTCTGACTGGATCTTTTGGTCTGACCGGCTGTGGGGAACCCAGTCCACCTAAGCACAAATCGACCTTCTTTTCTCCATTCAGTGTAGTTGTCACCTTTGAGGGTTGGAACATCCTTGATGCAGCTCATCAAGTAGTACCCTCCTTTAAACCATAATGAAATGAGATCATAACAACAATTGCATGCAATAATCCAACGTTGGTCAAAATTAGAACATACAACTGTTTGGGAGTGATGTTTTGGCACATGGGAGCATATGCTCCCTTTATTTTGAAATGCATGTTAGACATATTTTAAAATGTCAAAAAATTTGAAACAAAAATTTCGCACGTACATCTTCATGTGCTACACGCTCACAAATTCGTTTCGTGAAAAAATGAGTTGTCGTGTGGCGTGTGTAAAAAAGACAAAATTTGGTGCTAAAACAAAGACTTGTCACAAGATAAATTTTCTCTTTTCACGTAGACTACAAAAATATCATTTTTCGTGAAACTTGGCGAACACACATATATTATGAAGATGTACATGTAAAAATTTTTGTCTAAATTTTTTAACACTTGGAAATATGTTTTTTGGTAGAGGGATCATACACACCCGGGAGCCGAATTGAGTTTCTGCAACTGTTTGTGCAATTAAATCTATATCACCGTTGGGCAGAAAATAGAGATAAATGCACACCTTATTGCAACAAATCATGATCATGTCATTAATAACGTTGGTCCAAAAATAACATAACCATATTTGTCACAATAATCACTTTAATCATCACTTTTGCACATGTTATTACAACAAAACATGATCATGCCATCAATAACGTTGGTCATAAAATGACATATCATAATTGTTTCAACAATCACTTTTAAGCAACCTTTTAAATTTTAATCATCACTTTTGCATTTTTCCAAATTGAAAATGCATCTTAACTATTTGCAGCGGAAACTTTGAAGTCAAACTTTAAACTTTAAACTTTTCAGAACTTTTAATTTCCAAAAACAAATATCTCGTTGGTTCAATTTGCTCAGAAAAAAACTTGCCAAAAATGCTTCTTTTACTGTTTGCAGCGGAAACTTTAAAGTCAAACTTTAAACTTTAAACTTTTCAGACTTTTCAGAGGCATATCTTTCACTTTTCAATTCCTGAACAAATATTTCGTTGGTCCTATTTGTTCAGAAAAAAATCTAGACAAAATTAGGCCTAAAACTGCCCAAAACTGCCGAAAATGCCTCTGGAAAGAAATAAAACAGTACTGTACAGCGCGGCCCACGGCCCACGCGGTCCGCTACGCACTGAGCGGCACGCAGCCGACGCAGCGCCCACGCGGCCGAGCGGGGCACAGGGACGCGGCGCCCACGCGGCCCAAAACGCGGCGCCCACGCGGCCTTCTTCGGCCCTCCCGCGGCCTGGCCGAAAACGCGGCCTGGCCACGCTGCTGACGCGGCCCACGCGGCCTCCACGCGGCCCAGCCGCGGAGACCACGCTGCCAGCCCACGCCGCTCGTTCCTGGCCGTCAGATTAGATCCGACGGTCGGCCATCACTTTCGGGCGGTATAAAAAGGGTGCCAAACGGCCAAACCCTAACCCTAGGGCCATTTTCCCCCGGTAGCCTTCTCTGTTCTTCTCTCTGGCGGCTGGGAGGCGGTCGCTCGCCCGCGCCCGCAGCAGCTGGCCGGGGACAGAGCCGGCGGCGGCGCGGAGGCTTCACCTCCCGCCCGCGCGCTCGGGTCCGGCGGCTGCGGGGCTCTCCCGTGCCTCTCTTTACTCTCTGGCGCCTGGGAGATAGCCGTTCGCGCGCACGCCCAGCAGGTGGCCGGCGACGAGCTCCTCCCCTTTTCTTTGTGCTCTGCCTGTTCTACCAGCAAAAACACGACGGCCACGACCAGGTGGAGAAAACGCCTACCGCGCGCGTATCGGGGGAGTGCGGGTGTCGCCTTGCCTTCATGAAGGGTGTCGGTAGTCCCTCCTCCCCAACCCCTTCCGCGTATCGGGGGAAACCCTAGGACTAGTCCGGGCAGCAGTGGCGTTGTCGTCACTTTCCTTGTTGAAGGTGTTGCTTGAGATGCGGCGTTTCGGCGTGCTAGGAATGTGTTGGAATTCTCCGGCAGCGGTTGCGAGTTGTCTTCGTTCTTGTCGAGCTGCCGGTGTCGGCATTGTTTTCTCTTACCTTTCTCTTTTGTTTCTTTTGGGTTTGGTTGTGCTCCAGCCCCAACGTGCTTGTTGTATCGGTTGGCTGCTATATTAACATAGCGGGACGAAAGCCTATTTCAAGGTAACGGCTCGTATGTGATAATCTAGGTGAAACAACAGAAAAGTAAATATTAGCTTGTAGAAGGGATAAAAATAGTAGGCCAACACTTCATTCTGCCCGTCATGATGTCATGACATTTCTCTAGTTAAAACAACAGAAATGCAAGTGATAGCTTCTGGCGTACTCCGTGATGATCACATGCAAACCCACCCGGGGCCCGAAATCAAGGAGAAGCAAACCAGTCTTGTTGCAGTTGCTTCAGGTTGTGCGTGCCTTCAGCCAGGCTGCAGCGTCGAAAAAGTACCTTGTGACTTGTGAGCCATACGGACTGCGTCGCGTAGCACGAGAGGTACCTTTGAGTTGACCAAGATGGAGCGATGGACGCTCTTTGGGGTTCCATCACTCCAGTGACAGCTCGACTTGGTGAGAGGGATCAAGACTGGTCCTTGCGCTGCGCGTGGACTGTTGAGCGAGAGGGCCATCACGATATGGGTTTCGATGGCGAAACGCTATGCACGCGAGGGCGCCGTGGCCAGGCGCAGGCACGGGATACCGATCGACTTGCCGTCGTTGCCGACGTGCGTGGAGATTGCTCGTGTATGTTGCAGTTGCGTTCCAAGGTGGCAAGCGACGACTATGAAATGATGTGCAATTGTGCAAAGTGTAGTACACGCGCTCTACTGTTGCTTTCGATATGTCAGTGTACAACGAGGGCTTCAATATCTCCAGCCGTAACCACCGGGAAACACTACGGGAGAATTGCCGTACGCCGACGGCCAAGCGATGTGCCGACGGCCAAATGTCGGGGCCGTCGGCACAGGAGCCTCCGGAGCGCGGTGATAAGGATGGCCGTCGGCGTTAAATTGGCCGTCAGTACAGGCTGGAGGTGCCGACGGTCACCGTCGGCACAGTTCTGGCCGTCGGCACAACATTTTTTTTCTTTTTTTTTTCACTACAGACCTGTGCCGACGGTTATACCGTCGGCATAGCTTTTTTCTATTTCTCCATGGCAGTCTTCAAAAAAGCATAACTAAATCATTCTAATTGAGAAAAATAAGTATAATATATCAAATTTTGCAGAAAAACAAGATCTATCGTATAAAAATATCAAAAATGGAACATTTCAAATACCTAAACAAATCTTCTTAGAAATGAGCTATAATGTTCGAGGTTTCATGGCTTTCACACACGCCAAAAATGAAAACATGGTCGTCGGTGGGTCGGAGTTGAAATCCGCGTATGGGTATTGCTTACCATCCTAGGGCCCACACACGTGCCAAATATGACCTCGTTTCGGCAAACTATGTCCTGCCGAGGCTGTTTCCCAACTCATTTCCCCTGAAATCCATAGAACTCTGGACGTGATAGCCCTTTTCGTGAAGGGTTTTTCAAAATAATTGCCAGATCCCAGTTTTGACAAACAGAATAGTTACTATGACATATAAAATGACGCCGTGCGGCTCCGTGCGATTTTTTGACTTCTTTCAAATTGCCATCTAGCCAAAACAGGGCCCCGAGACATGCGGTATCGCCGTACCGGGTGTGAGGGTGCACCCACTCGCGAACAAACAAAACGGAAAAAAATTAGCACATATAATGATGCGTCGTAGAGCTAAAAATATTTTTTCCGGAATTTCTGGAGCGACGGATAGTTGAGGCCTAGTTCAAATCCGGTCAGTTTCCAGCGGATTCGGCGGGACACCGTCGGAAGCCGCATGGTTTCCCAAAAAACTAACGCGTGCACATATCATGTGATAGGTGGTGCGTAGGTGGTCTACTATCATCGCACAGAGATTTCACGTCATACTAAAATGCGCCCCATATAGTTGCTTCACAAATAAAAACCATTTGGGCACGCTAAAAATGAAAAGATGGTCGCCTGTGGGTCGGATTAGAAATCCGCACCCGGGGTCTTGCTTCCCATCCTAGGGCACACACATGTGCCAAATATGACCTTGTTTCGGCAAACTATGCCATGCCAAGATCGTTTCCCACCTCATTTCACCTAAAATCCATAGAACTCCGGACGTGATAGCCCTTTTCGTGAAGGGTTTTTCGAAATAATTGCCGTATCCCAGTTTTGACAAACGGAATAGTTACTATGACATATAAAATGATGCCACGCTGCTCCGTGGGATTTTTTGACTTCTTTCAAATTGCCATCTGGCCAAAACAGGACCCCCGGGACATGCGGTATCGCCGTACCGGGTGTGCGGGTGCACCCATTCGCGAACAAAGTAAACGAAAAAAAATTAGCACATATAATGATGCATCGTAGAACTAAAAACATTTTTTCTGAAATTTCTGGAGCGATGGATAGTTGACCCCTAGTTCAAATCCGGTCAGTTTCCAGCGGATTCGGCAGGACACCGCTGGAAGCCGCATGTGTTCCCAAAAAGCTAACGCGTGCACATGTCATGTGATAGTTGGTGTGTAGGTGGTCTACTATCATCACACGGAGGTTTCATGTCATACTAAAATGCCGCATGTAGCTGCTTCACAAATAAAAACCGTTTGGGCAAGCTAAAAATGAAAAGATGGTCGCCCGTGGGTCGGATTAGAAATCCGCATTCAGGGTCTTGCTTCCCATCATAGGGCCCACACATGTGCCAAATATTCCCTCATTTCGGCAAACTATGTCATCCCGAGGCCGTTTCCCACCTCATTTCCAATAAAGTCAATCAGATTTAAATTAGAGGTACTTGATCTAATGCTCATGATTATTGGGTAAATTAACTTTGTAGGTTCAAAATATGATATGAATGTCATATTTGTATTCCTCTCATTTTTCTGATCAATTTAGACATATTATTTGCCAAATTCGCATTTACTGATATTAATTATTCCATATTAAATAAAAAAGATAAAAATAAAATTATTTAATTGTTTTTTTCAAATTATATATTATTATTATTTATATATTCTCATTGTTGTTTACTTAAGTGATTGTTTAGAATTCAAAAATATAGAAGTGTGGCATCACGGTCAAAGGGTTAATATGATTGATATGGTAGTATTAACAACAAGGTGTCCTTTGTTTCATGGAAGCTCATCCGAAGAGAACCAAGAAGTTAAGCGTGCTGGAGTAGGAGTAGTGTGAGGATGGGTGACCAACTAGGAAGTTTGACTACACGTGCAATTTGACCTAAGATTATGTGTACTAAGTGTGATTGTGAAAGATTAACAAGTAAATAAGAAAATCAGAAAAAAAATTTTTTTTCCAAAAAACATAATTTGAATATTTTTTGGAAAATAAATTTGAAAATTTTGAAATACTATGCCGACGGTTAAACCGTCGGCACAACAATCTATGCCGACAGCCAGTCTGTGCTGACGGTGATCGGGCAGTCCCCGACCAGAACTATGCCGACGATGCTACGCCGACGGTCACCGTCGGCACAGGCTGTGCCGACGGCCTACCTTGCTGTGCCGACGGCTGGCGGCCGTCGACAGACTGCAGTTGTCCCGTAGTGAAAAGGGCACTTGTGGCATTTGATGGATAGTGGATACAGAGTACGGAGTACTTTCTTTTCTTTTGCGGGGATACAGAGTACATTATAAGCATACCATCAGCAACGACATCATTTCCCACTAAAGTCCCCGTGTCCATCAAAGGAGTTTCAGCATCCTCCTTGAGTACCTTGACCCTCCATCGCCATTTTCTAAAGCTCATTCCACTACCGTATGACTGTATGCTAACACTGCAAGCCCATCGAATATGTAAAGCCTTGTCTTAATGTTGTGGCACTTCCACAAGAGTAGAAATTTTAAGTGACATCGTGCCCTTGAGACTTGAGGTCGGAACTTTTCTAACCCCTCTCTCCCAATTAGGCCTTGTTTGGTAGTGAGTTTTTAAGGGGTTTTGAGGGGATTATCCCGGCAAACACCAAATCCCCAAATATCCAGAAAAGCATGTTTGATACTAGAGTATTTGGCCAGTTTCATCTCCAAATTTCCCTTGCATTTTCTCCTTAAACCCCAACCTATGACCTATCTTTCGCATTTTCTCTCGATCGTGGCACAATGAGAGGGGACGAGTCCTTCGATCATGACGGCGGAGCCCATCTCCTCCTAGCCTACAAAGTCTCTTCTCCTTCCACCCCGAAGGCGACTTGTTACACCATGTCCATGTTAGCAAAGATCAGCCTCTCTCCACATCCCTCTTCTCTTGTGAACCTAAATACTCTTCGCTATGTGATCTTCTGCTCCATCTCATCCTCTATGTACCCATACAGCTGTTGGGATTTTGGCCCATTTTGGACTAGTCCATTCCAGAAATTCCTAATAAATTCTAGAGGTTCACTTGGCCCATTCATGCATGGCAAGGGATGGGACAAAAGTTTAGTCCCACATTGCTAGTTGAAGGAGAGTTGGAGCAGCTTATAAGGGAATCTCTTCACAACACTTGTAAGAGAAAAATAATAAGGGTAAATAGGAGCTGACCGCACACGCGCTCCTCCTCCGACGATGCCGCTCGCTCGTCGCGCCGCGGGTTGTGGGAATGCCTCGAGCCGAGAGCATTGATGACCCACAAGTATAGGGGATCGCAACAGTCTTCTAGGGAAGTATTACCCAATTTATTGATTCGACACAAGGGGAGACAAAGAATACTTGGAAGCCTTAACAACGGAGTTGTCAATTCAGTTGCACCTGGAAACAGACTTGCTCGCAAGAGTTTATCAGTAGTAACAGCTTTATAGCAGATAGCAGTAGTGAAATAACAGTGCAGCAGTAACAAAGACAAGCAGTAGTGATTTTAGTAAACAAGCAGGATTAAAATACTCGTAGGCACGGGGACGGATGACGGGCGTTGCATGGATGAGAGAAACTCATGTAACAATCATAGCAGTGGCATTTGCAGATAATAATAAAACGGTGTCCAAGTACTAATAAATCAATAGGCATGTGTTCCAATTATAGTCGTACGTGCTCGCAATGAGAAACTTGCACAACATCTTTTGTCCTACCAGCCGGTGGCAGCCGGGCCTCAAGGGAAACTATCGGATATTAAGGTACTCCTTTTAATAGAGTACCGGAGCAAAGCATTAACACTCCGTGAACACATGTGATCCTCACATCACCGCCATTCCCTCCGGTTGTCCCGATTTCCGTCACTTCGGGGCCATTGGTTCCGGACAGACGACATGTGTATACAACTTATAGGTAAGACCATAAACAATGAATATCATGATGAAACAATAACATGTTCGGATCTGAGATCATGGCACTCGGGCCCTAGTGACAAGCATTAAGCATAACAAGTTGCAACAATATCATAAAAGTACCATCTACTGGACACTAGGCACTATGCCCTAACAATCTTATGCTATTACATGACCAATCTCATCCAATCCCTACCATCCCCTTCGGCCTACAACGGGGGAATTACTCACACATGGATGGGGGAAACATTGCTGGTTGATGGAGAGGCGTTGGCGGTGATGGCGGTGATGATCTCCTCCAATTCCCCGTCCCGGCGGAGTGCCAGAACGGAGACTCTCGGCTCCCGCGACGGAGTTTCGCGATGTGGCGGCGTTCGGAGGGTTTCCGGCGACTTCGACTTCTCTCCGTGCGTTTTTAGGTCGAGGCGAATAAGTAGTCCGAAGGAGGGCGTCGGAGGCCGGCCGAGGGGGCCACACCACCGGGCCGCGCGGGCCCCCCCTGGGCCGCGCCGCCTGGTGGTGTGGGGCCCTCGGGCCTCCACTTCAATTGCCCTTCTGGCTCCGTTAGTTTCCTGGGAAAATAGGGCCTTCTGCATAAATTCCGAGGTTTTTCCCGAAAGTTGGATTTCTCGCACAAAAACGAGACACTGTGAGCAGTTCACTGAAAACAGCGTTAGTCCGTGTTAGTTGCATCCAAAATACACAAATTAGAGGCCAAACAATAGCAAAAGTGTTCGGGAAAGTAGATACGTTTTGGACGTATCAACTCCCCCAAGCTTAGCTTATTGCTTGTCCTCAAGCAATTCAGTTAACAACTGAGCGATAAAAGAACTTTCACGAACACCTTTGCTCATATGATGTATATATTCTCATGATATGGCTAATACTTAAACAATTCATAATGAGACACATGCAAATAAGATCATCTAACAAGCTATGTCAATCATGGAGAGGTACCAACAATTAATAATAAGCATCATGAATCATGTATATAAGCAGGATTGCAATGTTCATAAGAGAGCATGATAAAGTGGTATCTCGCTTGCCTCGTATTTGATTGGCAAAACATAAATGCCCGGCACCTTTGAAGTTCATAGAAAGACTAGAAGTAGTGATTGTCAAAAGATAAAAGCATCAAAGTTATACCACAATCAATCATATTTTGAGACAAGCATATTATACTAAGAATGACAGTTGTGCTCTCAAGATAGTACTCAAAGAAATAATGGAGACACAACATAAAAGTAAAAGATTGACCCTTCGCAGAGGGAAGCAGGGATTAACATGCGCTAGAGCTTTTCATTTTTATAAATCAGGAGTAAAATTATTTTGAGAGGTGTTTATTGTTGTCAACGAATGGTAATGGGTACACTAACTACCTCGCCAACCGGACTTTCAAGAGCGGCTCCCATGAATTATTGCATATTTATGTGGCACTCCTTCCAACCTTTCTTACACAAACCATGGCTAACCGAATCCTCGGGTGCTCGCCAACAATCTCATACCATGAAGGAGTGCCCTTTTTATTTTATCTTTATTATGATGATGACACTCCCCCCAACCTTTGCTTACACAAGCCATGGCTAACCGAATCCTTCGGGTGCCGTCCAACAATCACAAACCATGGAGGAGTGTCTATTTAAGTTAATTAATTCGGGATCGGGAATCCCATTGCCAGCTCTTTTTGCAAAATTATTGGATAAGCGGATGTGCCACTAGTCCATATGAGAGTCCGTCAAAAGTAAATGACAAGGTTGAAAGCTAAACACCACATACTTCCTCATGAGCTATGAAACATTAACACAAATTAAGAAGCATTTTGAAGATTTTAAAGGTAGCGCATGAGAATTTACTTGGAATGGTTTGAAATGCCATGCATAGGTATTTATGGTGGACACTCCGGAATGACTTGGTTTTCATGTGTTTGGAGGCACGAGCAGCGTTCCCGCTCAGTACAAGTGAAGGCTAGCAAAAAGACTAGGGAGCGACAAATCAAGAGAGCAAGAATCGTCATAATCATGCTTGCGGCAAAATAAATTAACAGAGGCATAAAAGTGATACAAGAACTCGAAGCAATATAGATCATCGAGGCTTAATTGACTTTTTGTTCAGTCATATGCATGCGTGAGCATGTGCCAAGTCGATATAAATGAATTATTCAGAGGAGGATACCACAATGCCATACTTACTTATGAATAAAACAATGCAAGCAAACACCCATGACATGCTACTCAAATTAATAGATTGGGGCTAAACATGAGAGATCATAAACTACTAGACTTTCTCAAATAACATATACCTCACATGAACCAACTAAGCATGCTCACATGGATGAGTATATGTACAAAAATGAAAACAAATAGAGTTCATACCAGCCTCTCACCACAATCGGATTGTCGTAGATCGTCATTATTGCCTTTTCACTTGTGCAGCTTGGATAATATGAGATGAAAACCACGCTCCAGCCACCGAAGACCATTGAACTCATAAAGAACTTTACAAACCAAAGAAGAACAGCAAATATTTTTGGTGTTTTCAAATTGCAAATAGGAACAAGAGGAATCAAGCAAACAAAGCAAAATCTTTTTGGGTTTTCTTATAGCAAACTAGCAATAGCAATTAAAGCGAAACAAATGCAAGAAAAAACAAAGCAAACAAATGGTGAAGAGAAACAACAGAAATATTTTTGGTATTTTTGTGTTTTGGAAAGGAACAAAGCAAAAACAAGAAATAGCAAACTAAAAGAAACACAGAAAAGCGAGATGGCAGAAATCTGCCAAAACCTGACAGCAGTACAGAAATCGATTTTTACAAAAATCTTACGTTGCTCAGTTCAAAAAGTGTTCAACTAATGAAAGTTAGATAACAACCTGGGGAACATGCACAAAAATTTTCAACTCAAAATACTGTTCTGGCTGGGCACACGAATTTTTACGGTAACATCCCAGAATCTGTTTTCAGGCAGCACTTCCCCAAATATCATCTTCCTCTTATTAGAAAACCACTTAAAGAGACTAAACAAGTATATACAAGTATCCAGCAATCATAATATGCAAAGAATGAGTGATGCCGGTATACCTCCCCCCAAGCTTAGGCTTTTGGCCTAAGTGGAGTTCAACCCCATCGAGGGTCTGGATTCCATGCCGGTGGATCATATGTGGAATAGTCATAATAAAGCTCCTGCGCGAAGAAAAGCGTGGAGGCTCCGCATATCCATCATGTTGGCGCGAGGAACTTGCTGCATCGGATGATGAGTCGAGGTGCTCCTCGACCTCTATGTCGTCTCTTGCATGTTGGCCTCCTCTCTCTATATGTGCATCTAGTGCACCTTCCGTGACCGACCAATCTCCCCTGGAATCAAGGTTAGACAAAACAGCGCAGTGCAATCTTACTAGTTTCTCGCTTTTCTTAGTTATTCTCCAAACTTTCTTATAAAATATCATCTTATAATACAGGTTACCCAAGTTGGAGGAATCTGAAACGAATTCATGTTTAATCATAGAGGCTATGTCAAGTTTTTCTACGGGGAATGGAATATCAAAATGATGAGGTTCTACATTATGAAAAGCTAGTAAACGGGAGGCGATGAGGCCTCCACACATTCCACCTTTCTCACGGTTAGTAGCAAGTCTATAAGCTATTAATGCCCCCAAATTATAAGACCTACTATTTTGCGGTCGCTGCAGCTAGAAAAGCCAAATCCGGGATAGAAAGTTTACCACCAATCCTTTTAGCGAGAACGCATTTGGTAATAAAATAAGCAAAGTAGCGGATAGCCGGGAGTTGAATACTAGTGATTTTACCACTTTCACCTGAGAAACTCCTTCCATCGCAAATCATCTTGTAAAGATCCGAGAGTTCTTGCGGCGATCCCCTTATCTTCTCGCACGACCCCCATTGCGGTATTCTAATTGCTGCACAAAAAGCACTAAATGGCAAGTTGACGAGCTTTATTGTAAATTTTATACTTGGACCGTGGGGTTAGATCGCGACCAATTAAACTTGAAGTCCTGCACAAAAGCCATAGTTAATTTTACATATTGTCTTGGTTCTCCTTCAACAAAGTCACTCAGCCCCGCACGAGAAATTAGAGTTTGAACATCTTCAAATATCCCTGCGCTTCTCATGAAATCCGCGCACGGGTAGTAAGAGGGGTATACTCCCTCTTCACGATTGACTATCATAACTTGTTGGACTTCCAACTCTTGCTGGTTCAAGTGGTATCTATTCCGTTCCATTTTCTGAAATTTTTAACAAACAATATAAAACTTGATTTGGTGACATATAATTGAGGGAAACTACCATAGGAACTTGCTAGAGTACTAAACATGCATCAAAACTAGTTTCTACCACCTAGAACAAGCATGCAAGCTCACTAAACATGTTACCTACAGCAGCAAAATATTCAAGATATACTCAACCAAACGAAATTCTACTTGGATGGGTGGAGGAGTCACATACCGAAGAGCAAATGTGCCAAATTTCGGACGTAAATCTGGCTGAGCAAAGAGATCGAAAAAATCTGGAGCTCTGGAGCAAAAACGCGAGAGAGATGAACTTGGTACGAGTTTTTTCGGGAGAGAGAGTGTTCTGGGCGAAAGAGATGACGAAATGGGGCAGAGGGGAGCCCACACCACATGGTGGCGCGGCCACCTTGCAGGCCGCGCCGGCCTGTGGTTTGGCGCCCTCTGGTGCCCCACAGGTCATTCTCTGGTGCTCCCAGGTGCCTCGTCGAAAAATAGGACCAACGATATAATTTTCGCGAATTTTTGAAAACTTCGAAAAATGCACATTTTCTGGGTATTAAGTTTATTATTACTGGCCAGGAAAAATTTTAAAATCTTCAAATAACTAAAGAACTTTGCAAATTAAAAATGCTACAGCAACTAAAGCAAGTGGAGAAAGAAAGAAATGTTGTTTACCTCCTCTATGCATATAAAAGGTATTTGTTAACAAGGTTGATCAAGTCTTGCCACCAAATAAATTTTACATAGCATATGAAGAAATAAACCTCAAATCAATCATGTTACCTTGAATTGTATTGATATGGATCCAATCACAAGAGTTTGATATTCTTCTTTAGGCTCATATATAGGACAATCGATGGTTCCCACTTTGATAGTTCTCACATGAGAGATAGTATTAACTCCGCACGCTTTTTCAATCCTCTTGGGGAAATAGACGGTGTGTTCCTTATCATCAACATTGAAAGTAACCTTTCCTTTGTTGCAATCAATAACAGCCCCTGCGGTGTTAAGAAAAGGTCTCCCAAGAATAATAGACATATTATCATCTTCGAGCATTTCCAACACAACAAAATCGGTTAATATCAAGCGGTTGGTAGTAACTTGAACGAGAACATTCTCACATATACCAACAGGAATAGCGATAGATTTATCAGCCATTTGCAAAGATATATCGAGTAGGTATCAACTTATCTAAGTAAAGCCTCTTATAAAGAGAAAAAGGCATAACACTAACACCGGCTCCCAAGTCACATAGAGCGAGTTTTAACATAATTATTCTTGATAGAACAAGGAATAGTAGGTATACCAGGTCGCCCAACTTCTTTGGAATTTTGCCATTGAAAGAGTAATTAGCAAGCATAGTAGAAATTTCCTCATTGGGGATTTTCCTTTTGTTAGTAACAATATCTTTCATATACTTGTAATAAGGTGGCAATTTAATAGCATCGATTAAAGGGATTTGCAAGAATAAAGGTTTCATCCAATCACAAAATTTATTATAGTGTTCCTCTTCCTTTGATTTTAGTTTCTTAGCAGGAAAAGGCATTGGCTTTTGCACCCAAGGTTCTCTTTCATTACCATGTTTCTCAGTAATAAAGTCTTCTTTAGTATACTTTTTTATTTTTGGCATGCTTTTCAGGTTCCTTTTCAACCTCTTCTTTATCAGGAGTATCATTCTTATCATTATCTTCATTATTATCATGTTCATTGCCACTTTCAGTTTCAGCATCAGAAATAGAAATACTATTAGGATCATTAACAGGTTCGAGAGGATTCTACAACATTTTTATGTTTCTTCTTCTTTTTCTTCTTAGAATGAGCACTAGGTTCAATGCGTTGAGAATCTTGTTCAATTCTTTTGGGATGCCCTTCGGGATATAGAGGATCCTGGGTAGAGACACCACCTCTAGTTGTTACTTCATAAGCATGTTTCTCTTTAGAATTATTCCCTAACAAGTCATTTTGCACTTTAGTGAGTTGATCAATTTGAGTTTGAATCATTTGAAAATGTTTAACAAGCATCTTAACATCATTGGAGGTTCTCTCCACAATATCATGCAATTGACTAATAGCTTGAGAATTTTCCATTAGATGATTCTCTACTCTCATATTAAAATTTTCTTGCTTAACAATATAATTATCAAACTCATCTAAGCATTGCGCGAGAGGTTTCGAATATGGAATATCTTCCCTAGTAAAGCGTTGAAGCGAGTTTACCTCAATCATGGATGAAGGGGGAATTATCTCACATATATCTTCTATAGGAGGTAGATTCTTCACATCTTCGATTTAATACCTTTCTCCTTGAGAGACTTCTTGGCTTCCCTCATATCTTCATCATTCAATTTAATTAAACCCCTCTTCTTCACTATTGGCGTTGGAGTTGGTTCGGGCGTATTCCAATCATCATAATTCCGGCCTATTTTAGCCAATAATTCTTCAACGTCGTCCGGAGTTCTTTTCCGAAAACACAACCAAGCACAACTATCCAGGTATGCCCTAGAATCAATGGTTAGTCCACTATAAAATATATCAAGTAATTCATGCTTTTCTAAATCATGGTCGGGCAAAGCTCTAATAAGAGAGCAAAATCTTGCCCAAGCCTCAGGCAATTTCTCTTCATCTCCCTGATCAAAACTATAAACTCTTTGCAAAGCAGCATGTTGAGCACTAGCAGGAAAGTATTTCCGAAAGAAAACGAGCAAGCAATTCTTTTGGACTTTTAATAGAACCAGGTGGCAAATTATTATACCAAGTTTTAGCGTCATCCTTTAATGAGAATGGAAATATTTTAGCAACAAAGTAAGTACGCTTCTTAACATCATCGAGAAAACAAGCTACTCAAAGTAGATAACTCAGTCATGTGTTCAACAGACACTTTCTTTTTCAGTACCACAAAAAGGTGTTTTCTCAACAATAGCTATATGAGATAGATCAAGAGAAAAGTCATAATCTTTATCCCTAATGTTTATAGGAGATGTGGCAAATTTAGGATCGAGAGACGAGTTTATATCTAACAGTGTGTTCTGCAAGCAACTTTTTAATTTTTCTTGCATCAGTAGTAGCATGGCATTTTTCAATAAAATCATCATCAAGCTCCACATAATCTTCATCAAGATCATCACTAGAATATTCAAGTTCAGGTGAATTAACAGGTGTAGTAACATCGGGAATTTCAGCATTTTCAATTTGTCTAGACCTAGCAATGGAAGCATCTAGAAAAGTTCCCAATGAACCACTATCATCAAGCACGGCAGAAATATTATCGGTATTATGAGAGTGTTCAGATTCAGCGGATGTACCCGCATGCGAAGCATGTGGCGGTGAAACAAGTTTATCAATCACGAGATGGTGAATCAAGTGTAGCGGAGGTACTCGAATTGTACCTTTTCTTGTAGTGGATGGTAATATGGCGATCTTAGTATCGCGAGGTTTACCCATGATGGAGAATTTGCAGCGAACAATATCAATCCAAGTGAACTTCCAAATAAAGCTATGCTCCCCGGCAACGGCGCCGGAAAATAGTCTTGATGACCCACAAGTATAGGGGATCGCAATGAGTCTTCTAGGGAAGTATTACCCAATTTATTGATTCGACACAAGGGGAGACAAAGAATACTTGGAAGCCTTAACAACGGAGTTGTCAATTCGAGTTGCACTGGAAACGAGACTTGCTCGCAAGAGTTTATCGATAGTAACAGCTTTATAGCGATAGCGATAGTGAAATAACAGCGGCGAGTAACAAAGACAAGCAGTAGTGATTTTAGTAAACAAGCAGGATTAAAATACCGTAGGCACGGGGACGGATGACGGGCGTTGCATGGATGAGAGAAACTCATGTAACAATCATAGCAGGGCATTTGCGAGATAATAATAAAACGGTGTCCAAGTACTAATAAATCAATAGGCATGTGTTCCAATTATAGTCGTACGTGCTCGCAATGAGAAACTTGCACAACATCTTTTGTCCTACCAGCCGGTGGCAGCCGGGCCTCAAGGGAAACTATCGGATATTAAGGTACTCCTTTTAATAGAGTACCGGAGCAAAGCATTAACACTCCGTGAACACATGTGATCCTCACATCATCGCCATTCCCTCCGGTTGTCCCGATTTCGTCACTTCGGGGCCATTGGTTCCGGACAGCGACATGTGTATACAACTTATAGGTAAGACCATAAACAATGAATATCATGATGAAACAATAACATGTTCGGATCCGAGATCATGGCACTCGGGCCCTAGTGACAAGCATTAAGCATAACAAGTTGCAACAATATCATAAAAGTACCATCTACGGACACTAGGCACTATGCCCTAACAATCTTATGCTATTACATGACCAATCTCATCCAATCCCTACCATCCCCTTCGGCCTACAGCGGGGGAATTACTCACACATGGATGGGGGAAACATTGCTGGTTGATGGAGAGGCGTTGGCGGTGATGGCGGTGATGATCTCCTCCAATTCCCCGTCCCGGCGGAGTGCCGTAACGGAGACTTCGGCTCCCGCGACGGAGTTTCGCGATGTGGCGGCGTTCCGGAGGGTTTCCGGCGACTTCGACTTCTCTCCGGGCGTTTTTAGGTCGAGGCGAATAAGTAGTCCGAAGGAGGGCGTCGGAGGCCGGCCGAGGGGCCACACCACCCGGCCGCGCGGGCCCCCCGGGCCGCGCCGCCCGGTGGTGTGGGGCCCTCGGGCCTCCACTTCAATTGCCCTTCGGCTCCGTTAGTTTCCTCGGGAAAATAGGGCCTTCTGCATACATTCCGAGGTTTTTCCCGAAAGTTGGATTTCCGCACAAAAACGAGACACCAGAGCAGTTCTGCTGAAAACAGCGTTAGTCCGTGTTAGTTGCATCCAAAATACACAAATTAGAGGCCAAACAATAGCAAAAGTGTTCGGGAAAGTAGATACGTTTTGGACGTATCAAGCATATCTCTCTTTCTTTTTTCCACACATGAACGAGTATGTGAACAGACGCAAGAATCTGAAACATTTTTAGTGGGTTTTTGAATACGAAGGTTGTTCAGCTTCGGCTGTTGCCTGTTTGGTTCACCTCCCTGACTCTTCGTTTCGTCTCCTCGCGTAGTCTGTTCGACTCCTCCCTCTGTGCCTATAAAAGAGAGGTCGCTCCTCTCCAGAGAGAGACACATACAACCACCACTACCTATGTGCCTACCTCCTGGTTCAAGAGCTTTGCGCCGCCGCTCAAGTCTTTCCCATCCCGGCCTGCGGCGTGCACCACCGGTCGGAACAGTAGGCCTCCGGAACCACGCTGCTTCGAGTCCTGTACGGGAGAAGGGCGATAAGGTTTTTGGGGAGCGCTTTCGCGTGACTACTGGATTCATCACGGACGCCGACGACGTCTTTCCTAACGACGACTTTTTTTCCGGACGTTGATGACCTCTTCGACGACATGGGGGACAACACCAACAACGGTCACGCTGCTGCTTCTGTTTCTGTCTAGTATGTACTCATATCTCCTATGTTTAGGTTCATGTTTCAGATCATGGTTTAGTTCCTTGTTCTAGCATTTGGAGTAGATATGCTCTTCTCAAATTCACTACTGCGTATGATATTTGCCTATTGCCTAAAAGTTCATATGACTAGTTTGATCCATGTTATAGTAGTCATGTTTTATCTACTGTTTTCGTGGATTAAATTTTGCGGTAAATTGCTTATTTTTCCAACAATAGCCCAATCTATCAAGGTCTTTGCCCTTTTGATTTGGTCCATAGTACTGTGATAAATCTCTGATGTACCTCATAGCTATGCCCCCATTGGTAAATCGTTGAGACTGCAGCTCAAGTCAACATTTGATCTTGGTATTCTATCGTGGAACTGATTTGGGTGCAGATTAACCAAGACTACACCTCAATCAAGTTCATGTTGTGAAGGTTAACATCTTCTCTTGGCAATCAGGATTGTTCCAAGTAATTTTTGACCCTTAAGCTAGATATAATTATACTAAACTCGTATACGTTTTTCGATCTTATGTTTTATTATGCTACAATGTTAATGGGTATTTTTTTTTATTATTATTACTTAATTAGCACGGTTAACCACACAATACTTGGTAAACATTAATTATTATGGTCTTAGTTATATAGTGTGATGTATATAAACTGAATAATATACAAGTGTTGTGTTAAATTGTATGGAAGATTTCATTTGACACAACCATTAAAATAAATGTTACATTAGTTTTTCATCTTTGTGGCACATTTCCCTTAAAAAGAACTTACAACAAAATATTGCAAAAAAATGTAGGAAAGGACATTCCACACCTCCCTGAATTACTTTTTGGCAATGGATTGAATTATAGAGCATATATTTATATCTGTGTGTGCCCATGTGTCTTGTGTTTGTGTGTTTTCTCAGGTTTATCGGTCTTTATATATTCTTCAAGTCTAACAAATATCTTTATAGTGCTTTGTATTAGGATTAGGTAAAGAAACTTAAAGAAACTTCTCGAGTGTAAATTGAAAATATGGCATGATTTTTTTGGTCAATTGTGTTTTGCAAGTTATAGTGTGCTCATTAGTAAATGGCAACGTGTTGGCATTCCGCATTTGTCATTGAAATAACATGGATTATACTTGCCACGAAAATATCATGTGTTCTAATACCTTTGCATACATCAAATTTATTATTTCATTTCCTCAAGGTAATGTGCTCAATAGAATATGTGTTACTTCTCTCCTACCTATCCACACGTTCTCTTCACCCACTCTCTACGCAAAAGCCTCAACAGGCATCAAACAAGAGCTAGGCCACAAGCGATAAATCAAGAGCTCGAGCACAAGATGCCGGTACTGATACATTTTGATCTAATCAGGCATTTGGTGTTTGTTTGATCAGGATCTGGGTTTTCGCATTTAGGGATATCTTGATTTCACACATTTGGGGATTACTTGATCTCACAGAATGTACATCATTTGTGTCGCATGTTCATATCACACGTGCACTATTCTCAACACAGTTTTTAATTGTGGGTTTTAAGCTCAGCCTTACAACAACCACTACCCTTTGGGCGTGCGTCTCGATATTTAAAAGCACCAGGTAATGAGATTGTTACAATTTAAAAGCGCCAGGTAATGAGAGTATTACAGTATGACCCATCTATAGAAGGCTTATATACACACAAAAAAACATCACGCCCCTATTGTCCCGGGCCTATATTTTTTTCGATAAGGGGCGCTTTATTACTCAAAAAGTTTTAAGCATTACACCCAGCCTCTGCATAACTAGGATGCACACAGCCGTTTAAGAGTCTATGATCCATCAAAAAAGCGATACAAAAAAAGATAAAAGCCAACTACTAAGACACTCCGTTGGCTTCAATCCTCCGGCTATGCAGCCACCCATGTTGGAAAATAAACTCCGTGGCCGTGTTCTCCAATCGTGTAGACACCTCCGTAAAGAGGTCACGATCCTCCAAACGCTGAAGTGGTGACCATGAACGGAGCAAAGCCGTACACCGGTAGATGACCTGCATAAGAGAAGAATTTTTGTCATTAAAAACCTAAGAGTATTACAGTATGACCCATCTATAGAAGGCTTATATACACACAAAAAAACATCACGCCCCTATTGTCCCAGGCCTATATAATCACATAAGAGTTAGAATAAGCATGCACAAACAAGGTCACAAAAAACTCAAATTTACATTTCAACTTAATGGTAAATGCACAAAGTGCTGTAACAATAAAGCAAAAGAAATGGTGTTTTCTTGTTATGAAAAGGGGTAATGGCAGTCTCAAATATCCTTTTCAGCGTTTCGCTTGAATTTATCACAAATACAAGCTGGTAACAGCACATCTAGTAGTGGGCGAGCCTAGCCAGCGGTCGACCGCCGCATCCGAAGCGAGCGATCGAATTCCTACAGGACCGGTTTTCCGAAAATGGAAATCAAATCAATTTTACCTGTTTCCATTTCCGGAAAGTGTGCGCGCGATGGTTGTAAAAATTTATTCGCGAGTCGCCGGTGGGAATCGAACACACGACGTGGTGGGCTGCGCGCGCCGCTGCGAGACAGAGCTAACCATCAGATCTCCTTTCAATTCGTGTCATACAAGGAGACGGACATAATTTGTACTATATTCAACATCGTAGCAACAAGTAAATCATGAACTTGATCAAAATTTAAAAAATGTAGCAAATGAACCGGATGTAAGATACAGACCATGCATGCAATATTAGACGGAAATAAATTATGTCGGAGTGAATATATTCTAATTTATCAACCCCTCCACCCGTTATTTATCAATCGTAAATGTAAAAAGTTATCGACCATAAAAATTAATTTAATTTAGAATATTATGGGAAATTATTTAACTAACAACTTATCAACCCCTCCGCCCATTATTTATCAACGGTAAAAATAAAAAAGTTATCAACCTGAAAAGCTGATTTTATTTAGAATATCATTGGGACATTTTTAGCTCCAAAATTTACGAACCGCCCTACAATTATTTTTCAACGGTAAATGTGAAAAGTTATCGACCTAAAAACCTAATTTTATTTATAATAATTTTGGGGATGTTTTTAGCTCAACATTTATCAACTGCTTTGTTCCTTATTTAGCAATAGCAAATGTGAAGAGTTATCAACCCAAAAAAATAATTTTATTTTGAATATTTTAGAAAAAAATTAGCTCATAATTTATCAACGCCTCTATCCGTTATTTATCAATGATAAATATGAAAAGTTATCGACCCAAAAAGCTATTTTTTAAAATAATGTGAGGATATTTTTAGCTCACAATTTATCAATCGCTTTGCACATTATTTACCAACGGTAAATGTAAAAATTTATCGACCCGAAAAACAAATTTTATTTAGAATAAATTTAAAAATATTTTTAGCTCACAATTTATCAACCCACATGTTCGTTATTTAACAACGGTAAATGTGAAAAGTTATCGACCCGCAAACCTAATTTTATTTAGAATAATTTTGGAAATATTTTTAGCTCACAATTTATCAACCCCTCTCTTTGTTATTTATTAACGGTAAATGAGAAAAGTTATCGACCCGAAAACCTAATGTTATTTAGAATAATTTTGGGAACATTTTATCTACCCCGAAAAGATAATTTTATTTGAAAGTTATTAACCCTCTATCCGTTATTTATCAATGATAAAATATAATAAGTTACCGATCGGAAAGCTAATTAAGTTAAAAGTGATATTTATTTGAGCTGCAAGTGTACTTTTTTGAGTTGCAAGTGGTAGTTCATTTGAGTTACAAGTAGTTTTCCCACCCGTTATTTTTTCCCTCTTAAAAACCACTAGCCCAAAAAGGGAATTATAAAAATAGTCCAAATAACATGATTTTTTTATAGAAAAGTAACAATAATATAGGAGAAAAATAAAAAAAGATACTGGATTTCTAAAAGGGAATTGTACAAAGGGAATTGAATTTTTTTGCATAGCTAGGTTAAATTTGAAAATATTTACGGAATCAAAAATACTGATACAAATAAAAATATCACAAAATGGGAATCGTGGAAAAAAAAAGTTCATATTTTCCGTTTATAATAGTGTACATTCGCTGTACAAAAAGAATCTGTCTTTGTGTCGCACATGAAACGATGGTGGCTCATACGGTTATTGTACCAGGCGCGTGGGGGTAGGACGTCGCGGGTTCGAATCTCTGCGGAGCCAATTTTCTTTTTCCGGCGCGGGGGGCGCGGGTCGAATACGACAAAAAAACGGTTAGGCGGGCGGGCGGGTTTCGCGATACAAACTGAGCGCTCCCGCGATCGATCGTGAGAAAGGGAATTCGTCTAGTAGTAGTAGTAGCTTTCGTACTCGGTTCCGGCGACCATTTCCCCGGCAGCGACGGTTACCACTCCCAACGGCATTTTAAAAACACGCGCCAAAAAGGCTCCATCCCATTCCCATTCCCATCCCGTCCTGCCCGCGCTAGCTATAACTTCCTTCGTCGTCTCCGGGAAACGAGGCCTTCCATCCACCATTCCCTCCCGTCTTCTCATCTCCTCTCCTCTCTCCTTGTCCTATTCTCATCTCCTCATTCTTCCCTGCCTACCACCATCACCGCGAAAGCTCTCCATCTCCGCGGGGCTCTCCGGCGCACCCTCTCGTGCCTCGGGGACCCCGATCGATCATACCCGCCCCCCGGATGCCCACGGTTGTAATTCGTACCTGAACAAACGTCGCAGCAGCTAGATTGCTTGATTTGGACGAGATCGAAGTCAAGTTAATGGAGAACGGCATGAGGGTGGCGCTGCAGCGGCAGGTGTCGTCGGGGTCGCTGAAGCATGGCCCGGCGGGGGAGCTCCGGCGGCAGTCGTCGATGGAGTCCTCGCCCCGCACGGGCCGCGCCGCGAGCCGGTTCCTGTTCGGGCGGCAGTCGTCCATGGACCCGAACCGGCGGCGCGGGCGCAGCCAGAGCCCCGTCAGCGCCGTGGCCGCGGACCCGCAGGAGCTCACCGTGCCGGACAACCTCGACGCCACCATGCAGCTGCTCTTCCTCGCCTGCCACGGCGACGCGAGCGGCGTCGAGGCGCTGCTCCGCGGCGGCGTCGACGTCAACAGCATCAACCTCGACGGCCGCACCGCGCTGCACATCGCCGCCTGCGAGGGCCAACGCGACGTCGTCGACGTCCTGCTCGACTGGCAGGCCAACATCGACGCGCGCGACCGCTGGGGCAGCACGGTCAGTGATCAAAATTTCCCTCAAATGTTGCAACGTCGTCAGATGAGCGATCCTCTCATTGGTTTCTCTGACCATATACAGGCTGTGGCCGATGCCAAGTGTTACGGCCACATGGACATCTACGATATTCTGAAATCTCACGGTGCAAAGATCCCGGTATCTTTCCACCACATCAACTTTCTCTGATTCGTATGATCGATGAATTCGTAGTTCATGCATTTGCTAGTCTCTGATCTTGTACAATTTGCAGAGAAACAGGAGGACGCCGATGATGGCGTCGACCCCCGGGGAGATACCAGAGTACGAGCTGAACCCTGGCGAGCTCCAGTTCCGGAAAGGGGACGAAGTACTCAAGGTACAATCTATTTTCTTTCCATTTTCGGTTCAAGAACAGAATAAACATGGGAAATCCCGAATAAAGGGGGCGACTGATTGTACACGCGTCAAACAGGGCACGTATCAAGTTGCGAAATGGAACGGCACCAAGGTTTCCGTCAAAATAGTCGACAGAGAGAGCTACTGCGACCAAGAAGCCGTGTGAGATGAAGACCTCCATGCTCAATTCTTCACTCCAAAGTGAACAACCAGCTTATCTGACAAGAACAAATCCTGTTTCTTTTCATCTGTTATTACAGAAACTCTTTCAGGCATGAGCTGACGGTATTCGAGAAGGTGCGGCACCCCAACGTCGTTCAGTTCATGGGGGCTGTCACGCAGAACATACCTATGATGATTGTCTCCGAACACCATCCAAATGTAATAGACCATGCTGTCAAAACTGAAACGTGACTAAGACATCATCTAGCTTACATAACTATATCCTTAGATTGACTAAGTCAAGAAGTTATTCTTAACACAGGGTGATTTAGCAGCCTACATTCAGAGGAAAGGAAGGCTGCATGGTCAAAAGGTGCTAAGATATGCCCTTGATATTGCCAGGTATATCTAACTCCTGATCCCAACACCTCTGTCCATAAAACGATGTCAAAAATTTGTCTAAATTCAGATGCATCTAGAAACTTTTTATTACATAGATAGATCCGAATTTGGACAAACCTTCGATATCCTTTTATGGACGGAGGGAGTAATTGAAAATTGAAACACACGTCATATTTTTTCATCTGGAAAACGATATGCTTCCATGTTAAAATGTGCATCGGTGCTAATGATTTTTTTCTTGTCTCCGCTACCTCTCGATGTTCAGGGGCATGGCTTATCTGCATCAGTGCAAGCCAGACCCCATCATCCACTGCGACCTAAAGCCAAAGTAAGATGAGGAAATGAAGCAACTTATTCTTCTCTGTTTTCCTTTCTGCATTCTCTTGGAATGATAAATGTACTTGCGAATTCGGACGCAAACCTTTTCATGGTTGTGCCCTACTTTACTATTTGAATCTTGGTAAGGTGCCAGAAATATCTTCCTGGATAATGGAGGCCTAATGAAGGTCGGGGGATTCGGCCTGACGAGGCTGTCCAAGATGGCTCCTGACAAGGTGAAACTGATGAATCACGAGGCCCTTGTCGACACCTTCAGTAAGTCCACTCTCAGTAGCATCGAAAGGAGAAATGTTCAGATTATGCTTTCAAACTTAATTGTACACCTCTGTAATTTAGGCTACTACACTGCTCCTGAGCTGTACAGAAACCAAGTGTTCGACATGAGCGTCGACGCATATGCATTCGGCTTCATCCTTTACGAGGTCAGTATAGCTTTTTTGTTTAAACCGTTTATCTCCTTCGTTTGTAGTACTGTCGACAAAGCACAGTATGCTATTTGGGTTTCAACTCAAAAATTTCGTGGTGTAATGCAATCGTCAGATGGTGGAAGGATTACCCAATATGGATTCGACCCACGTAACTCGGTACGAGGGAATCCGGCCATCCCTGAAGAACAGGCTCAAGGGATATCCTTCAGACTTCAAAGCGTGAGTTCCGAATATGAGAACAGAAGGTCAGTAGATGAAAAACTAGCACTACAGTGAACTGACAGCGCTTCTTCTTCCTCTGCTATGTGCAGGCTAATTGAGGAGTGTTGGGAGACACATACGATGGCGCGACCGACGTTCTCGGAGATCATCATCCGGCTGGACAAGATCTACGAGCACTGCGCCAAGCAAGGGTCCTGGAAGGAGTCGCTGAAGATCTGGTCCGTATCCCGGCGACTTAACCGTTTCAGACTCAAAATCAAAAGAAAAGAAAGAGTCCACAGCTACTGAGCTGTGAACACTTACTGAACGGTACTACTATCCAGAAATGAATGATCACTGAAAGTTTTCTTCTCTGCATTTGTCCGACAGGAAATGATACGGGACCTCTCTGTGTACGTACGTAGGAGAACATGCCGCTTCTAGCTGAGGAGCGTCTGGTATGGGTTCTGATAGAGCTGGAGCCTGGAGGATCGCCATATCCTTATCCACGTGGCATGTCGAGTACATACTGTAATTCTATAAACAATGTCTGAGTTAAATTGGATGAGAGAGAGAGAGAGACAACACGTATACGTTATTATTTTTGCTGCTGCATTATTGTTAAACAGAGCCTGAACACAATAATGATCATCTAGGATATCCTGATGATATGTTTATGCTGTCACCGTCTTAAGATGTATGACTTCTTGATAAAATGACTAGCGCGATTAGTGGCACTGGCAACTTACATATAGTTGGGTTGTTTGTGAGAATTTTCACGATTCAATGAACTTTAAAACGATCACTCACAAATCGTTCCCACCTTATCAAAATGGGGGAGAATACCAGTCTGAAAATAAGAAAGGTTAATCTAGTAATAATAACGTTTACTTATTTTCTTCTTGAAAAGGGACAGCCCGGGCCTCTGCATCAATCCATGTGTATAGCCTTTCTTATTTCACTATCAATAAATGATAAACGTATACATATGTCATTGTTGAACTTGAAGCTAGTGATAGATTATTAGGCAATTTCCGTATGAGATTAATTACCGAAAACAACATTAAAGATGCACAAGCATACTTAACCATAAACATCAGACTAAGCACATGCATCAGATCTGAACATGGAACAAGTAGCAGTGCAAGGTAGGAGAGGAAAAGCACGTACATAGCGACCGGGAAGGTCGCACCAGCAGCAGCAGCAGCACCACCATGGGTATTGTTGATGTCGCCCATGGTGTAGTCGGATCTGTCGATGAAGCAGCCGGGTCGTCGAAGAAGAAGACGAACAGTAGCGAGCAGTCGCGCCGAGACGCTCCCCAAAAACCTTATCGCCCGTCTCCCGGTGCAGGATCTCAACGGACGGAGTTTCGGAAGCCTGCTCTCCCGGACGGTTGTGCACGCAGACGCCGGGATGGGGAAGACTAGAGAGTAGCGCAGCCAAAAGGAACTTCACGAGAGAGAGAGATCTAAGAGCACTCTTCTCCAGATCTGATCGGTCTCCTTGTATATCCTGGGAGGAGAGCCGCCCTGACCGCGTTGACACGCGTAGGAAGCCAGGGACACGCGGCGAGCATGCACATGCAGGTCGACACGTACCCAACACAGTTGGTGCACCAAGCAAAAATTTAGGCTTCCTTGAGTGTGTCTCGAACTCGAACTCGAGTCACGAAACGCGACGTGCGTGCGTGACGTGTCGTGACGTGCCGTGCCGTGCCGAGCCGAGACGGGCGGGCGGAGGAGGAGGAGTGCGCGAGGGCTTCTTCTATTCTCACTCACTTGGAATGACTAGAACAGCAGCCTTTATATACCACTCCAACTCTCTCCCAACTAGCAATGTGGGACTAAACTTTGTCCCCCAAGGCTGTCCCAAGCTGCCAACGTGATGGGCCTTGAGATTTCAGGAATTGTAGACTATATGGGCTGCCTTACTGGGGCTGCAGCCCATCTACATTTAACAATCCCCCACCATATCTCATATGCACATCGGATGACACATTACTTCCATTCACTCGTTTAATATACCCGCACTTCGGTGGAGACCGTTAAGTTGAACTTCCACTTAGGCAAGGTGCTACGCTTGACTACAACCGAACAATGGACTATGCCTTGAATTGTCGGTCTTTGTGCAGCAAGTTTCGCTCAATGCCGGCACGGTACTAGGCTACCATAGCCTTCCCTCGGGTGGAGCTTATAAGTCATACTCCTCGGCCCTTCATGAGCTTACTAGAGATTCACCCAAATCTCCCACACTATGACCAGTAGTGTCGCTCGTATAGGTGTGTTCTTCAAAAGATCGCCCGTAGGACGGCGTCTTCGCTCATCAAGAGCCGCTCGGAACACATTAAGACATTGTCAACCTCGCCTTACGAGTAACTATGAGAGAATTGCATCTGCAGCGGAGTGGGAGTATTAAATTTTCTCTCAACTCGGTTACTCCGGTTTGTTTTCCCGGGTCCTACTTCACGGAATTTCCGATCACATAGGTTGGGTTACCCCTCGGCAACTCAAGTGGGTCTCAAACCCATCTCCCTCGATGCAAGGTCTATCATATTTCTTGATAGTCCTTTTGTGAAAGGATCTCGCCGATTTTTAGCACTTTGGACATAATCCAATGCTATCACTCCGGAGTTCTTCGGCTTTTCGACGGACTTCAATCTCCTCTTGATATGTTTGGAACTTTTCATATTATCCTTAGAACTTTTCACTTTGACAATCACAGTTTGATTATCACAGTTCATGAGGATAGCCGGTATTGGTTTTTCAACCATAGGCAAGTCCATCAAGAGCTCACGAAGCCATTCCGCTTCGACGATGAGCCGTATCTAATGCTGTGAGTTCTGCTTCCATAGTTGACCTCGTTAAGATGGTCTCGCTTGCAAGACTTCCAGGAAACAGCGCCACCACCAAGAGTGAAAACATATCCACTTGTGGCCTTCATTTTAGCATCAGATATCCAATTGGAGTCACTATACCCTTCAAGTCCTCTTGGATACCCGGTATAATGAATTCCATAACTCATGGTTCCCTTTAGATAGCGCATCACTCTCTCAAGAGCATGCCAATGATCATCTCCGGGTTGGCCACAAACCGGCTAAGTTTGCATACGAGCAAACGAGATATCGAGCCTCGTAGCGCAAGCTAAGTACATGAGTGAACCAATGATTTGAGAGTATCTCAATTGATCTTTAGTTGCCTTTTCATTCTTTCGAAGCAAGACACTAGGATCATAAGGTGTGAGAGAAGATTTGCAATCAGCATAACCAAATCTGCTCAACACCTTCTCAACATAATGAGATTGCACAAGTGTAATCCCATTATTCTCATCTCTCAATAGCTTGATGTTCAATATAACATCAGCTTCTCCAAGATCTTTCATCTCGAAACACCGAGATAAGAAGGTTTTTACCTCCTCAATCACTTTGAGACTTGTCCCAAAAATTAGTATGTCATCCACATACAAGCATAGGACAACTCCCTCACCCCCACCATGGCGGTAGTACACACATTTGTCGGCTTCATTAACAACAAAGCCCACGGATGTCAAAGTTCTTTCAAACATCTCATGCCATTGTTTGGGTGCTTGTTTAAGCCCATACAAAGATTTCTTTAATTTACACACCTTTCTTTCTTGACCTTGTAGTACAAAACCATCGAGTCTGTTCCATGTAAATTTCCTCGTCCAACTCTCCATTTAGGAAAGCCGTCTTAACGTCCATTTGATGAACGAGAAGACCGTGTGAGGCAGCCAATGATAGTAGTACTCGAATTGTGTTCAATCTCGCTACAGGTGAGTAGGTATCAAAGAAATCTTTGCCTTCCTTTTGGGTATAGCATTTGGCACAAGCCGAGCTTTGTACTTTTCAATAGTACCATCAGCTCGAAGCTTCTTCTTAAATACCCATTTACATCCTACAGGTTTGCACCCATAAGGACGCTCTGATAACTCCCACGTTCCATTAGCCAAGATGGAATCCATCTCGCTTTGAACCGCTTCCTTCCGATGAGTCCGCATCGGGAGATGCAAGAGCTTCGAAATGGTAGTGGGAGTATCATCCACAAGATACACAATGAAATCATTACCAAAAGACTTCGCAGTCCTTTGTCTCTTACTCCTTGTGGGAGCTTCATTGTTATCTTCATCGAATCTGAACTCTCATCATCGATTCGTCATCGGACTCCATAGGAGTTTCGTGTATTGGATCGGATTCCCAACTAGACATGCCATGCATATCTCTCATAGGAAATATATCCTCAAAGAATGTAGCATCTCTTGATTCAAAGATGGTGCCAACATTCATGTCATCCACTCCGGATTTCACCACAAGAAATCTATAAGCAATGCTATGGGCAGCATAGCCAAGAAAGACACAGATCCACGGTTTTTGGTCCAAGCTTTCGCTTTTTGGTGATTGGCAAATTCACTTTAGCCAAACAACCCCAAGTTCGTAGGTAGGAGAGTGTTGGTCTTTTCTTTTCCCATTCCTCATAAGGGGTAATCTCTTTATTCTTGGTTGGAACACGATTTAGGACATGACACGAAGTCAATATAGCCTCCCCCACCATTCCTTGGATAAACCCGACACATCTAACATGGCGTTAACCAAATCTGTTAGAGTACGGTTTTTCCTTTCCGCAATCCCATTGGATTGTGGGGAATTGGGAGGCGTCCTCTCATGGATTATACCATGTTCCGCACAGAATAAATTGAACTCATTAGAAAAGTACTCTCCACCACGATCGGACCGAACCCTTTTTATCTTTCTTTCAAAACTTCAGCCTTATAGATTTTAAAGAAATCAAGAGCCTCATCTTTAGTTTTGAGGAGATACACATAACAGTACCTAGTGGAATCATCAATTAAAGTCATGAAAAATTTCTTTCCACCTTTTGTCAACTCACCATTCATCTCACATAGATCTGAATGTATGAGCTCTAGTGGTGCCAAGTTTCTTTCCTTCGCAGGCTTGTGAGGCTTGCGAGGCTGCTTTGCTTGCACACAAGCATGGCACTTAGAGCCTTTGACAAAGGTGAATTTCGGAATTAAACTCATATCGGCAAGCCGCGTCATACAACCGAAATTAACATGACAAAGTCGTGAATGCCAAACATTAGTTTCATTAACACTAGTGCTTACATGGTTCACAACATTATCACGAAGTCTTCTAGAGAGAAACGCAACATTCCCTCACATTCATATCCCTTTCCGACAAAAGTTCCATACTTAGACAGTACAACTTTATTGGACTCAAACACCAACTTAAACCCATCTTTCATAAGACGGGAGCCACTAACAAGATTCTTCTTGATAGAAGGGACATGCAGCACGTTCTTCAGTTGCACGATCTTTCCCGAAGTAAACTTCAGATCTACCGTGCCAACACCACGAACGAGTAGCATGTAACCCATTCCCCATCATTACCGAGGAACCTCGGGCTCGATAAGAGGTAAACATGGAGATGTCAGCACACACATGAACATTAGCACCTGTATCAACCCACCATTCTGTAGGCTGAAACACCGAAAGAACGATGAGGTAACATATTACCATACCCCGTAGTTCCTTCCTCTCGTGTTGCCAATGACCATGCTCGACAGAATTTGAGTTCTGTCCGACTGACATTTCTTTCCTTTGCGTTGTGGACAACGATTGGCCCAATGGCCGGTCTCGCCACACACCCAGCAAGGATCTTTCTTCTCCGTTTTCCCCTTCTTCTTGAAGTTGGTAGTCCGGGAGACTCCCTTGTTCTTTCCCTTGGACTTGTGGGCATTTTTCCGCACCATATTGGCAGCAGAACGTCCCTCGGTTCCTCCGAGTATGTTTGTCTTTTGCCCTCGCCTTCTCCTCAACATCCAGAGAGCCCATGATATTCTCAACGAGAGAACTCATGCCTCCGATGTTTCAGGGAAGTGGCAAAGTTCCTCCATGAAGGGGAAGCTTAGCGACAATGCATCCCGCGACAAATTTGTCCGGTAGCACACACTTGAGGAGCTCGAGTTCCTTTGCCATGATCCGTATCTCATGAGCTCGTTCTACTACGGATCGGTTCTCAACCATTCCGTAGTCATTGAACCTGCTCCATAGCATACAGTTCACCTCCGGCATCGGCGAGCACCAAACTTAGCGTCCGAGTGCATCCCACAGTTCCTTCCCATTTCGGATGTGCGGATAAGCATCAACCAACTTGTCTCCAAGCACACTTAGGACGGCACCCACAAAGATTACGGTGGCATCCCCGAACGCTTTATCCTCTTCAGGAGTAAGCGGACCTCTGGGAATACCTTCCGTAACTCGGTGCACACCCATAGAAGTGAGCCACAAGAGGGTCTTACTCTGCCATCTTTTGAAATGAGAACCCGTAAACGGGCTCGGTTTGAGCGCAGCAGCAAAACCAGATGGCGAAAATTGCATAAGCACATAAGGTTTTTGGATTGATAGATTATTAGGCAATTTCCGTATGAGATTAATTACCGAAAACAACATTAAAGATGCACAAGCATACTTAACCATAAACATCAGACTAAGCACATGCATCAGATCTGAACATGGAACAAGTAGCAGTGCAAGGTAGGAGAGGAAAAGCACGTACATAGTGTCAACACCCGGATTTTTAAGTCCAGATGCCTATTATGTCATTCATCGCAATCCCAGGATAATGTTGTTGCGAGGCATAATAGTCGAATATCACAGTCATTATTTATTACAAGCCATAATGTCTTACAATCTTGAATCACAGGATTCATATTACACAAATAGTTGATCTCACAATCAACAACATACATAAGTTCATACATAGCGGAAGCGTAATAGTAACGGGACTCTCTAGTCCACAGGCCAACATTTGACGTCAGAAACCCCTAGTTGTCGTAGGCGTCCCGTTGGTCATCCTCGTGATAGTTCTGTTCCTCCTCGTACTCTGGCCATTTGAATAGCCAGGGACAAAGCCGTAAGTACTTCAAGTACTTGCAAACTAATACTATTGTAAAATGCCCATGAAAGAAACTAAGCTCTATTTTAACTTGCATAAGCCATATTTTAGTTCACCAGCTTGGACCATGTACTAACTAACTTAAGTGGGAACATTAGTGTCATTCCCACCTCATTGGTTCAAATACCCAAAAAGTCACCAAGTCACCATTCACATTTACTAAAGCTTTCAAAAATCGACACCGGAAACCGTATGGCCCTTCCAACCGTCCGTAACCGTGGACACGGCTATTCGAATAGATTTACACTCTGCAGAGGTTGCACACTTGTGCCACAACATTTGATTTCATCCGTCGGAATAACTCCGAGTCACCGTAACACAGTACGCGGATCATCAACCATAACCTTTCACTTACACATCCTAGTATGAGCACCTCTCCCCATGAGCTTGGCCTCCCAGTGAAAACCAACTATTAACCTGGGAACTGCACAGGGCTTGGCCGTACAATTTCACCTCAATTCACATCCTTTCTCAACAACGGAGGCAGCCTCGGCATAACCCCTATGATGTGTGTTCGGAGGGAACTCATACTAAAATCTATAAACTTCCGGTTAAGCCCTACCCATAATCAGGTATTGTGGGGGTACTCAAAAATTGGAAAGGTATCGCATTCAAACCAATATCAGGTTTTATCAAAATTCACCATCTTCTCCTGTTCACAATCAACTTCAAACTCTTCAATGGAATGCTTCATCATTCCAAGGTTTCAAATTCAACCATTCACATGCTCCCATCTAATGTAGTCAAATTTTAGTACTTTAGCACTAGCACTAATCATGAGGGGTGCTACTTTGCTTTGCTATCTCTACTCATCTAGTAATCTTGTTCTCTATCCCAATTTTAATTCCTCTTTGGAAAACACAACAAGTAAAACTTGTATGGTGTACACATAAGATAGGCTTGTATAAAGAAAAGTAAGTATCATGGTGCCTTGCTCAAGGTGAGCTTTGCACTTTGCAAGAGTATTATCTTGCCTTGGTAGTTCTCTAGGTTTTCTCCTTCTTCTTCAGTGTAGAATTCTCCTTCCTCTTGATAATCTCCGATGCTAGCGTCTAAATTTGGAATACGAAGTATAATCACCAAACAAGCTCAAAGGCTATACTAAACACATCATTACTTCACACAAACTATACTAAGCACACACATAAAATAAATAAGTGTATTGGTGGGTGACTTGAGGAAAAAGATTTCCTCTTATTCATATGTGAGAAGTAGGGTTCATATGGTGTTTGGGAAATAATTTCCTCTCATTGAATCTTCTTAAGATTTAATTTCTCCACAGCAATACATGAATCCTAGGTTGACCCAAGTCAACCATTCATCATCATTATTGGAGAAAATGATTTAAATGAGGTAGACCACCTCATACTATTTAAATAACACTACATTTGATTTAAATCTCAAGTAATTCATATAAGAGAGTTTGGGACCAGGGGTCCAAACATCCCATGAATTCATGTGAGACAAGTTTAAATGAAGTGTGCAACTTCACAAGATTTACTTTAATAGTTTTGGATAATATCAACTAGTTAAACTAGTCCAATGATCCATTAATTAAACTAGGGCATGATCATGCAAAGTGACCACACCATTTTCTTGCAGAAACAATTAGTGTAAGTCAAATGTGAGCTACTAGAGTTGGAAATAACTTAATATCTATTTTGGTTGATTTTTAATAATTATTTGAATATGTAAAAGTCCCTGTCTTGTTATTTTTATCACATTTATTCTACCAAGAATCTGACCAAGGGACCAGTGGCAGTAGTTAGATCTTTTTCTTAGCTTTCCAACAATATAAAGTTCATCAAATTTGGTTTAGCCAATTTCAATCTATTGAATTTCAAAGTTGGGACCAGTATTGAAATTAAAAGGATTTGGATAAATCAAATTTGAATTACTGGGCTACGCGGGAAAGCTAAGTGGGCCGAAACGTTTAAAAACGGCCCAAGGCCAGCCCACCACGCATCTGTGCACGCGCGGGCCGCCTGACAGTGGGCTCCACCCGTCAGCGACTCATAATAGCCGAAACGGTATGGGGCGAGGTGGTGCGTTGGATTAGAACACGGATCAACGGCTCGCGTTCATCGTCGTCTCCGACGAGAACCCGACGTGCGGCGGTGGCGATAGGGGGTCGACGAGCTCACCGTGGCTCCGGCTAGGGTTGGCGGTGGGCTTGACGAAGGTGTAGACGACGGCGAGGCAGCTCGTAGCGGTGGCGAAGCTCGAGGCGGCCCGGATCGACGGCGATTTCACCGGGGCTTCCGCGGCTCCGATCGCTCGATTGAGCTTGCTCCGGCGATGATTGAGGTGGCTAGCGGTGCGAGGCGAAGCGGTGGTGAGAGGTGGTCATGGTGGTGTGCTTGGTTTGGTCCGGGGAGTGCTCTATTTATAGGAGGGAGGGGTGTCTGCGGGGCGGTGAGCAAGTCGTCGTGGGCGCGACGTCTCCGGCGAGCTAGAGGGCTAGGCGGTGACGCGGCGACGATCGCAAGGGTACGGCGAATCCGCGAGCGTCCATGGCGAGTTAATGCGAGGCGTACGATGGTCGGGGCCGTGCGTGTACTCGTCGCGGCCGTGGCGGAAGGAAGCTTCCTCTCCGGCGGCGGTAGGCGCTAGGGGGTGACGCGAGCATGTCCGGCAAGCTCCGCGTGGCGAGAGAGGTACTACGGCGCGCGGATTTGGTCGAGTACGGCGAGATTTGGCGAGCGCCGCGTGGACGTGTCCGGTGCACCGGTGACGTCGCCATGCCGTTGGCGGCGTACCCGGAGCGTACCGGGCGCGGCGATGGCGGGTCGTGGCGTCGTCCTCTCGTTCAACGGCGGGTACGGGCGATCTTCCGGGATCGTGGGCGACGCGTTTGACAAGGTTGCTTAGGGCTGGAGAGGCAGGGAGAGAGGGGTGAGCGTCGAGGGGCGACGTGGCCGGCATGGCCATGGCCGGCCATGTTCCGGTCGTGTCCATGGTGTGTTTTTGCATGGGCTAGGTAGAGGAAGGTCCAATGCACTGAATTGAGCCAAGAATTGATCAAGGAGTGGTCTGGTTTGATCAATTTCAAAAATGTGATGATCTTGTTTTTGTTAAAAAGTCTCTACTTTGCTTGATCCTAGCTCTTGATCCAAGATGAATCTGGTATGGTCCACTTTACAAAAGTTGTTCATTGTGTTGTATACTTGGATGGCATGCAAAGAGTTGGAGGTGTTTAGTTTAGAAATTTTGAAATAGAGAGGCTCAAAGTGATGACCAGATTGTAATTGTCAAAAATGACCATTATCTTATGTGAGCAAGTTTTAATTCTTAGCTTTGATTTAATTGAGGTTTCTTTGATTCTCAAAGTTGTAATAACTATTTAATAACCTATTACCACTAGTGGTGAAGACTAATTGGGTCTAGGGTCAAAGTTTATACAAATATCATATGTCATATGTTAGGGTTTTTAGGGTTTTATTCTTATTTGATTTCTTTCTCTTTTTCATTTATTTGTTTGGTGATCATCATGGGATCACTCTAGGGTTGTGGAGTTTATCACATACACAAAATAACACTCATCATGGCATAGCACTCAAAATGCACAAGTCCTATGCAGGGCACTATATGAATTTTGAAAAGTTTTTGTTGGTTCTCAAATTTGGATAATTGGATTTGTTCTTCTTCCTTTATTTGAAATTTGAGGTGTTACAAACCCTTCCCCCTTACAAAAGATCTCGTCCCGAGATCTAAAAGAAAAACAGTCTATTGATTAAAGAGATCTGGGTACTCTTTCTTCATATCTTCTTCCCGTTCCCAGGTGGCTTCATCTTCGGTATGGTTGCTCCACTGTATCTTCAGAAATTTGATGCTTCGGGTGCGGGTGGTTCGGTAAGCTTCTTCCAAGATGCGAATTGGCACTTCGCGGTATGTCAGGTCTTGGTTGATATCCACCGAACGGTGATCGATGTTCTTGAACACTTCCGTCTTCTCGGGGACTTCCAGGCACTTCCGAAGGAGTGAGATGTGAAACACATCGTGCACAGCCGACATTTCTTCAGGTAACTCCAATTGATAGGATACTTCGCCTCGGCGACTCAGAACTTTGAAAGGTCCGACATATCTAGGGGCAAGCTTTCCTTTCAGCTGAAATCTCTGCATTCCTTTCAGGGGGGATACCTTGAGATAGACAAAATCTCCGATCTCGAAGGTCATCTCTCGGCGTCTCTTGTCGGCGTAACTCTTCTGCCTTGATTGTGCCGTCTTGAGATACTCTCGGATCTTGTGCACCTTCTCTTCGGCTTCACGAAGAACATCAGGTCCAAAGACTTGGCTTTCTCCGACTTCCGACCAGTTCAGGGGGGTACGGCACTTCCTTCCGTACAAAGCTTCAAAGGGGGCCATCTGTAGGCTGGCTTGATAAGCGTTGTTGTAGGAGAATTCTGCGTAAGGCGGGCAATCTTCCCACTTGGATCCGTACTCCAGTACGCATGCTCTCAACATGTCCTCTAGTATCCGGTTGACTCTCTCGGTCCGTCCATCGGTCCGCGGGTGATAGGCGGTGCTTTGAAGTTCGAGACGGGTTCCTAGTCCTTCATGCACTTTCGCCGAGAATCTTGAGGTGAAGCTGGGATCCTCTATCCGACACTATCGACTTCGGGGTTCCGTGCGGGCGACTATTCCGGAGATATACAGCTCGGCTAACTTTGGTCCTTGGTAGGTGGTCTTGACGGCGATGAAATGAGCTACTTTGGTCAATCTATCCACCACTACCCATATAGAATCGTTGCCTTTGCTTGGATTTGGGTAAACCAGGTGATAAAGTCCATTCCTACCGAGTCCCACTTCCATTCCGGAATCCGCAATGGTTGCGGCGAGTCCTGCGGGTCGCTGATGTTCAGCCTTGACTCGGCCGACGGATATCACACTTGGCGATGTAGCTTCCGATCTCCCTCTTCATTCCATGCCACCAAAATTGTTCCTTCAAATCTTGGTACATCTTGGTACCTCCGGGGTGAATAGAGTATAGGGTGTCATGGGCTTCCTTCAGAATGACTTGCTTGAGTCTGAATCCGATGGTACGCGAGAGACGTCCTTTGTACCAAAGAACTCGGCTTCATCTACGGTGAATCCTGGGGCTTTTCCTGCGACTATCTGGGTCTTGATTCCGTCAATGCTGGCATTTCCCTTCTGAGCTTCCTTGATCTGACCAATCAAGGTGGGTTGTAGCTCCATGCTGGCTAGGAATCCTTCAGCGACTAACTCCATTCTAAGCTTGTTCAAACTCCCGATACAAGCCGGGTTGTTCTTCCGCTATCATTGAGTTTAAGCGACACGGCGATCTGCTCAACGCATCGGCTACCACATTGGCCTTGCCGGGATGGTAGTGGATCTCCATATCATAATCCTTAATCAGTTCTAACCATCTTCTTTGTCTCATGTTCAGCTCCTTACGGGTAAAGATATACTTCGGGCTCTTGTGATCCGAATAGATCTCGCAGCGATTACCCATGAGGTAATGACGCCACACCTTCGGTGCTAAAACTACGGCTGCGAGTTCGAGGTCATGGGTGGGGTAGTTCTTGCTCATGCTTGCTTTAGTTGCCGGGACAAATAAGAGATCACTTTGCCTTCTTGCATAAGCACACATCCGAGACCAATCTTGGATGCATCGCGATAAACATCAAAGGGTTTGGTGATGTCCGGCATGATCGGAATTGGAGTCTGTGGTCGAGTCTAAGCTTGAGTTGTTGAAAACTCTCTTCACATTTGTCCGTCCATTCGAACTTCTTATCTTTCTTCAGCAATTGGGTCATTGGTCGAGCGATACTCGAAAAGCCTTCTACAAATCTGCGGTAGTATCCAGGCTAATCCAAGAAAAGCACGGACCTCGGTGCGGGTGGTTGGGGCTTTCCATTCGGCAACGGTCTTGATCTTGGCGGGATCTACGGCAATTCCTCCTGCGGACAAGATATGTCCCAGGAATCCAACTTCCTTTAACCAAAACTCACATTTCGCTGAACTTAGCATACGGCTTATGCTCTCTCGGGGTCTCTAGGACAGCTTCTAGGTGTTGTTCATGTTCTTCCTCGGATTTGGAGTAGATTAGGATGTCATCGATGAAAACGACAACAAACTTATCCGGGAAGTTCATGAAGATCTTATTCATGAGATTCATGAAATAAGCGGGGGCATGGGTTAATCCAAATGACATGACATTGTACTCGTACAATCCATATCACAGTGGTAAAGGCGAGTTTTGGGAATGTCCGACGCTCGGATCTTCAGCTGGTGGTATCCAGTCCTGAGATCAATCTTTGAGAAAACTATGGCACCGGTCAGCTGGTCAAACAAATCTTCTATCTTCGGCAAAGGGTATTTGTTCTTGATGGTGACATCGTTAAGTTTACGATAGTACGTACATAAACGACTGGCACCATCCTTCTTATCCACAAACAAAACGGGGGATCTCCAAGGTGACGCACTTGGTCTAATCGGACCTTTGGCTAACGAGTTCATCCGAGTTGCTTCTTCGAGCTCTACTAGCTCTGCTGGGTTCATCTCTGTAGGCTCTCTGGGCTATAGGTCCGGTTCGGGAATTAACTCGATGATAAACTCGATATCCCGGTGCGGGAGCATACGGGTAAACCATCAGGGAACACATCGGGATATCGACAAACGACCCTGATTTGATCCGAGTTGGCTTGGCTACGCTGCTGGTTGCGGGTAAACTTTCTAGGTAGCGAGTTCGGAGACATGTTCCACTAAGATACCGGTGCTACTGGGTCATGGTGATGGCTTTCTTGGCACAGTCAATCATTCCATGGTGTTTTGCCATCCAATCCATTCCCAGTACCACTTCCAAACCTTTGGTTCCCAAAATTATCAAATTGGCATAGAACTCTACTTCATGAATTCGATGGGTACATTTTTACAAAATTTTCTGGCTTTAGTGGTTGATCCGGGGATTTGAACTATCATGACATGTTTCAAGCCGAGGGGTTGAATTTTACTTGTTGATGCAAAGTCTTCGGTGACAAAAGAATGAGATGCTCCGGAATCAAACAACACTGCGGCGAGTGCTGAGTTGACAGGAAACATACCCGGTACAACATCCGGTGCTTCCTGGGCTTCTTCGGCATTCATGTGGAAGAGACGACCGTTGCGGTTATTGGGGTTGTTGGGGGCGAACTTCTTTCCGGTGGAAACGCGGCGTTGTCTGCTGAGCGAGGTGCGGCGGTGTTGCCGGCGAGCTTGGCGAGTCTCTTGGGACACTCGTTGGAGTAGTGCCCCACCACTCCGCACTCATAGCAAGTGATAGTGGACTTGTCCTTGGTGGCGACAGGAATGGCATTGCTTCCAGTCCTTGGAGCGGTGTTGGTGTTGTTGTTGTTGTTGGGAGCTCTGGGCGGAGCGCGGTTGAAGTTGTTGTTGTTGTTGTAGTGGTTGGTGTTGCCTCCTGGCCTGGAGTTTCCTCCACTCCGGTTCTGATAACCGGGGCGCGAGTTCTGCATAGGGGGCTTGTTGTTGTTCCTCGGAGTGAAACCTCCGCTTGAGCTGGGGCGATACTTCGGGGCATTGCTAGGCCCACTCTGGTGCATCATGCGACGTTTGCGGTTCTCGTTGGCTTGGTTCAGCTTGCCTTCCATCTGGATGGCTGAGTCAACAAGGGCTTCGAGGTCGGTGAAGGGGATGTTGACGAGAACAGTCTGCATCTCATCATGCAGTCCGTTCGAGAATCTCTCCGCCTCTTCTCGGTGGTGTCGGTCTCATCGGGGCGTACCTTGACGAGGTAAGGAACCTGTCGCGGTATTCTACCACCGTCATGCGACCTTGCTTCGGTTCACGGAACTCATCCCTCATCTTCTTGATAAGACCCGGGGTACATGGTACTTGCTCGAACTTGAGCTTGAAGTACGCCCAAGTCATGAACCGACCTCCATTCATGGCACGTGTGCTAATCCACCGGGCTCGGGCAGGTCCTGCGAGGTAATGAGTGGCAAACGGGACCATCTCGTTGGGTTCCACTCCCGCTACCTCCAGATTGTTTTCCATGGTTTGAAGCCAGTCATCGGCATCGAGGGGTTCCTCCGTCTTGCTGAACACCGGAGGGTTGGTATTCTGAAAATTCTTGAGTTTGGATCCGGGGTGATCATGGTTTCCATGGCCTTGGTTTGCAAGGTTTTGCAGTGCAGTGATGTTGGCTTGTCTTTCAGCTCTTTCAGTCTCCCTGTCTTGAAGCAGGGTTTGCAGCAGTTGCATCATGGCATCGTTGTTGTTGCGATTGGGAGGGGCCATCTGAACATACAGGAGATTATAAGATAAGAGGGAATTTTTATGGTTTATTTTGAATGAGTTCAAGACTTAAAAAAAAATTTGAATGCTTTGGATGACACACACAAACATTCATTCATTCCACATAACACATTACAAACTACATGCCATTCATCCCATGGTTTTAAGAACCATTTTTCGAGACTACGATACAAGGAATGAAAACACACTCATACCCGGGGTTTTAAGAACCCTTCATGCTACGATACATGGGACGGGATACAACTCACACCTACATCGGTGCTCAAGTGTGACTACCCTCATCCTTGATGTCAATGGGAACGACATCATCGGGTCCTCGGCTCCGAGGAACTCGTAGTCCTCCTCCTCCGTGAACTCGTCCTCCTCAAAGTCGTCGTCGTCACTCAGGAAGGCGTCTCCTCCCTGAATATCGATACCGACCTCGTCTTCCTCTATCTCCATCAGCTGCTCCTCCTGGGCCTTGACGGTGGCCTCAAGTGATGCTATCTGTGCGCGAAGGCGTGTAATGGTGACATCCTTCTTCGCGCACTTCAGGCGAAGCTTGTTGCGGCACCGGGACAAATGCTTGATGGCATCTCCATGCGTAGCCAGGGCGAGGTGAGTCTGGTTCGCATACATCCGTGCGTTATCCAGATCCAGCTGAGTGTGATACAGCATGAAGTCTAGATGCTCGGCGTGATGCCTCAGCTCAGGGTGGGACTGCAGAGCCATAGGTACTCCGTTGGCATCACGCTTCACTAGGTGAGCGAAACGGGACGCAAGCGGGCGTACCGTGTTCCGTCCGCAAAGGCGAGCCGGTGCCTCCTGCGAGGCCGCGTGCCGATCCATCGAGCCGGTTGCTCTCACGGAAAGAGAACGAGGATCCTGTCCGTGGTAGGAGACTCCATGTTCCCCTCGGATCCACGAGTAATGATCCACTGTAGCTCTCCGCCGGGCTGATCATCCATCTGGATCCCATGGAACTCGGGCTGGAGGCGCCCCAGAAAGTTCGAGACCGCGGTGAGATCGTGCTCGAAGATCAAGCTGCCTCCGTTACCAAGTTGGTAAAACTTGGTGTTGACGGGTGCGTTGGGCTCCATCTGAAAGTGAATTAGGAGAGTAAGTTAGACATTTGATCAAGTGTGGCAAAGTTTTAGGTAGACATAATAAGAAAGAGCATGTTTTTATCAAGTTTCGAAAAAGCCTCCAAGACAAGAATATGAAGAACTTTTCATAAATAACCTTTTCCTTTGTATTTCAAAGTTATGTTTTTATGAACGCCCATTCTAACTAAGGTTTTCTAAGGTCAAACAATGGCTCGATACCAACTTGTCAACACCCGGATTTTTAAGTCCAGATGCCTATTATGTCATTCATCGCAATCCCAGGATAATGTTGTTGCGAGGCATAATAGTCGAATATCACAGTCATTATTTATTACAAGCCATAATTTCTTACAATCTTGAATCACAGGATTCATATTACACAAATAGTTGATCTCACAATCAACAACATACATAAGTTCATACATAGCGGAAGCGTAATAGTAACGGGACTCTCTAGTCCACGAGGCCAACATTTGACGTCGAAACCCCTAGTTGTCGTAGGCGTCCTGCTGGTCATCCTCGTGATAGTTCTGTTCCTCCTCGTACTCGGCCATTTGAATAGCCGGGGACAAAGCCGTAAGTACTTCAAGTACTTGCAAACTAATACTATTGTAAAATGCCCATGAAAGAAACTAAGCTCTATTTTAACTTGCATAAGCCATATTTTAGTTCACCAGCTTGGACCATGTACTAACTAACTTAAGTGGGAACATTAGTGTCATTCCCACCTCATTGGTTCAAATACCCAAAAAGTCACCAAGTCACCATTCACATTTACTAAAGCTTTCAAAAATCTGACACCGGAAACTGTATGGCCCTTCCAACCGTCCGTAACCGTGGACACGGCTATTCGAATAGATTTACACTCTGCAGAGGTTGCACACTTGTGCCACAACATTTGATTTCATCCGTCGGAATAACTCCGAGTCACCGTAACACGATACGCGGATCATCAACCATAACCTTTCACTTACACATCCTAGTATGAGCACCTCTCCCCATGAGCTTGGCCTCCCGAGTGAAAACCAACTATTAACTCCGGGAACCGCACGGGGCTTGGCCGTACAATTTCACCTCAATTCACATCCTTTCTCAACAACGGAGGCAGCCTCGGCATAACCCCTATGATGTGTGTTCAGAGGGAACTCATACTAAAATCTATAAACTTCCAGTTAAGCCCTACCCATAATCAGGTATTGTGGGGGTACTCAAAAATTGGAAAGGTATCGCATTCAAACCAATATCAGGTTTTATCAAAATTCACCATCTTCTCCTGTTCACAATCAACTTCAAACTCTTCAATGGAATGCTTCATCATTCCAAGGTTTCAAATTCAACCATTCACATGCTCCCATCTAATGTAGTCAAATTTTAGTACTTTAGCACTAGCACTAATCATGAGGGGTGCTACTTTGCTTTGCTATCTCTACTCATCTAGTAATCTTGTTCTCTATCCCAATTTTAATTCCTCTTTGGAAAACACAACAAGTAAAACTTGTATGGTGTACACATAAGATAGGCTTGTATAAAGAAAAGTAAGTATCATGGTGCCTTGCTCAAGGTGAGCTTTGCACTTTGCAAGAGTATTATCTTGCCTTGGTAGTTCTCTAGGTTTTCTCCTTCTTCTTCGGTGTAGAATTCTCCTTCCTCTTGATAATCTCCGATGCTAGCGTCTAAATTTGGAATACGAAGTATAATCACCAAACAAGCTCAAAGGCTATACTAAACACATCATTACTTCACACAAACTATACTAAGCACACACATAAAATAAATAAGTGTATTGGTGGGTGACTTGAGGAAAAAGATTTCCTCTTATTCATATGTGAGAAGTAGGGTTCATATGGTGTTTGGGAAATAATTTCCTCTCATTGAATCTTCTTAAGATTTAATTTCTCCACAGCAATACATGAATCCTAGGTTGACCCAAGTCAACCATTCATCATCATTATTGGAGAAAATGATTTAAATGAGGTAGACCACCTCATACTATTTAAATAACACTACATTTGATTTAAATCTCAAGTAATTCATATAAGAGAGTTTGGGACCAGGGGTCCAAACATCCCATGAATTCATGTGAGACAAGTTTAAATGAAGTGTGCAACTTCACAAGATTTACTTTAATAGTTTTGGATAATATCAACTAGTTAAACTAGTCCAATGATCCATTAATTAAACTAGGGCATGATCATGCAAAGTGACCACACCATTTTCTTGCAGAAACAATTAGTGTAAGTCAAATGTGAGCTACTAGAGTTGGAAATAACTTAATATCTATTTTGGTTGATTTTTAATAATTATTTGAATATGTAAAAGTCCCTGTCTTGTTATTTTTATCACATTTATTCTACCAAGAATCTGACCAAGGGACCAGTGGCAGTAGTTAGATCTTTTTCTTAGCTTTCCAACAATATAAAGTTCATCAAATTTGGTTTAGCCAATTTCAATCTATTGAATTTCAAAGTTGGGACCAGTATTGAAATTAAAAGGATTTGGATAAATCAAATTTGAATTACTGGGCTACGCGGGAAAGCTAAGTGGGCCGAAACGTTTAAAAACGGCCCAAGGCCAGCCCACCACGCATCTGTGCACGCGCGGGCCGCCCGACGGTGGGCTCCACCCGTCGGCGACTCATAATAGCCGAAACGGTATGGGGCGAGGTGGTGCGTTGGATTAGAACACGGATCAACGGCTCGCGTTCATCGTCGTCTCCGACGAGAACCCGACGTGCGGCGGTGGCGGTAGGGGGTCGGCGAGCTCACCGTGGCTCCGGCTAGGGTTGGCGGTGGGCTTGACGAAGGTGTAGACGACGGCGAGGCAGCCGTAGCGAGTGGCGAAGCTCGAGGCGGCCCGGATCGACGGCGATTTCACCGGGGCTTCCGCGGCTCCGATCGCTCGATTGAGCTTGCTCCGGCGACGATTGAGGTGGCTAGCGGTGCGAGGCGAAGCGGTGGTGAGAGGTGGTCATGGTGGTGTGCTTGGTTTGGTCCGGGGAGTGCTCTATTTATAGGAGGGAGGGGGTGCTGCGGGGCGGTGAGCAAGTCGTCGTGGGCGCGACGTCTCCGGCGAGCTAGAGGGCTAGGCGGTGACGCGGCGACGATCGCAAGGGTACGGCGAATCCGCGAGCGTCCATGGCGAGTTAATGCGAGGCGTACGATGGTCGGGGCCGTGCGTGTACTGTCGCGGCCGTGGCGGAAGGAAGCTTCCTCTCCGGCGGCGGTAGGCGCTAGGGGGTGACGCGAGCATGTCCGGCAAGCTCCGCGTGGCGAGAGAGGTACTACGGCGCGCGGATTTGGTCGAGTACGGCGAGATTTGGCGAGCGCCGCGTGGACGTGTCCATGCACGCGGTGACGTCGCCATGCCGTTGGCGGCGTACCCGGAGCGTACTTGGGCGCGGCGATGGCGGGTCGTGGCGTCGTCCTCTCGTTCAACGGCGGGTACGGGCGATCTTCCGGGATCGTGGGCGACGCGTTTGACAAGGTTGCTTAGGGCTGGAGAGGCGGGGAGAGAGGGGTGAGCGTCGAGGGCGACGTGGCCGGCATGGCCATGGCCGGCCATGTTCGGTCGTGTCCATGGTGTGTTTTTGCATGGGCTAGGTAGAGGAAGGTCCAATGCACTGAATTGAGCCAAGAATTGATCAAGGAGTGGTCTGGTTTGATCAATTTCAAAAATGTGATGATCTTGTTTTTGTTAAAAAGTCTCTACTTTGCTTGATCCTAGCTCTTGATCCAAGATGAATCTGGTATGGTCCACTTTACAAAAGTTGTTCATTGTGTTGTATACTTGGATGGCATGCAAAGAGTTGGAGGTGTTTAGTTTAGAAATTTTGAAATAGAGAGGCTCAAAGTGATGACCAGATTGTAATTGTCAAAAATGACCATTATCTTATGTGAGCAAGTTTTAATTCTTAGCTTTGATTTAATTGAGGTTTCTTTGATTCTCAAAGTTGTAATAACTATTTAATAACCTATTACCACTAGTGGTGAAGACTAATTGGGTCTAGGGTCAAAGTTTATACAAATATCATATGTCATATGTTAGGGTTTTTAGGGTTTTATTCTTATTTGATTTCTTTCTCTTTTTCATTTATTTGTTTGGTGATCATCATGGGATCACTCTAGGGTTGTGGAGTTTATCACATACACAAAATAACACTCATCATGGCATAGCACTCAAAATGCACAAGTCCTATGCAGGGCACTATATGAATTTTGAAAAGTTTTTGTTGGTTCTCAAATTTGGATAATTGGATTTGTTCTTCTTCCTTTATTTGAAATTTGAGGTGTTACACATAGCGACCGGGAAGGTCGCACCAGCAGCAGCAGCACCACCATGGGTATTGTTGATGTCGCCCATGGTGTAGTCGGATCTGTCGATGAAGCAGCCGGGTCGTCGAAGAAGAAGACGAACAGTAGCGAGCAGTCGCGCCGAGACGCTCCCCAAAAACCTTATCGCCCGTCTCCCGGTGCAGGATCTCAACGGATGGAGTTTCGGAGGCCTTCTCCAGATCTGATCGGTCTCCTTGTATATCCTGGGAGGAGAGCCGCCCTGACCGCGTTGACACGCGTAGGAAGCCAGGGACACGCGGCGAGCATGCACATGCAGGTCGACACGTACCCAACACAGTTGGTGCACCAAGCAAAAATTTAGGCTTCCTTGAGTGTGTCTCGAACTCGAACTCGAACTCGAACTCGAGTCACGAAACGCGACGTGCGTGACGTGCCGTGCCGTGCCGTGCCGAGCCGAGACGGGCGGGCGGAGGAGGAGGAGTGCGCGAGGGCTTCTTCTATTCTCACTCACTTGGAATGACTAGAACAGCAGCCTTTATATACCACTCCAACTCTCTCCCAACTAGCAATGTGGGACTAAACTTTGTCCTCCAAGGCTGTCCCAAACTGCCAACGTGATGGGCCTTGAGATTTCAGGAATTGTAGACTATATGGGCTGCCTTACTGGGCTGCAGCCCATCTACATTTAACAGCTAGTATGTTGGACAACATGGAAGTGCGCACATAACCTCATACATTTGTTGTATAATCTCAATACTTTTAAACATTCTAATTCTTCGAGCAAATTACTTCATGATATTTGTATATGTACAAAAATATACAAAAAGATTTGTCCACGTGTGTAACTGAAACAAATGCCACACATAAAAAAATAAAAAAATTATGGTTGTTGTAGGTTTTTTTTTATAAAATGCCTGCAACCTTTTCATACTCATAGCGTTGATGTGGGGATTTTTTTACATAATCTAATGGTCAAGAGGTACACATCATTTTACAACAATCGTTTCAATTTATGATCTTGTATCTTAGTCGGTTTGCCATAGGATTCCCGAAGTCACTATCACATTGAGCTGAAAATTTGAACCACATGAGAATTAGAATAGGAAATTAAAAAGGGTCGGCGCAACACCACTGAGCCCTAATCCCTGTTTTTTCAGTGAAGCCTTGTGGCACACTTAAAGATAAATCATTTAAATAAAACTTGGAGTGAAACTTCAATTATGTTTCCTCAAATGGATTTTTTTTTGTAAAACAATAGACTTTACCTTCTCATTAATATACTTCAAAAATCTTCTAGATTATTCAAAAAATAAGTTGCTCCCTTTGAAATTTGAAATATTGTTAACATGAGTTAGCAAAGTCAATTGTGCATGTTGATAAATACGCATCGTATACTTGAGAAGCTTCCTAAAATGTTGGTAAATTGCAAGATAGTAGGTATTTCTCATAAAGGTGTAGAATAAACTGGATACCATGCTTCATGGCCAATAAACAAATAGTTGTAGCTAGATATTTACAAAGCAAGTTCTCCCAAGGTTAAGTTGGGGCCATCTATCTAGAGACAAAATGTTGTATAAGAGAAATGTGGAGAATACATATTTCTAGTTAATGAACTGTTTGGGTGCTTGCCTCTACCCCTCCCCTCCTCCCCCTCCCCCGTAAACCAACCAATGAACTAACTAGACATGCACTACCAAGTATGAGGGTTTAGTAATGACTATTATAATGCCATAAGTAGGGGTAGTGTTGTAAGAACAATTTTTCTTATACTAATTTTCGATGTGTTGAACAAAGAAGTGGAGTTATGCTCTTGTGCCTCAATGTAGTCTCTTAAAAAGAACCAACAAACACACCAAGAAGGCAAATAAATGGGGCTTTTGAACACTACTAGACAATTTATTACAGGAACAAACGCATAAAATAACATAATAATCTCACATATTGGTCCAGCTAATTCGGCTAGGGAGAAAAAGAAAGATTCATGATGCCACCAAACTAAAATGATTTAAAAAATAAAGGGAAATATTTTAGAATACTATGTGTTTAACATGTATAGTTAGAAAACATATCGCAAAAGAGGTCCTCATTAAATCAATTGCACAAGCTATACATGTTTATGTGATGAGGGTCTTCAAACCGTTGGTCTGTGTTATGAACTAACGAAGATGATCCTTAGATACCAGTGAGGAGCGGAGATTGGATGAATAAAAGACGCACTTGGGACATCATGCTACGATCCAAGAGCTATGGTGGTGTAGGATTCCGTGACATGAGACTTTTTAACCAAGCCCTACTAGCTCGCAAAGCATGGCGCCTGCTGCAATATCCCGACTCACTTTGCGCACACATACTAAAGGCTAAGTGTTATCCTAATAGTTTTTTTTACTCGATACAGTGTTTTCAGGGAATGGATCATCAAACGTGGCATGCTATTGAGTATGGCCTTGAACTACACAAGTAGGGTGTAATATGGCGCGTTGGTAATGGGGCAAATATAAGGGCATGGCGTGACCCATGGATTCTAAGAGAGTAGAATTATCAACCGAGAACAGCCCAAGGCCGTTGTAGATACCGATGGGTGTCAGACTTTGCCATACCGGATGTGTCATGGAATATGCAACGTTTACAACTATATTTTTCGCAGGAGGACATAACAGAAATTACTCAGATTCAATCCTCGAGACGAAACGAAGAAGATTTTGGCATGGTTCCTACAAAAGGATGGAACGTTCATGGTAAGGAGTGCCTACCGCCTGGCATTGCACAAACAAATGATGAGCCAGGACCGGGGTGTTGCACAAACAAATGATAAGCCAGGACCGGGGTGCAACCAGCTCTCGGCCAGATGGTGTTAGCCATAGCTGGAAATTAATATGAAAATGCCAAGTACTCACTCCGGTCTCTTTTTAGTTCATTCGGATTTAGTACAACTTTATACTAAATTTAAGTCGATTAAAAAAAACAGAGGCAGTACCACCTAAGATTAATATGCTTGCTTGGAGGGTCTGTCGGAACACTATAGCAACACAACTGAATTTGCAGAGACGTGGAATGGCAACATCGATCAGGCTTGTGCTAATTGTGTGGAGTAGAGGAGGATACTTTTCACATATTTCTACGTTGTGGTATATAGATTTTTATATATTAAACATTTTTTCGAGTTTGTATGCAAAAGATATTACTATTTTACCCAAAAATGCAGTTTTTTTTCAAAATAAGTCAAAATTCATGTTTGTTATTTTTCATAATAATTAGATCACCTAAGCTACCTACATCTAAAAGGATTTTTAACTTTTAATTTTCTACTATCATTTTTCTTCTGTATTTTACAAAGTTAAAAAAAGTCAATCCACGGGGGTGGAGTCAAAAAATAAATCTCTGAAAACCTTTACTCTTGGTTGGTGTCTCCAACCGAGACTAAAGGTCTACCGGTGGGGCCTGCCACAATCTCTTTAGTCCCGGTTGGTGTCAACAATTAGGACTAAGGGTCTTAGACTCTTATTACAAATTGGAACTAAAATCGTGCGACGTCCTAGCTGTTTGAACCGGGACTACACATTAGTTACGATTCTTAACGCAATCAGAAACTCCTGTTTTCCACTAGTGTACACTGCTCCTGAGTTGTACAGAAACCAAGTGTTCACTCTCAGTAGCATCGAATTGATAAATGTTCAGATTATGCTTGTAAACTTAATTGTATACCTCTGTAATTTAGGTTACTACACTGCTCTTGAGTTGTACAGAAACAAGTGTTCGACATGAGCGTCGACGCATACGCATTCGGCTTCATCCTTTAGGAGGTCAGTATAGCTTTCTGTTCCATGTGCAGTTACTGTCAACAAAGCACAGTATGTTATCTGGGTTTCAACTAAAACATTTCAGATTCGACCCACGTAACTCGGTACGAGGGAATCCGGCCATCCCTGAAGAACAGGCTCAAGGGATATCCTTCAGACTTCAAAGCGTGAGTTCCGAATATGAAAACAGAGGATCAGTACATAAAAAACTTGCACTGCAGTAGTGCAGTGAACTGATAGCGCTTCTTCTTCCTCTGCTGTGTGCAGGCTGATCGAGGAGTGCTAGGAGACCCATCCGATGGCGCGGCCGACGTTCTCGGAGATCATCATCCGGCTGGACAAGATCTACGAGCACTGCGCCAAGCAAGGGTCCTGGAAGGAGTCGCTCAAGATCTGGTCCGTATCCCGGCGACTTAACCGTTTCAGACTCAAAATCAAAAGAAAAGAAAGAGTCCACAGCTACTGATTCAACTGTGAACACTTACTCAACGGTACTAATATCCAGAAATAAATGATCACTGAAAGTTTTCTTCTCTGCATTTGTCCGACAGGAAATGACAACGGCCCGTCTCTCTGTACGTACGTAGGCGAACGCGTCGTTTCTCTCGCGTCTGGTCTGGGTACTGATCGAGCTAGCTGGAGGATCACCACATATATCCATGTGCCATGCCGACTACATACTGTAATTTTGTAAAGGATGTCTGAGTTAAATTGGATGCGATAACACGTATACGTTCTTTTTTTGCCTGCTGCACTGTGAGTTTGAACACAATAATGATCCTCTGCTATTTTACAGAAGCTAGGATTTTTTTATGATATGTTTATGCTGTCACCTTTTAAAGATATACTAGTAGAATGCCCGTGCTTCACCACGGCTCTCTATCTTATTTCTAGTGTCACTTGTTATATGTATAAACAATTCACACAGTGAATTGTGTGAAGTAAACTAATAAATATTTTAAATATTATGTAGGTTTTTCTATGTACATAAATATTTCTTATATGAATGTACATTATAGTCTATCTTAAGTGACACTCGTCAAACCAAAAAAAAAACTTTCTTAAGTAACACTATATGAATGTAAATTACAGACTGTATTACAATATTATACTTCTGAATCAGTTCACAACAAATAGTTCGGGATATAGTCCATTACAAAACGTGTAGTCGGCAGTGCTCCCCTTTCGGAAAAAAAAAACATCCACTTTCTTTGCTAGCATCTGCAGGACAAAAAGTATAATGCCTAGCTACATGCCCCACACAAATTGAGTAAGATTAAGAAATAGTTGCATACCTCAATGGTGTCATCTTTGTACGACTTCGATCTTTCTCGTGACATGCTTTCCTCAGAGAAACAACATCATTCTGCGGCACTCATTTGGACTGTTATTGGCAGTTCCTTTCCAGCTATCCTTAGGGGTACAGAAATCGTACATTAGCAGCAACAATGTTTGTCTCTGAACTTCACACACTATCTATCTAAACTGAACTTCCATTACACGTAGAGGCCACACACTGAACTCTGAACTTCTGTCACAGCTCTTGAGCTCTAATGGAGCAGCTCGAGCACATATATAGAAACATGGTGCAGGCTTAGCCTTGCTAGCTACTCCCTCCATTCCCATTTAATCGACGCGAGTGGTGGGCAATCTAGCATGCAGGGCCGGCCCTGACCCATAGCCAGCATGGGCAAGCGCCTAGGGCCCAGGCCAGGAGGGGGCCTAGGATCACGTCTTCCCTTTTACTATGTTTTGAAAAAAAAAAATAGCACAGGTGACAGACCCAACGAATGCAATCACGTAAGCTATCCCCGACCGGTCCATCACATCAAGAGCAATTCCACAATTACATGAGCGAGGCAGCGTGTGATTCCCTAAAAGACACAACTACAGGACGACTAAGGCCTGGATCGATTGTTCATCTGTCTCGTAGTACTTGTGTGCCTCGTCGGGTCGCCTCGAAGCTTGGTTCCTCGTCCTGATAGTCATACGCGGTGCTGCTCCCTGCTCCATCGCCTCGCCGATCGGCAGCTGGTCAAGTCCATCGGGAGTAAGGACTTCGCAATCCCAAGGACTTCACATTCACGCTGAGTCGCCTGCACGATACGCCCCCTGCCCATGTAAGTCCATGATTAAATCCCTTATCTATTCCTCCAGCTAATCCATGATTTAATCCCTCAATTAGGGTTCTAATTATATGCAAATATCTTCGTCATTATGGGTGTTACAATTTCCAAAACAATCATTTGGTGCTGAAAAAGGAATAAGCCAAAGTGAGATCATCAATTTATTCAATCGTAAAGGGGTGCTTTAAATAAGTATTTGAGGTAATAAGTCATTGTAATTTGGTTTTATTTGAGACAAATAAACTAGTAGGAAATACTTGTTATATTTTGCTATTTTTTTTAATTTCTATTGTAATATGACATTGCTAAAGTGAAATTATTTAAAAAGATTTAAGTGTGTGCTTAAATTTTAATTGTTAACTTTTAACAAGTAAAGTAGGCACATATATATATTTTACATAACTAGTTATGCTTACATATATATTAGCTTTGAGGGCATATACAATCTAAGACGCTTAGAAAAGCCACACTGTACATGGCAAGGGGCCCTTTTGTCGACTTTGCCCAAGGACCCCGAAAAGTATAGAGCCGGCCCTGCTAGCATGCAATCACGTTGTGCCTTGCGTTGATTAAATAGGAACAGAGGTAGTTGTTGTTTTGATTCGATTGGACTATGTACGTACCTAGGAGCCCAGGCTGGTTAGACTGATTTCTTTAGATCGGTCGATCTCTGCTCGTACGAACCAAGGAGCCCTGGCTATCTAGGCTATTTTGATTCCATCGGACTCTGCTCGTGTGTATCAAGGTGGGCTGCCCGGAAGGCGGACGATGCAAGGGATGATGCGGAGCCAGTTCCGGCCATGGCAGCAGCAGCTCTGCTAGGAATACCTTGAGTGTAGACTCTGGCCAAACCTGACGACAGCGAGCTCCGGCGACTGCCACCCATCGCGGTAGGAGGAGGAGGCCAGTGCAAGGGATGGGGGATTTTGACCTCGGTGATGTGGTGGATGGTCCGTGACAGCCCTGCCGGCTCATGCGTGATCTTAAAGCCCTCGTCTCGCCCTTGACTTCGTTGCGTGGACTTTGCTTCCATCCATCCTGGAAAGGCACTCAGTGATCAAACTCACAGAAATGCCTGCCAGAAACGATCGGATTCCGATCGACCAAGAACGGCTCGCTTGAGGTGGATCTGGCGTGTAGGCTACCGGTGCGGCCGGAGTGGCATGTGGCGATCCGCGGGAAGGCGACATCGCCGTGGCGCAGGAAGCACGCGGCGAGTCGGCGGCACAGCGAAACCTCCTCTCCTTCCATCTGCATGGTACAAGCAAAAAATCAGAGAAAGACAGAGACATGTGGGCAGAAACAAGATGGAAGAAGAGAGGAGAGTCAATGCTGTTCAGACACCGCCGACCGGAGACCTCAAACAATGCCCCCCCTCAAAGAGTAGGTGCCCTACGAGGCTACGACAGTGAGCACGAGCAGGATGTAGGCAGGGGAGGCATCGGGAGCGACGGAGGCAGAATCAAAATTGGGGGCTGCCACTGCGGAGGGTGTATCCCTTTGAGGGCGAGAAGGAGGCTGGCGAGTTGGGAGGTTTGGGAGGCGGTGCGTTAATTTTCTGGGGTCGGCGTACCAATGAGACTCGTGGGCGTCAATGGATGAGTGTGCGTGAGTCGCGATATGTTATCTTCGATTTTTTTTTTCTCCTTCTGTTCCTGCATTCTCGCGACGCGGGGAGCACTTATCAACAGAATTTCGATTTTTTTGTTAGTTAAGATCAGGACGTGGGAGGGCTTTTTTGTCTTTAAATGAAAATGTAACACCGGGCATTCACCAGTTTGCTCTTAATAGTAAAGATATGGCTTCTTCGTCAAATGACTAGCGTGGTTAATGAAACATAACATCATAATACGTTCTTTGTTCTGTATCTCAATACTTTTTAACATTCGAATTCTTCGAGAGAATTACTTCATGATATTTTCACACGTGCAATTGAAACAAATGCAACACATAAACAAATCAGAATTTAATGTTTGATGTAGAACAAAAAAGTTATCAAATGCTTGCAACCTTTTTCATACTCATAGTATTGATTGGAGGATTTATTTTGGATAAAATCTAATGGTTCATAGGTACACCATTTTAGAACAATCTTTTCAATTCAGTTTGCCACAAGATTCCCGAAGTCACTGTCACAGTCAGCTGAACATTTGTTCCACATGAGAATTAGAGTAGGAGCACCACCAAGCCCCAATCCCCGCTTGTCCAGTGCTTGGTGAAGCCTCTTGACCCATTCAAAGATAAATCCATGTTTATGTAACTAAAACTTGGAGTGAAACTTCAAGTACGTTTTCTCAAACGGATTTTTTTAAAAAACTGACTTTACCTTGACTTAAAAAAATCTAGAGTGTGTCGATCAAAGAAAAAAGGTGGTTTGAGGGTCAAGGATCTGAGGAAACAAAGTATTAGTTTATTGTGTAAATGGTGGTGGAAAATCGAGAAAGAAGATGGCTTATGGCAAAAAATTGTACGAGAAAAATATTTGAAAAATAAAACTGTGACAAATGTGAAAGCTAGAGCGTCTGATTCACCTTCTTGGAGGGCTTTACTCAAACTGAATGACTACTATTTGTATGGAAGAGAAGTGGTACTAAATAAAGGAGATATTGTGAGATTTTGGCTTGATCCCTGGGAAGGGGATGTTCCCTAGCGGAGAAATATCCTGGTTTGTTTAACATATGTCATTCTCAGGAAGTTACTTTTGAGCAAGTAGCTAGTTGAATCGAATTTCAATGTTCCTTTCCGCAGAAGGTTGAATCCCGAGTTATTTTTGCAGTGGAATAATATTAAGCTAAATGCAGGGCATATTAATAGACCTCAAGTCTCTGATGGAGTAATTTGGAAGTTGACCGCGAACAAAAACTTCTCGACTAGGTCCATGTACCAATACCTGCAGAATAACTTGGTTGGAGCTAATAATAAGAGGATTTGGAAAACTAGGTTACCCTTGAAAATTAAGATCTTCCTATGGCAGCTTCATCATGATGCTATTTTGACTAGAGAAAAATATGAGGAAGAGGAATTGGCCGGGTTGCCCAAATTGTAGATTTCGTGACAATGTTGAGACGACAAAACATTTGTTTTTCTCATGTGGGGTTGCTAAATTTGTTTCGGGTGCTGTGGGTGCTTGTGTAGGAGCAAAAACCTGTCCTGGATCTTTGTGGCAGAGTTTAGCTTGGCTGTATGCCTATTTGCCAGGAGATGAGAGGTTCTATACTCTGCTTTTGGCTGCGATATGTTGGTCTATTTGGACTATTAGAAACAAAGTAACATTTGAAAAATATGCAGTCAAATCTCACGAGGTGATCTTGTTTACTATGTGCTTCTTTTCGACTTATTGGGCAGGCCTCTACAAAGCTGAGGATGCGGAGAAAATCAGAGGTGGTGTGAAGAAGCTGATTACCCTGGCGGCAGATTGGCGAGGAAGACTCAAGAGACAGTTCCGGTACCTGAGATACTGGTGATTGAAGATCGCGATCGACATGCTGCTCAAGTTTCTAGGACTTGAATCTAGTTACAGTTTCCTGTTAGCATTTGGATATGGTTGTTGTACTTTCTGTTAGACTTCTTGTTTTGGTCTTAGTGTTGATAGGTTTTTGCCCTGTAGTAGATGTTTCGATGCCGATTCATCTGTCAACGGGTTTCCTATTAATGCAAGGGCGCTCTTTCTTTCCCGTTTCCTTTTGGTTTCGTATGAAAATGCTGTTTGGACAATGTATATTTCCGTTATGAAAGTAATGGAAAGGGGAGTGGCCCAAATTGAAAAAAAAAAGACTTCAAAAATATTCTAAATTATTTGGAAATTAATTTGCTCCCTTTAAATTTGAAATAGTGTAAACATGAGTTAGCAGAGTCGATTGCGTCTATTAGTATGTAATGTATACTTGAGAAGCTTCCTGAAATGTTGATAAATTGCAAGATAGTAGATATTTCTCATAAAGGTGTAGAATAACCTAGATACAATGCTTCATGGAAAATAAACAAATAGTTTAGCTAGATAATTACAAAGCAATTTACCCATGGTTAAGTTGGGACCGTCTAGCTAGAGGAAAAATGTTGTATAAGAGAAATGTGGGGAATACATATTTCTAGTAAATGGAGTGTTTGGATGCTTCCCCTGCCCCTCCTCCCTCCCAAGTAAACCAACCAATGAACTAACTAGATAGGCGCTACAAAGTATGAGGGTATAGGAATGACTATTAGAATGTCATAAGTAGGGATAGTGTTGTAAGTATATTTTTCTTGTACTAATTTTTGATGTGTTGAATAAAGAAAGGGAGTTATGCTCTTGTGTGTGAATGTGTTATCTTAATATGAACCAATCACACCAAGAAGGCAAATAAATGGGGATTTTAAACAATATTCCTTTTCATTTAGTACAAGAACAAACGCAGAAAATAGCATATAATCTCACATATTGGCCCAGTTAATTCTGCTATGGAGAAAAAGACAGATTCTTGAAGTGACTCAAACAAAATGATTCAATGGATAAATAGAAATATTTTAAAATATTTTGTGTTTAAAATGTATAGTTAGAAAACATATCGCAAAAACTAGTTTGGTTAAACAATAAGAAATAATTGTCCCACACAAAGTTTTGGCATTAGTCTAAACAAAAGTTAACCTCACGCCAAGATTTTGTAGCAAAATCTCGTACTAGTGCCATGTAAGAGAACTCTTCACTATGTGCAGAACTACATTTGATTGCTAATTTTGAATCAAAAGATTTCACATCAATACAATCAAATGTACCAATTACAAAATCATTGATGACAAAAAGTTGTTGCTCCAATTAATTGTAATATTTTTGAGTTGTTTAATCTTCTATTCATTTAACTCCCTAATTCACTTTGAGCCCGCCCCTAGGAAAATCATTCTGAATGCATTCTCGCTTCAATAAATATACATGCTCACTGTGTAGTCCGCAACTTTGAAATTATCGTTGGTATAATAAAAAATATCAGCAAATAAATGATTTCATTATGAAATATATGCACCATATGATTCTATTCATCAATCGTCATGTGCCCCTTTCAATACGACAACCGTAAAAACATCTTGATATGTAGCTCTATATTCACATAATTTGACTGGGAAAATAGTGCGGGAGAGCAACAAAGTCCACTTCTCGAACGACAAGTCTATATACTGCCATTTTGAACTTAGATGATGATGCAAGCAGGTAGCATTTATTTCCATGAAAACATAGAACAACTGAGTCGCGATCCCTGAAGAGATACTTTTATAAATAGATCAAATACACTGTCAAATCTAGGTGCCAAAATCAACATTACTTCCATCAGTTTACCCATTTAATTTTCGGATTACACAATATTTTTTCTGAAAACAAGATACGACCATTAATGGATATGCTTAGTTTCATGACAAGCGACAAAATATGGCTCATAGAAGTCAAAGAATAAAAGCTCAATTAATCCAAATGATGTTTAGTTTCTAATCCAAAAGAATGGGTTGTGTGTGTGTGGAGAGTGAACTATGTTTTCAGGAGTGAGACTGATGACCATAAACATTGGTTCCCTCTTCCAACAAAGCGCTGGACATCGGTTCACTGAGTATTTTGAGGAGTATTGGGCAATATTATGGCAGATGCGCCTTTCAAGTTGGGCGAACGAAGTGGCGCCAGTGGAATCTTATTCACCGATGGTTTTGCGGAGTACTACCTCCGTCCCAAGGAATAAGGCGCATACGTATTCCAAGACGAACTTTGACCATAAAAATTAAACAACAAAATTTTGGTTATATTATACTGTATGTAATTAGTATCGTTGGATTCGTATTAAAAATCACTTTCTAATGATGTTAATTTCATACAAACAATCTTTATATATTTGAAGTAATTCTTAGTCAAACTAAAATCACGTAAAACGAGGACGCCTTATTCCTTGAATCGGAGGTAGTATTAGGAAAGGAGCAGGATACCACCAAACAAAAGGCACGAACAAATTTGGGAGGTAAGTGGTCTGGTTGGACTTGGGTTTTTCTAACAAGAGAAAACTATGGGCGATCTTGGGGAAGGAGGCGGTTGCGGAAGCTATGGAGAAATCGTGGAGGCACCTTCCATGTGGAATGGAGGTGGGAGAGGTGGGAGAATAGCATAAAAAATAAACTAATACTAGGGAAAGTTGTCGCACCTACTTGTACCCCTCTTAAAATGAGCCTCATCGTTGACCCGGTCCGGTGACAAGTTGACCATTGACTTTGTGCAGAGAACTTCGAAGGCATGGATGTCTATCTAGTCAATGATACTTCTATAACTCGTTAGACATCATTCTTTAAAAAGTCAACAAAAAAATTGGGCAATAAGTTAAATTAAAATGTTAGAATTTTGTATTATCTTTTAAGAATAGTGAGAGCTTAGCTTTTGAAAAACTGTCAAAGGATAACCTTTTAGTTATTTTTTTTGCATGATGAGTTTTAAAAATAGTGCTTAACATGTACAACTACTAAAAATACTTTACATGTACTGCTTACAACCTCTAACTTTTCAATGATCCCATAGGACTTTCAATGCATTATTATCATATGACCACAACTTTCAACTAGTCTTGACACCCATTTCATAAATTCTTCAACATCTTTTGACCAAAATAGAATTAAAGTTAGTAAAAATTTCCCCTAAAAATTTGAATGGAGGGACTTGACACGTGCTTGGCTCAACGACAACATGATTGCTAGATCATGTGACATTTAGAAGGAGGGTAAGGCTAGATTGGTGATGTGGCGGATGACATGTGACACAACTTGTGACATGTGACACAACTTGTTTTGCTAGTTTTGTTTTTTTAAGCAAGTGAGAATAGTGGTGCACTATTCACTTATTAAGCAGACGGACATATCGGTACACCCGCTTTCTTTAGAAAACTGGCTACTTATTTTTTCAGAAGTAGTAACATAATATTTGTTTTTAGAACTATTTTTGTTTTCTAGGCGAAGGTACGATTAGGAAAAGGTAGATCATTCAAAAGGTCAGTGCATGTGCTAGGTCAACCATGCTCGGAAAATTGAACACGTGTAGAATGCAAGCAAACGTGTGGCAAGTGTCGCGATGTGCCTCCAGCGTAAGAGTACAGCCGTGTGCGCATTTCTCCTTCCTTCCTCACCTCATGGTTTTTTTATTGCATTGCACAATAGAAAAGAGAAGTGGAATACACATAAAACAAAGTACAAGTACACTACACTGGAAAATAAAAGGACAAGTACATTTGAAAAATGGGCTACAAAAATAATGAAGAGCGAGGTACAATGACAATGAGAAACATAGTAAAATGCACAGAAAAAATAGATAAGAAGTACACACAAAGCAGGATGCAAATACACAAAAGATGGAGTACAAATACACGCAAAAAAAACCGAGCACTACTACACAGAAGATGGAGCACAAGTACACATAGAACGGAGCACATATACACACAAAATCATAGAACAAGTACACAAAAACAAGGAATGCATCCATCCTAGTTTTGGAAGTACAAATTTTTTCTCGAAATCTATCAATATAAGATCTAATTTTAAAGATCTTGTTCAGAGAAACACAACGTTGAAGACCGCTCGTAATACGGTTTATTTCGCATTCTATTTAAAACCCGTTCCTAATGTTGTTTAAAATATATTCTTTGAAAACCGCTCGCAAGAAAAGGTGTCCTTTGGAGAGAAGGAGCTCGAGGGAAAAGAGAAGGGCGTGAGTCATACCTTTGAAAAAGTTGGCCTATATTTATCTTTTTTTCTAGGAAAGGCATTTATTTATGTAGATTTTTGGGGAAACTTCATAGGAGGCCTCATATACAATGTGGCCCATTTTAGTGGGCCGAGACGATCCTACCTTCGTGGGCTGAGGAAAACCCATTCCACCGCCACAAAACCCGCCGCCTCGCTTCCGTTCGTCGGTTCCACTTGCGCCACCGCTCTTCGCTGGCCGCGCTCTGCAGCCTCCACGCCGTCGCTCGCCGCCTCACTTCCTTCCCTCCCCCACCCCGTCAAGCCGCCCCTCCGTTTGTGCCGCCGCAGCGGCGAGCTCCCCTGCTCCCCCGGCACGCCTTCCTTCGCCACCCGCCGAATAAGGTGAGCTGACTTCGCTGTTTTCCGCATTTGAAATTTGGAGTGCAGAATTGGGTGTGGTATATGCTCTTGTATGGCGCCGTGTGAATGTGTGATGCACAACCTGCAAGCGGAAATGCTTATGGTGCGGTGGGGGTGGATTGGCTGCCTAGTAGGGGTGATGCAGATAGAAGGCGATTCGAAATTATCATTCAATAACTAGGACCCTAATAGTAATATTCGTTCGAATTTGGCCCATAGAAATGATTAATGTTACTGTATGCAACTAGATGCTGAAGACCTTGCTATTTGGTTGTGCGCAGTTATGATGTGTTTCTGCCTTTTCACCATCTGTTCCTTCATTAAGAAGTTCCCCCTGTCTTAATATACAAAACCGTAGTGGCTCCTCCCCCTGCTTGTACTCGTTTTTTTATGAAGAAGTTGGTAAATCGAAGCAGTTCAGACTTCAGAGTCACTTATCCTAACGTATTTCAAACTAGATGTATTTCCGCTGGTTCCCATCAGTCATGCACTTTCTAAGTACGGTCACGCTGCCTTTTATCTGAAAAATGCATCGAAAACACTTACATTGCTGAGGGTTCGTGTTAAGTCAGTGTATGGTCAATGTTGTCTTACCAGAATTTTGTGCATCGTGTTATTCAATGATATCATTTGACGAGTGGAATACCGTTATACTTCCCTCATGATCCATGTGAACATTACTGTCTGAATCATCTGAAGTTTTTCCGTGCTCTTCTGCAGTTGTTCAATCATTGTCAATCCAGGAAAATGGTTTCAAGAGCGATCTTTCGAGGAAGAAACTGTATCCTAGGGAGATTGAGCTGCCACAGGAACCAAATAGCTGTTACCATCAATCGTGACATTCGTAGTTATGATGGACTGTTATGTAATGGTATTTTAGATGATGTCCATTCAGGAAAGTCGGCTTCAGTTCATACAACAAAAGGAGCTGGCTTGGAAATGTTAGCTAAACCTCGGTTGTTATCTGGTTTAATTGATCGTGGTTCTGGTAAAAGAAACTCCAAAGTTATTGTACCATTGGGATATTGTGATATGTGGCAGACCATTCGGTTTGCAAGCACTAATGCAGCTAGAAGACCTGAGTTTGACAGTGGCAGTGAACATGAGGATGAGCAAGAAAGACATCAAGAGAAGGAAGCAATAATGGAAGACTGTGTGGAGTCGACAGTAGATCTAGGTCATGACAAAGCCAAGTCTGAAGTGAAGAATCAAGAACAGTCATCTATGAAGCAAATATTTTGGGGGAGTGTTCCTGGGATTGGCCTTGCAATGCAAGCAGTCACTACCGTGATCAGGTGATCAAACATCTAGTTGATCTATGCTGATTTATAATTTCAGATTAGTTTGAGTTCATGAATAATTTTAATCAGGAAGCACCACTTGTTCTTAGTGCTGATTGGTCTCTTAATTTCAGTGACAAGAAGGATGAGTTCTTTTCAACCTTGCAGCACTACTGGCTTGGCTTGCGACTACTGTGGCTAGATGTTAGGATTTCTTCCAGATTGATGCTGAAGCTAGCCAATGGGAAAAAACTCTCAAGAAGAGAGAGGAGCCAGCTGACCCGCACAACTGCAGACATATTCAGGCTGGTCCCCTTTTCAGTTTTTGTCATAGTTCCGTTCATGGAATTCTTGTTGCCTTTGTTTCTAAGGCTGTTCCCAAACATGCTACCATCCACGTTCAAGGACAAGTTGAAAGAGCAGGTATATGGAGTGTGTGCCCTCTGTCATGTAACTGATCTGTTGAATTTTGAATATCAGCTACTGTTTTTACAAATGAAAAAGACCGAGCTGGTTGAAATGCAGGTGCTTAATGTATAGTATCTAGAAGAAAACTTAATCACTTTGATGTGTAAATTGAATGATGAGAATGGGTGATATTTGTTTTCATTTATTCAAATAATCCATCCTATTTATGTCATGCTGTTTATTTTTGTTAAATTAATGGCTTGCTTTTCTGAAGAAAATCTGCAAGGCTTTAATGTCTATTTGTGACATGACCATTGGTAGGAAGCACTAAAAAGGAAACTCAAAGCAAGGATGGAATATGCCAAGTTTCTACAGGACACTGTTAAAGAAATGGCAAGAGAAGTGAAGTATACACGTAGTGGGAAGATGAAGCAGAGGGCTGAGGATATTGATCAATTTATTAAGAAAGTACTAGACCTCTTCATAATATCCGTTTACCTGTTCATGTTTACTGCATTATTATTCTGCATGACTTCGGATCACTCATATTTATGTGAGCATTCCATGGTTAGGTGAGGACTGGTGCATATGTTGATAAGGGTGAAATTTTGGGTCTTGCAAAGTTATTCAGTGATGAACTGACCTTGGAGAATATGAGCAGGTTATTTTTATACTTATGCTCTTTTAGATTGTGCCTTTTCTCTTCATATTTCATGACTTTTAGGTTCATCTCATAACTTTACAGGCCAAGTTTACTAAATATGTGCAAGTATATGGGGATCCAGCCATATGGGACAAACAATTATTTGCGCTTTATGCTCAGACGAAAACTGAAATGGTGAGTGTTTCTGTATCTCGTATCACATAAGATATGTTTAGTATAGCTAGAAAAGGAAAATAGCTCTAGAAGAATGGTGAAGATCAAGTTGTTAGTAGCATGTCCATGTGTGATCACCTGTTTATTATAGAGTAATATATGCAACTTGGTATGACAGATTTTTAAAGTTAACGAAAGCATTTCAAAACACCAGGATAGTAATGTGGAAATTAGGATTCTAGTTATTAGAAAGAAATAATTATTCATTTGGAGAAAAATATTATAGTATCCCTGATGTTGGATTAAAACGTTGCTTCGAACTGTCGAAGTAGTTAACCGAGGGAAACGTCTGCTGGGCAGGTTGTGAACATGATATGTTTGCCTTTCATGTTTCTGCCCGCCTGTGCACTTTCTCTTCTCATTCCAACATCCAGTGTGGTGATTACTACTGATCAATCAGATTTTGCAATCATAAACCTGTAGAAATTGGACCATTACGGTTCAGCTAAGCTAAGATTCTAATTTGCATGCGTTTCTGGCCAGTATAAAAGATGACGATATGTTGATACAGAGAGAAGGTGTAGCCTCTCTGGCTGAACATGAACTCCGTCAGGCCTGCAGGGAGCGAGGTCACCTTGGATTGTTTTCAGTAGAGGAGATGCGGGAAGAGGTGATCTCATAACTTCTTCAGTTATTATACAACAATTATCTGCAGCTATTTTATACACAACAATGTTTGCTAGTCGAATGAGTGAAGGTTTTCATTGCTTGAGAGTAGCCATTTGAATTTAATAGGTATTCAGCCTATGATTTTTTTGGTACATCTATATCACTCAAGACAATGAAATTTGTACCTTCTTCTGTCTCTACCCAGCTGCAAGATTGGTTGGACCTGTCTCTCTATTGTGAAGTGCCATCTTCTCTCCTCATACTGTCTAGGTGATTAAAATCTTCTGGTTCATTTACTTATTCCTCTACATAAAACCCCGTGTAACAAATATATTAGCTTTGTAAACCTGGCACAGTTACCCTGTTTCATTGCCTGATTATTATAATTTCTGTAGAGCCTTCACACTTTCTGGCAAGATGAAACCTGATGATGTTGCAGCTACACTATCGTCCCTTCCTGACAACATACTGAGTAATGTATGTGTTAGCCTGCCATCCGAAGATGCTCTTACGGCTAGGAAGAGGAAGTTGGAGGTCTTGAAAATGCAAGATAAACTTATCAAGGTCATATAAGAGATCTGATATTTCTTTGGGAGTAACATTATCGTCTTCAATTTGACTTGATTACTGACAAAAGGCATCTCAGTCTGTCCTTTTACTTGCCCATTTTCCATTCACGCCCACTAGTATTAAAAAAATTACTGTGTTCCTTGCTATTTTTCCCAGTCTGTTCTCTGGCAACCTCTTGGCTTGAAAAATGAGAAAAAAAAATTTACACATGTTACAGGAAGAAGAAAATGAGCAAGAGGGTATGGTGAGGTTGGAAGACAAGAACGGGCCGTTCGATAAACTCAGTGTGAAGGAAGTCGGCGATCTAGCAAGAAAAAGAATGTTTGATAAACAGGAAGAGCTTTGCAAAATTAGTCAGGCACTAGCTCTTTTGTCTTCTGCATCGGTAAAATTTCAATATAGTAGTTGTTTGCAGATGCCTGTTACTTACTTCCAACAAAATACTGGATAGTTACTGAACTTCCTGTTTGATGAATTGTTTCCACTGCAGTCAATTAGCAGGGAACGTCAAGAATTCCTAAGTCTTGTGAGCAAAGAGGTGAAACAAATGCAATCATCTTATCCACAATAGGAACAAGCAGTTGCAATTCACTAAGTTCTGCTGAATTTCACTTGACGGTCTTCTCTCAACGCACTGCAGATAGAATTGTACAACTCACTGACTGAAGGTTGTACAACAGAAAATGCTAATGACGCATACATAGCCGCGAAGGGGAGTAAATCTGCTGGAAGTTCAGTATCCTCAGCACTGATGAAAAAGGTATTGCTCGTGTGAACTATTAGCGTATCAGGCTTTTCAAAAGCGCAGTACATCTTTTCGGTTAGCAAAAAAATCAAATAAGCCAATTTGGATGTCATGAGTTCAGTTCCACCCTTTCAGTATAGGGTTAATTGGTTTTATGCCACTTCAATTTCCATCGGTTGCACATATGCCATTACAAAAACTGAACTTGAGGATATGCCACTCCAACTTTATAATACCTCTTCCTATGCCATTATGTACAATACCAGGACGTATACAATATATATACAGATCAATCAACATATACGAACAATTTTTTTCCTCCATTCAGTCAAATCCCCTGTCCCAGCTTGTGAACCCACCCCGATCCAGACGACCAGACGAACCCTAACCTACATTGAGGCAGCGGCTGAACGGAGGCGAGCGAGAGCGACGCAGTTGGAGCAGCGCTCGACGCAGCCAGAGGTGCGCCGCTGCTGCTCGACTCGCCTGGAGATCCGACGCTGCTGCTCGACGCGCCTGGAGGTCGGCCTAGGCGTACTCGACGAGGCTCGAGGTGTGCCGCTGCTGCTCGATGAGGCCAGAGGTCTGCCGCTGCTGCAACCCGCAGGATGAAGCCGACCCGGCGACCCCTGACCGCAGGCATGCTCGATGCTGTACGAATGAATCCCAACATCTGTGTCCAACCTCTCCTTGAATGTATATCTAGCTGTGCATTTTCTAATTTCGTTTTTTCCATGAAATTTGTAGGCTCATATGTGCCCAGAAGTATCTCATAAGTTAACAGTAGGCCCATGTTAGTGTTCATGATTTTCTATAATTTTTCAGAATTTTCTGAAAATTTCGATTTTTCGGGCAAATTTGGAAAATTTATGGACAAAACAGAGAATGTCTGTTTAGCTATCCAAATCTGCCCAGAAATGGCTCAAACTAAAACAGTAGGCTTATTTTAGTGTTTTTGATTTTCCGTATTTTTTTCAGATTTTTCTAAGAAGTTCAAATTTTGGGCAAAATTTGATCTTTTCGAATTTTCTAGCACCCGAAATACACAAAAGTGTTGCCGATATTTGAACGCAGGCGTATTACTATAAATACTGAAGTATACGCTGAGATACATATATGTTTTTGCACAATTTTTCTCTTAAGTGTAGAGAATGGCATTGGAAGAGGTATTATAAAGTTGGAGTGGCATATCCTCAAGTTCAGTTTTTGTAATGGCATATGTGCAACCGGTGAAAATTGGAGTGGCATAAAACCAATTAACCCTTAATATCCAAATCGTGGTAATTTTTCGCAGCTGGTAAAGTTACATACTGTATTTGTTTCTTCGTCCTACCCATCTCTAATTTTTAATTTCCGGTATGTTGTTCTGCTTTTCTTGCAGATAAATGCCATGCTCAAAGAACTCACAAAGGAGATCGATGATGTTGACACGGCCATCGGTGATGGCTGGCAGCTCCTAGACAGGTAACTTTTGACACAACTTTTGCGGCAATTGAAGATAGCAGCGAATTCCATCTGACTACGACCATACATGTTTTTTTGGTATCATGATAATCTTCCAAAGGGACCATGACGGTAAAGTCACATCGGAGGAGGTGGCAGCTGCAGCCACGTACCTGAAGCACAACTTGGACAACACAGGCATAGAAGAACTCATCGGGAGCCTCTCCAAAGATAAAGGTAATTACCTGACGGTAGCTAGCGCTCCACGTCGAGACTCGGGGCATATTGTTAAGTACTGTTGTATCTATGTTTGGTATGCAGATGGGAAGATCCTTGTTGAAGACATTGTCAGGCTTGGCACACAAGCTGAGGAGGTAGAATTTGACGACGAATGATTGCAGTCTCTAGGGCCAAGAATCCGAGAAAAAAACTCTCTGTAGTGATGAGAACGCCTAGCTACCGGCCGCCATGACCCATCGGCCATCGCCCGAAAGAGATCTGTATGCAAACTATTTTTTTACTGAAGTTCGACACTGGAGAAAATAGCCTTGTGATCATCTGTTTTCCACTCGCCCAAAAATCGGCTGTACTACAGTAATTCCCCTGTCCCTGTCGCTCTGCAAATGCGTCATGGATGATGACAGCAGCGGCCGCCGCTCTTGTGCGTGCAAATTCGACTCGCGGTTCAGATAGACGCTTACCAGTTGCCACACTGGAAGCCTCGATTCCGGGACGAGACGTGCAGACAAGAGCAGGAGGAGGTCCCCTTCCTACACGGAAGAAACAAAAAGAAACAGATATCTGGGATCTCGAGAAAGACCAGACCAACAGATTACAGCGAGGCGAGAAGAAAAGCACAGGTACCCAAAATTCTGCTGTACTGTATTTATCTCCCATTGCCGATAATGTATATATTTGACTGACTCGTGTTGCTGCAGATCCGAGGACAGTTTATTCATCGGTAGCTGTTCATCCGCCGTGCACAGAGGGGCGGCTCGCTTCTCTCCCCCACTTGAACAAGTAGGCTGCGTATCCCTGTGGCCCCACTGGAGCCGCCATCACACATTCAGGAGCAAAATGCTTTCCCTTGAAAAAAACACGAGCAAGATTGGGGAATCCGATCAATGAGTGGAGCTTTTTCTGTCGGCGTTTTTTTGTCTCCACGCCAATTAAGTTGGCATTGTCTACAATAAGTGATCTTCGGTGTTATGTTTGGTGACGAGATCTCCTTGCTGACGTCAACGGTGATTTTGGAAAATTAAATTTCTCTAGGCGTGAGCCTTTAGATCTTGCTTCGTCTTATTGATTTTGCGTATTTTCTCATGGTTGTCACGAGGAGGATTGCTCTCGCAATATTATCCGGCTACTACGTTCTCAACAATGATTTGTATATTTGGCTCCCTATGACATCTACCGTGTTGTTCAATTGCTTTTTCTTACAATACTAGTGTGTATTGGTACTCTTGAGTCTTCCGATGTTGGTTAGTACTTTAATGGATGCACGATGCACGTGCACGTATCTTTAGCATTGTAGCTTAAAATAAAATTATTACAGAATATTTGTGTTATTTGTCTGTGGTTTGATATCTATGTTATTTTTTTTCCTTCGTTGTGTTCAGTACAAAAAGACTTAAAGATCTTAAAGATTTACTCGCTTCTTTTAAACTTTATTTTATAACCGTAGAGGTAGTTTATATATCTCTACAACGTACGTGGTACTATAAATATATCTTAGAAAAATAAATAAATCTTAGAAAAAACACACGAGGAAACAGCAATGGTTTTAGAGCATTTTCAGTCGCGTCCCCCAAAGCGATTTGGGGCACGCCGGACAAAAAGGCGTTTCCAGCCGGGCGTCCCAAGGGCCTATTTTGTCCGGAGCGGCCCAATACGGTGTCCGGCACCCTGAGCCCGTCCCCGCTACACAGAGGAAAACCGGGCACGCCGGACACAACAAAATGAGAGGCGAGGAGGCGCGGGCCCGACGCATCAGCGGCTCGGACGCTCAACTGCCGCCTACGTAGCGACGGTGCAGTTGCCGGGAAACGGAACCGTCGCATTGGCAACCACGTCGACAACGCGGCAACCGCCGGAATGGAGCGGGGACTCCTCGGAAGAGCAATCGCCGCTCTCTTCGACTTCCGCGCCGCCGTTCATTCGCGCTCAATAAGACCCGTACGTCGGCGCTTTTGGATCTTCACGGGCCGCATCCGATACCTCCAGCGACGATGAGCTACATGTCCGAGCTCCCGTCCAACACCTCCAGCGAGGGAAAGCCTGCTGGATGGCGCCATTGGTGGGACAAAGCCCGGACGCCCAGCAGCGGCGACGATTCCCTGCCGCCACTTGACAGCGCGGAGGAATGGCTGGGCGTGGAGGAGGACGCGTGTGGTGACCCTGCATACCACTGCATGTTGTAGTATGCCAGTCGTTGATATAACATTCACGAAGTACCATTCCGCAAATATTACATCCCTCAGAGTAGTACAACAGAACATAGCAGGGTCCATAACTCATTCATTGATTATTACAACTATCATACACATGTCATCTTGGAGCTCCTCTTGGGTCCTAAGAGGAATACTCCTGGGTTCGAGGCGAACCCAACTTAACTTACAATACCAGAGTCTCATTAAACTAAACATTTATTTCATCGAGCAGCTAAATACTAAGAGTTCGAGCTGCTCGGTTACTACTACTATCGGTTATCTCTAGGCTTGATCTCCTCCGGAAGCCTCCCGGATCCGTAGACTATGAGATAGTCTACGCCTTCAACTCCTCCCGAGAGGTTCGGTTCCTCGTAGCCGATGATCTCGGCTCCATCATTGCTTGTCGTAGTCCTCCTCCGGATGATTCGGACAATCTAAGCATGGGATTTAAGAGTGGTATGAGTACGAGCGTACTCAACAAGTTCATTATAGATAAGAGGTGTTTAATGCACTAGCTACGATATTAGGCCGGAAAGTCTAATACCAATGCAAGTTTTGATAAACATTTCTTCAAGAGATTGCTTTTATTTCAAAGAGCTATGTCCGTCAGCCTTCACCGGTTTACTAGAACTTCATGGAGCTCCTTTCCGGCCGCGTTCGCAGTTCCTCAATCCCGGAACGGGAGTGACAGGTCACGCTTCTTTACACTCTGCAGAGGTGTGTTGCTTTACCCATAAGAGATCTTAACCTTGGTGCCAACCGGCAGCTTTCCCGTCCACACTTCCTTTGGTGTGAGGCCCGGTATAAGGTCTAGCCAATCATGTTCCTCCGCTACCTCGAACACCCACCCTTTGTTGCATGCCCCGACCACGGGTCCACGCCGGTCCCATTATTCCCGTAATTTCAGGGTGGACCCCGACCACGACGACGATGGCTCGGGCTCTACCATACACTCCTACGCCCGTAGCCGCAACCCATCATAGACCACATTACCGTGGGGAATTAGAATGGGATCCCCACCCTCCGGTTGTTCCGCAAGACACAACTGCTACGGCAAGCAATGCTTTACCGTGGGGAATTAGAATGGGATCCCCACCCTCCGGTTGTTCCGCCGTACACAAGCCGCTACGGTAAGCGCATCCGTTGATGAACGAGAGGTGGAAACACTTTTTGACTACTCCGTCCCACTCCGGATCTTATGGTTAACACGGGTATTACGGCACAAGAATCATCGGCGACATTTGTTGTTTAATCCTAGATGGATATAAACCCGTGCAATGGAACCTCCACCATATCAACACAATCCATGGTTCCATTGCCCACCACATAGTCATATTCATAGTTATGAAAATAGTGGTTTTGATTTTTATGCAATAGTGATAACCATAATACTTTGCAAGTAATTTGATAGAAATACTCAAATGGCATGAGCAAGTGATGAACTTGCTCGAACACCTGCAAAGTTTTGCGAGTTGGAAGGTGTGGACTGACCCTTGTCCTCTGTTTCGAAAAATAGCATCATTGTCCGATAAGGGCAATGGTTAAAGAGGCAATTATGCATGATTCCATTTTTAGGGTTTGTTCCCCCTTCCGATGTCGTTATTATTTCATGTAAGAGGTTAATACTAAGAATAATTTGGGGATACTTGATTTAAAGTAAAATACAACCTTGAAATGTTGTCAAGGTGTTTTTAAAGTCCAAATGCATTAATGGACTTATTTTCATTATTGAAAATAATATGTGTGATTTAAATCATTATTTAAATCATCAAATTAAGACTTATTCTTCTTTGTCTTCAAAAATTCTCTTTGATATTTTATTTAGATAGAGAATTTTATGCTAATTAATTTTCATATTTTTACTTATTTTTTTTAGAGCTGTATTTTATTTTATAAAATTCTTGGAAATTCTCATTTAAATGGGTATTTTGGAAATGTCCAAAATACCCCTCGGGCCCACCGACGAGCGGTCGAGCTGGTTAGGTTGGACCAGCCCGATGGGCTCGGTCCAACCGACCCGGTCCGCTTCGTCGTCCTCCTCCCCGTAACCCTAATCCCCTTTCGGCTCTCGCGACACCAAAATCGCCTCACGCCGTCGCCGCCATGCTCCGGCCGCCTTCGGCCATTATCGGCGACGAACTGGTGCGGATCTGGACCGCCCCTCGACGGCGGACATGGTGGTCCGCGTCGATTTGACGCTCGTGTCCACCTCGACTCTCCTCTAACGCGCCTGCGCCTCGGCCGCACGGATCCGTGAAGGTCCGCCGTTCATCGGCGTCCCTGGCGCCGTGGTGATGCCGTGGAGATGCCGGCATTGCGGTGATGTGGCGACCAGGCTTGGCTTGGCCTGGCGCCGCCGTCGCCCGGCGTGTGCCGCCGTGCCGCCACGGTCGTGCTTATCCGCTTCGCCGTAAGTTTCTCCTCCTCTTTCCTCCTCTGTTACTGTTCTATCTTCTTCTCTTCTCCCCTTCTTCGTCTAGCTCGGCCAGCGGCCGACTTCTCCCCGTGGAGATGCTTGCCTTGGACGAAGTGCTGCTGCTACTACGCTTCGTGGCTTGTGCTTTGCCGGCCCGTGTGCCGTGCTAGGCTGCTAGCGTTGTCTTCGGGCTAGGCATGCCGCTGCGCTACCGCTACTCGCCATGCTTGCTCTAGCCTATATGCTTGTGTGAATCGTCGTTGTGGGGTGTGCTTCCTTTGATTCATGTCTCTGCTCACCCTTGGTTATATATGTTATTATCCGGCTAGGTGTTCATCCGAACACCACTAGCCATTGCTGTTGCTTGCTTGCTTATCTGTCAGCGAGGCTCTAGCTCCCCTGGTTCATTATCGTGAGTGGTTCTTGCTTGTTTAGCAAGAGGCAGTGTTATTTATGTGATGATTATTGAGTTCGGCTCTACGATAGGTTTGGCTTGGCTTAATTATTGTCCATATACATCAATTCCTTGATGATATGCTTCTGGATACAATTATAAAAATGGTTTATGTGCTAGTCTCGTGATCTAATTGTTGATAATCTGTAGTCGTTTAATTCATATAATTCATGTGTGATATCGGTGGTTGATTCTAGCCTGCCCTGGCATGCTTTAGCAGCCACGATGATCAAATGATCATCCCTTGCTTGTTGTCCGTGCCTTTCCGGTACTTCACCTGGTGTCCGTGTGACACTTATACTTGTGCTTGGTGTGTGTTAATGCTTACTCAAGCATCATTCGATGCTTGCAGGTGAGCCATTGGTTCACCGGCAAGATGTTGGTGCTTTAGTTACTTTACTCGTTTCATTTATCCGTAATTCCTTGCTTTACTAGATGGATAAATGATGTGAACTGTTTATCGGTAATGATCATATGGATGAATTTGATGTAGCTAGAGGGATGCCAACCACCTGGTTGGGTACCCTAGCTCATACTCGAATCCCCTGGATAATGATGTGATGTTTTGGTGCATTTCTTGTGTGGATAGGTAGTCGTTGTGACCCTAGCAGTGCTCTGTCCGCTTAGAAATGGTTGCTCCTACCTGTGTTGGCTTGTCTGTGATTTGGGAAATATCTCACCGGAAGAAACCATGTTGGTTTTCCGATACCATTATCTGTTGACAACAAAAATAGACAGGATCTGTCTAATATCCGATGGCTTGCTTGGCTTTAGGTGCTAGATGATTTTGGAATGGCTAGTTAGGGATTAATCCATGCTGGATTTCTCTCGGTATTGTCACCATGCTGACATATCAATGTTCCCTTGGTGATTTCCTTCTGGCTGATCTCCAGCTTGCTTGCACCAAAAAGGCTTAGTAGCCAGATGATGATACAATCTGGGTATTCTACCCATTTTGGCTTCTGTGACATATACAAATGCTTATTTATGAGCAAACCAGGGTTTTGCTCAGGTTGATCTGTTTATACCTCACTCCAGCTCCTAGAAATGGGTGTTGGTGTAGAGGATTTGGCTTTAGGATTGTGATGTGAGCTTGCCCTGCTCCTCCTGGTTAGCTCCGTGCTTGATTTCCCGCTTGTGCCTTGTTCTACAACAGTTCTAGTGGAACCGTTATGGATAGATTGGTTGTTTGGGAAGCTTGGTGTTCTTCCCGTTCTATCTGTTCTTGATGTTCTTACCTCGGAAGTTCGTCGACGATGAATGGCTAGGGTTTGGCCGTGAAAAGTTTATATGTGGTGCTCCCTTGCATCCCCGGTCGACAGCTCCCGCTTGTCACTTTGGTGACTCACTGTGTGTGTGTGTCGCATGCACACAGCCTCGTGAGCAGTGCTGTGTGTGTGTGTAGGCATGTGCTTGTGCACCTGGACTCGGAACTTGGTTGTGGCATGGATCAGCTCGGCCACTTTGGTCCTATCTGATCATTTCCTATTTTCAATTGATTTCTAACCTGCCAAGTGGCTATGCCACTTGGCATAACTTCTTTTTGTTGTGATTTTTGTGCAGGGATCAACAATTGATCAAAATGGACATGGAGTTCATCAAATCCAAGATCAAGTGAAGATGATCTTGTAGTATTTAGACTAGGATACATCCCTGTACTTTTCTTTTTATTTTTTTTATTTTTTTCAATTTCACCAATTCTTGTAATGTGTTGTAATATTCATTTATTTTCATTATGAATATTGTAAAGACAATGTATCTTGTGTGTTAATCAATAAAGCTCAAAGTTTTCCCTAATGAGCTTTTCTTTATTATAATTGTTCATATTGTTTATTATTGGTTATTTACTTAATGAATTTCCTCACAATTGAATTATTTAGGTAATTATTTAATGTTTGAATTTGAAATTCAAATTCATCATTGATTTGAATTCAACCATGTCACTTTGTTCAGAATTCAATCATGCAAACTCTCCCCTCTCTTCTCAAAACCCTAAACTAGTGAAGTGAGTTGCAAGTTTGTCGCACTCTCGAAACCCTAACCCTGTAAGGTGTCGAGAGAGAAACTTGCCCCCCTTCGATGCGGCTTTTGTTTAAAAGCGCGAAATTTCCCCGAATTTACTATGCAATGCACATCCCTTTCTAAAATCTACCCCTCGATCGTCTCTAAACCCGGGACATTACAGCCTTTCCCCCTTAAAGAAAACTTCGTCCCGAAGTTGTGGTTGTAATACCCGAACAGACTCGGGGTATGTTTTCCTCAGGTCTTCCTCTTTTTCCCAGGTGGCTTCCCTCTCGGGGTGATGCTTCCATTGTATCTTGCAATACTTGATCGCTTTATTTCTGAGTTGTTTCCAGCTCTCCTCGAGAATCTTGGTTGGCTTCTCGATGTATGTCAAGTCTGGTTGTAACTCGAGCTCATCATGTGATATTGGTTCATCTGGGGTCTTCAAGCATTTCTGAAGTTGTGATACATGGAAAACATTGTGAACTTGAGCTAACCTTCCCGGTAGATCCAATTCAAAGGCTAAACCTCAATTCTGACTCAGTATCTTGAAAGGTCCTATGTATCTAGGGCTGAGTTTTCCTTTTACTCCAAACCTCTGAAGTCCTTTCATCGGGCTTACCTTAAGATAAACCATGTCTCCAACTTGTGGCTCCCATGTCCTCCTCTTCTGATCGGCATAACTCTTTTGCCGACTTTGGGCTATCTTGAGCTTGTCTCTGATAATGTCAATGATTTGTTGTTTTTCCTTGACATAATCAGGGTTGAACTCTTTGCTTGCTCCGGCTTCATACCAACATATCGGTGATCTACACTTCCTTCCATACAGAGCTTCAAATGGTGCCATCTTGATGCTGCTTTGGTAACTATTGTTATATGAAAACTCTGCTAGTGGTAAGTGTTCTTCCCATGATCCTCCGAAGTCTAGGGCACAAGCCCTAAGCATATCCTCTAGGATTTGATTGGTTCTCTCCGTTTGTCCACCTGTCTGGGGATGGTAAGCGGTACTATAGTCCAATTTGGATCCTAAAGCTTCGTGTAGTTGCTTCCAGAACGCTGATGTGAACACGGATCCTCGATCCGACACGATCTTCTTAGGTACTCCATGCTTACTCACGATCTCTTTGATGTAAAGATCGATGATTTTCTCTCCTTTATCCTGCTGGTTTACCGCTAAGAAGTGGGCGCTCTTCGTCAACCTGTCCACGATTACCCATATCATGTCCTTCTTTTTATTAGTCATGGGTAGTCTGGTGATGAAATCCATCCCTATTTCTTCCCATTTCCACTCTGGAATAGGTAAAGGTTGTAACTTCCCTGCCGGACTCGGTGTTCAGCCTTCACTCTCCGCGGTGTATGGCATTCTGCCACATATTGTGCTATCTCCCTCTTCATGTTATTCCACTAGAATAGTTCCTTTAAGTCCATGTACATCTTTGTACTTCCCGGATGTATGGAATATGGTGTTTGATGAGCTTCCCGGAGTATTACTTCCTTAATTTCAGCAATATCCGGAACGCAAATTCTTTTCTGGAACCATAATGATCCAGACTCTCCGCGATGAAATTCTGATGGTCTTCCTTCATCTATTCTTCTCATCTCCTCAACGATGAATGGATCGTCCATTTGACCCATCATTATCTCATTCTTCAGGTTGACATTAAGCTCATCGGCTACTTGCAACGCCGATAATCCTTCATGGGCTTCTTTCTCCCAAAGTTGTATTTGGGCTTGGCTTATTTCCTTCCTCAACTCCGGTGATATTTCTTGTTCCACTCCTCGGGTGCTCTTCCTACTCAGGGCATCTGCTACAACATTAGCCTTCCCTGGTGTGTAATTGATTGTCGGATCATAATCCTTGATCAATTCTAGCCATCTTTTCTGCCTCATGTTGAGTTCCTTCTGAGTGAAGAAATATTTGAGGCTCTTGTGATCTGTATAGAGCTCACACTTAGCTCCATAGAGAAAATGTCTCCAAGTTTTGAGTGCAAATACGACAGCTGCTAATTCCAAGTCATGTGTTGGATAATTCACTTCATGAGGTCTGAGTTGTCTCGATCCATAAGATATCACTTTTCGATCTTGCATGAGTACGCAACCCAATCCATGTTTGGATGCGTCACGATACACGGTGTAATCCTTGCCAACTTCCGGAACTCGCTAACACCGGTGCCGTGGTGAGTTTCTCTTTTAGAGTTTGAAAACTCTTCTCACACTCCTCTGACCACACAAATGGTGTGTTCTTTCTTAACAACTTTGTCATTGGTCCTGCTATCTTGGAGAATCCTTCAATGAATCTCCGATAATATCCTCGCCATTCCTAGGAATCCTCGGATTTCCTTGACAGCTTTGGGTGCTTCCCATTCTAGAACTGCTCGCTACCTTACTCGGGTTAACAGCTATTCCATCTTTACTAATGACATGACCAAGAAATTCCACTTGATCTAGCCAAAATTCACACTTACTAAGTTTGGCATAGAGTTGATGTTCCCTTAGTGTTTGCAACACTAACCTCAAATGTTCAAGCATGTTCAGCCTTGTTCTTGGAATATATCGGGATATCATCGATAAATACGATGACAAACTTGTCTAGATATGGCATGAATATCTTATTCATGAGATTCATGAATATTGCTCAGGGCATTGGTCAATCCAAAAGGTACTACAAGGTATTCATGGTGTCCATATCTTGAGACAAAGGCAGTTTTCGGAACGTCTTCCTTCTTGATCTTTATCTCGGTGATAACCGGATCTTAGATCAATCTTGGAAAAGACTCCCGCGCCTCTAACTTGATCAAATAGATCTTGTATTCTTGGAAGTGGATACTTGTTCTTGATTGTGACGTTGTTTAGATTCCCGTAGTCTCCGCACATCCTTCTTCCTCCATCTCTTTTATCCACGAAGATCACAGGTGATCCCCATGGTGAAACACTCTCTTGAATGAATCCCTTTTGTTCCAAGTCATCCAATTGCTCCTTAAGTTCTTTCAACTCCTTGGGCCCCATCTTATATGGTGCTTTGGCAATCGGAGGCTGTTCCTGGAATTAGGTCGATAGTGAATTCTATCTCCCTATCTGGTGGCATACCAGGTAATTCCGCAGGAAACACATCCTGGAATTCATTTACTACAGGTATATCTTCTAACTTCACCTCCTTCATGCTGTTCAGCTGTAGCTCAACTTCAATTTGTGTATGTTTGTCGCCTTGGTAGATCATTCTGCTTCCATCGGGACTTTTCAATGACACCGTTTTGTTCACACAGTCGATCAATGCTCCATTAGCTTCTAACCAGTTCATACCAAGAATGACATCAATGTCCTTCATCGGTAAAATGAACAGGTCCGCGTCGAACGCGCACTTATTGATCATAATGACTTGTTTTTGTTTGGCATGGGTTACTACTATCGTTCCCCCCGCAGAAAGTATGGTTATGGGTGTATCTAACTTAGTGCAACTAATCCCATGTTTCAAGATGAATTGTTGAGAAATGAATGATGTAGTTGCACCAGTATCAAAAAGTACTTTGCCAGGATGAGTGAGTATCTGGAGCGTACCTATCACCGCCTGGTCAGAGTTGACCACTGATACGTCTCCGACGTATCGATAATTTCTTATGTTCCATGCCACATTATTGATGTTATCTACATGTTTTATGCACACTTTATGTCATATTCGTGCATTTTCTGGAACTAACCTATTAACAAGATGCCGAAGTGCCGCTGTCGTTGTTCTCGCTGTTTTTGGTTTCAGAAATCCTAGTAACGAAATATTCTCGGAATTGGACGAAATCAATGCCCGGGGTCCTATTTTGCCACGAAGCTTCCGGAAGTCCGAAGGAGAGACGAAGAGGGGCCACGAGGGGCCACACCCTAGGGCGGCGCGGCCCCTCCTTGGCCGCGCGGCCCCGTGGTGTGGGGCCCTCGTGCCGCCTCTTGACCTGCCCTTCCGCCTACAAATAGCCTCCGTGACGAAACCCCCGCACCGAGAGCCACGATACGGAAAACCTTCCGCAGACGCCGCCGCCGCCGATCCCATCTCGGGGATCCAGGAGATCGCCTCCGGCACCCCGCCGGAGAGGGGATTCATCTCCCGAGAGGACTCTACGCCGCCATGGTTGCCTCCGGTGTGATGTGTGAGTAGTCTACCCCCGGACTATGGGTCCATAGCAGTAGCTAGATGGTTGTCTTCTCCCCATTGTGCTATCATTGTCGGATCTTGTGAGCTGCCTAACATGATCAAGATCATCTATCTCGTAATTCTATATGTTGCGTTTGTTGGGATCCGATGAATAGAGAATACTTGTTATGTTGATTATCAAAGTTATATCTATGTGTTGTTTATGATCTTGCATGCTCTCCGTTACTAGTAGATGCTCCGGCCAAGTAGATGCTTGTAACTCCAAGAGGGAGTATTTATGCTCGATAGTGGGTTCATGCCTGCATTGACACCTGGGACAGTGACATAAAGTTCTAAGGTTGTGTTGTGTTGTTGCCACTAGGGATAAAACATTGATGCTATGTCTAAGGATGTAGTTGTTGATTACATTACGCACCATACTTAATGCAATTGTCTGTTGCTTTGCAACTTAATACCGGAGGGGGTTCGGATGATAACCCGAAGGTGGACTTTTTAGGCATAGATGCAGTTGGATGGCGGTCTATGTACTTTGTCGTAATGCCCAATTAAATCTCACTATACTCATCATGATATGTATGTGCATGGTCATGCCCTCTTTATTTGTCAATTGCCCAACCGTAATTTGTTCACCCAACATGCTCGTTTATCTTATGGGAGAGACACCTCTAGTGAACTGTGGACCCCGGTCCAATTCTCTTTACTCGAAATACAATCTACTCGCAATACTTGTTCTACTGTTTTCTCGCAAACAATCATCTTCCACACAATACGGTTAATCCTTTGTTACAGGCAAGCCGGTGAGATTGACAACCTCCACTGTTTCGTTGGGGCAAAGTACTTTGGTTGTGTTGTGCAGGTTCCACGTTGGCGCCGAATCTCCGGTGTTGCGCCGCACTACATCCCGCCGCCATCAACCTTCAACGTGCTTCTTGACTCCTACTCGGTTCGATTAAACCTTGGTTTCTTACGAGGGAAACTTGCCGCCGTGCGCATCACACCTTCCTCTTGGGGTTCCCAACGGACGTGTCAACCACACGCATCAAGCAAATTTCTCGGCGCCGTTGTCGGGGAGATCAAGACACGCCGCAAGGGGAGTCTCCACTTCTCAATCTCTTTACTTTGTTTTTGTCTTGCTTAGTTTTATTTACTACTTTGTTTGCTGCACTAAATCGAAATACAAAAAAATTAGTTGCTAGTTTTACTTTATTTGCTATCTTGTTTGCTATATCAAAAACACAAAAAAATTAGTTTACTTGCATTTACTTTATCTAGTTTGCTTTATTTACTGTTGCTAAAATGGCCAACGCTGAAAATACTAAGTTGTGTGACTTCACAACCACAAATAATAATGATTTCTTATGCACACCTATTGCTCCACCTGCTACTACAAGCAGAATTCTTTGAAATTAAACCTCGCTTTACTCGAATCTTGTTATGCGAGAGCAATTTTCCGGTATTAGTTCCGATGATGCTGCTGCCCATCTTAATAATTTTGTTGAATTATGTGAAATGCAAAAGTATAAGGATGTAGATGGTGACATTATAAAATTAAAATTGTTCCCTTTCTCATTAAGAGGAAGAGCTAAAGATTGGTTGCTATCTCTCGCCTAAGAATAGTATTGATTCATGGACTAAATGCAAGGATGCTTTTATTGGTAGATATTATCCCCCTGCTAAAATTATATCTTTGAGGAGTAGCATAATGAATTTTAAACAATTAGATACTGAACATGTTGCTCAAGCTTGGGAAAGAATGAAATCTTTGGTTAAAAATTGCCCAACCCATGGACTGACTACTTGGATGATCATCCAAACCTTCTATGCAGGACTAAATTTTTCTTCGCGGAATTTATTGGATTCAGCTGCTGGAGGTACCTTTATGTCCATCACTCTTGGTGAAGCAACAAAGTTTCTTGATAATATGATGATCAACTACTCTGAATGGCACACGGAAAGAGCTCCACAAGGTAAGAAGGTAAATTCCGTCGAAGAAACCTCTTCCTTGAGTGATAAGATTGATGCTATTATGTCTATGCTTGGGAATGATAGGACTAATATTGATCCTAATAATGTTCCATTAGCTTCATTGGTTGCACAAGAAGAACATGTTGATGTGAACTTCATTAAAAATAATAATTTCAACAACAATGCTTACCGGAACAATTCTAGTAACAACTATAGGCCATATCCTTATAATAATGGCAACGGCTATGGTAATTCTTATGGGAATTCTTACAATAATAATAGGAACACACCCCTGGACTTGAAGCCATGCTTAAAGAATTTATTAGTACACAAACTGCTTTTAACAAATCTGTTTAAGAAAAGCTTGGGAAAATTGATATACTTGCTTCTAAAGTCGATAGTCTTGTCGCTGATGTTGATCTTTTGAAATCGAAAGTTTTGCCTAATGAGAATCATCATAATAATATTGTTACTACAGCAAATGCCATCCAAGTTAGAATTAATGAGAATATAAGATTAATGGCTGAACTGCGTGCTAGGTGGGATAGAGAAGAAAATGAAAAACTAGCTAAAGAGAAGAATGTAGCTAAAGTTTGGACTATTACCACCACTAGTAATGCTAATGCTACACATGTTGCTGCACCTCCTACTAATACTAATAAAAGAATTGGTGTTAGCAATGTTTCCACTTCTAATGCAAAGCGCGAAAACTGCCTCGAAACCGCTAAAACTGCTCGAAACCGCTCGTGATAAAGCTGCTGAAATTTTTTCCAACATTGGGGATGATGATCCCATTGCTTTAAATTATAATGGTTTGAATTTTGATGATTGCCACATCTCTGAAGTAATAAAGTTCTTGCAAAAACTTGCTAAAAGTCCTAATGCTAGTGCTATAAATTTGGCTTTCACGCAACATATTACAAATGCTCTCATAAAAGCTAGAGAAGAGAAACTAGAGCGCGAAGCCTCTATTCCTAAAAAGTTAGAGGATGGTTGGGAGCCCATCATTAAGATGAAGGTTAAAGATTTTGATTGTAATGCTTTATGTGATCTTGGTGCAAGTATTTCGTTATGCCTAAGAAAATTTATAATATGCTTGACTTGCCACCGCTGAAAAATTGTTATTTGGATGTTAATCTTGCTGATCATTCTACAAAGAAACCTTTGGGGAAAGTTGATAATGTTCGCATTACCGTTAACAATAACCTTGTCCCCGTTGATTTTGTTGTCTTGGATATTGAATGCAATGCATCTTGTCCCATTATATTGGGAAGACCTTTTCTTCGAACTGTTGGTGCTACCATTGATATGAAGGAAGGTAATATAAAATATCAATTTCCTCTCAAGAAAGGTATGGAACACTTCCCTAGAAAGAGAATGAAGTTACCTTTTGATTCTATTATGAGAACAAATTATGATGTTGACACTTCGTCTCTTGATAATACTTGATACACACTTTCTGCGCCTAGCTGAAAGGCGTTAAAGAAAAGCGCTTATGGGAGACAACCCATGTTTTTACCTACAGTACTTTGTTTTTATTTTGTGTCTTGGAAGTTGTTTACTACTGTAGCAACCTCTCCTTATCTTAGTTTTGTGTTTTGTTGTGCCAAGTTAAGCCGTTGATAGAAAAGTTCATACTAGATTTGGATTACTGCGCAGAAACAGATTTCTTTGCTGTCACGAATCTGGGCAAAATCCCCTGTAGGTAACTCAGAAAATTATGCCAATTTACGTGAGTGATCCTCAGATATGTACGCAACTTTCATTCAATTTGGGCATTTTCATTTGAGCAAGTCTGGTGCCATTTTAAAATTCGTCAATACGAACTGTTCTGTTTTGACAGATTCTGCCTTTTATTTCGCATTGCCTCTTTTGCTATGTTGGATGAATTTCTTTGATCCATTAATGTCCAGTAGCATTATGCAATGTCCAGAAGTGTTCAGAATGATTGTGTCACCTCTGAATATGTTAATTTTTATTGTGCACTAACCCTCTAATGAGTTGTTTCGAGTTTGGTGTGGAGGAAGTTTTCAAGGATCAAGAGAGGAGTATGATGCAACATGATCAAGGAGAGTGAAAGCTCTAAGCTTGGGGATGCCCCGGTGGTTCACCCCTGCATATATTAAGAAGACTCAAGCGTCTAAGCTTGGGGATGCCCAAGGCATCCCCTTCTTCATCGACAACATTATCAGGTTCCTCCCCCGAAACTATATTTTTATTCCATCACATCTTATGTGCTTTGCTTGGAGCGTCGGTTTGTTTTTGTTTTTTGTTTTGTTTGAATAAAATGGATCCTAGCATTCACTTTATGGGAGAGAGACACGCTCCGCTGTAGCATATGGACAAGTATGTCCTTAGTTTCTACTCATAGTATTCATGGCGAAGTTTCTCCTTCGTTAAATTGTTATATGGTTGGAATTGGAAAATGATACATGTAGTAATTGCTATAAATGTCTTGGGTAATGTGATACTTGGCAATTGTTGTGCTCATGATTAAGCTCTTGCATCATATGCTTTGCACCCATTAATGAAGAAATACATAGAGCATGCTATAATTTGGTTTGCATATTTGGTTTCTCTAAGGTCTAGATAATTTCTAGTATTGAGTTTGAACAACAAGGAAGACGGTGTAGAGTCTTATAATGTTTTCAATATGTCTTTTATGTGAGTTTTGCTGCACCCGTTCATCCTTGTGTTTGTTTCAAATAAGCCTTGCTAGCCTAAACCTTGTATCGAGAGGGAATACTTCTCATGCATCCAAAATACTTGAGCCAACCACTATGCCATTTGTGTCCACCATACCTACCTACTACATGGTATTTTCCGCCATTCCAAAGTAAATTGCTTGAGTGCTACCTTTAAAATTCCACCATTCACCTTTACAATATATAGCTCATGGGACAAATAGCTTAAAAACTATTGTGGTATTGAATATGTACTTATGCACTTTATCTCTTATTAAGTTGCTTGTTGTGCGATAACCATGTTCACCGGGGACGCCATCAACTATTCATTGTTGAATTTCATGTGAGTTGCTATGCATGTTCGTCTTGTCTCGAAGTAAGAGCGATCTACCACCTTATGGTTAAGCATGCATATTGTTAGAGAAGAACATTGGGCCGCTAACTAAAGCCATGATCCATGGTGGAAGTTTCAGTTTTGGACACATATCCTCAATCTCAAATGAGAAATTTATTAATTGTTGTTACATGCTTATGCATAAAAGAGGAGTCCATTATCCGTTGTCTATGTTGTCCCGGTATGGATGTCTAAGTTGAAGAATAATCAATAGCGAGAAATCCAATGCGAGCTTTCTCCTTAGTCCTTTGTACAAGCGGCATAGAGGTACCCTTTGTGACACTTGGTTAAAACATGTGCATTGTGATGATCCGGTAGTCCAAGCTAATTAGGACAAGGTGCGGACACTATTAGTATACTATGCATGAGGCTTGCAACTTGTAAGATATAATTTACATGATACATATGCTTTATTACTACCGTTGACAAAATTGTTTCATGTTTTCAAAATCAAAGCTCTAGCACAAATATAGCAATCGATGCTTTTCCTCTATGGAGGACCATTCTTTTACTTTCAATGTTGAGTCGGTTCACCTATTTCTCTCCACCTCAAGAAGCAAACACTTGTGTGAACTGTGCATTGATTCCTACATACTTGCTTATTGCACTTGTTATATTACTCTATGTTGACAATATCCATGAGATATACATGTTACAAGTTGAAAGCAACCGCTGAAACTTAATCTTCTTTTGTGTTGCTTCAATGCCTTTACTTTGAATTATTGCTTTATGAGTTAACTCTTATGCAAGACTTATTGATGCTTGTCTTGAAGTGCTATTCATGAAAAGTCTTTGCTATATGATTCACTTGTTTACTCATGTCATATACATTGTTTTGATCGCCGGATTCACTACATATGCTTTACAAATAGTATGATCAAGATTATGATGGCATGTCACTCCGTAAATTATCTCGTGTTATCGTTTTACCTGCTCGGGACGAGCAGAACTAAGCTTGGGGATGCTGATACGTCTCCGACGTATCGATAATTTCTTATGTTCCATGCCACATTATTGATGTTATCTACATGTTTTATGCACACTTTATGTCATATTCGTGCATTTTCCGGAACTAACCTATTAACAAGATGCCGAAGTGCCGCTTCTGTTTTCTGCTGTTTTTGGTTTCGAAATCCTAGTAACGAAATATTCTCGGAATTGGACGAAATCAACGCCCAGTGGTCCTATTTTGCCACAAAGCTTCCGAAGTCCGAAGGAGAGACGAAGAGGGGCCACGAGGGGGCCACACCCTAGGGCGGCGCGCCCCCCCTTGGCCGCGCGGCCCTGTGGTGTGGGGCCCTCGTGCCGCCTCTTGACCTGCCCTTCCGCCTACAAATAGCCTCCGTGACGAAACCCCCAGTACCGAGAGCCACGATACGGAAAACCTTCCGCAGACGCCGCCGCCGCCGATCCCATCTCGGGGGATCCGAGAGATCGCCCTCCGGCACCCCGCCGGAGAGGGGATTCATCTCCCGGAGGACTCTACGCCGCCATGGTTGCCTCCGGTGTGATGTGTGAGTAGTCTACCCCTGGACTATAGGTCCATAGCAGTAGCTAGATGGTTGTCTTCTCCCCATTGTGCTATCATTGTCGGATCTTGTGAGCTGCCTAACATGATCAAGATCATCCATCTGTAATTCTATATGTTGCGTTTGTTGGGATCCGATGAATAGAGAATACTTGTTATGTTGATTATCAAAGTTATATCTATGTGTTGTTTATGATCTTGCATGCTCTCCGTTACTAGTAGATGCTCGGCCAAGTAGATGCTTGTAACTCCAAGAGGGAGTATTTATGCTCGATAGTGGGTTCATGCCCGCATTGACACTCGGGACAGTGACGAAAAGTTCTAAGGTTGTGTTGTGTCTGTTGCCACTAGGGATAAAACATTGATGCTATGTCTAAGGATGTAGTTGTTGATTACATTACGCACCATACTTAATGCAATTGTCTGTTGCTTTGCAACTTAATACCGGAGGGGTTCGGATGATAACTCGAAGGTGGACTTTTTAGGCATAGATGCAAGTTGGATGGCGGTCTATGTACTTTGTCGTAATGCCCAATTAAATCTCACTATACTCATCATGATATGTATGTGCATGGTCATGCCCTCTTTATTTGTCAATTGCCCAACCGTAATTTGTTCACCCAACATGCCGTTTATCTTATGGGAGAGACACCTCTAGTGAATCGTGGACCCCGGTCCAATTCTCTTTACCGAAATACAATCTACTCGCAATACTTGTTCTACTCGTTTTCTCGCAAACAATCATCTTCCACACAATACGGTTAATCCTTTGTTACAGCAAGCCGGTGAGATTGACAATCTCACCGTTTCGTTGGGGCAAAGTACTTTGGTTGTGTTGTGCAGGTTCCACGTTGGCGCCGTAATCTCGCGGTGTTGCGCCGCACTACATCCCGCCGCCATCAACCTTCAACGTGCTTCTTGACTCCTACTGGTTCGATTAAACCTTGGTTTCTTACTGAGGGAAACTTGCCGCTGTGCGCATCACACCTTCCTCTTGGGGTTCCCAACGGACGTGTCAACCACACGCATCAACCACCTCCTCCAGACTGGTACAGTTCAGCTTGCCGAAGGGCTTCTTATTCTTCCAGTTCCCTCCGGTGTTTTCTCCTCGACCTCCACCTCCTCTAGACTAACCTCTTGGGGCAGTCCTTCAGCATGTGCCCCTCCTGGCGACAACCAAAGCATATAATCTTTGGCTTCTTGCAGTCCTTGGCGAAATGCCCCGTGAATCCACAGCTTCTGCAAACTATTTGATTTGCAGTCTGGAATGCCTGATTCTTCCTACTACCGTAGTAGTTGCTGTTGTTGTTGTTGTTGTTGTTGCTGTATCTGGGCTTGAAACTCAAGCTGGTATTAGGCTTGTTACTAACAAACCTCTTAGGCTCAAACTTGGCCTTTTTCCGCTTCTCCTCCTGCAATTGCTTGAAATCATCTTCCGGAGTGATGGCTGCATCCACCAACTCTTGAAACTCCGTCGCTCTCATCATACGGAGCTGAACCTTGAACTGGGGACTTAACCCCTCGTAAATCTCTTTTTCTTCTTGTCCTCGGTGTTGACTTCTTCAACAGCCGTATCGGGACAGCTTTAGAGAACTCCCTGACATAGGTCAGGATTGCCTTGTCCTTCTGCTCGAGACTTTCAAATTCTCGACGCTTCAGCTCCACTATACTTTCAGGGACATTGGATTCCCTGAACTTCCTCGTGAATTCCTCCCGTGTAAATACCTTTCCAGCCGGATAAACGGCTACAATATTGTCCCACCATGATGCGGCAGGTCCACATAGCAGATGGGTAGCATAACGAACCTTCTCTTGGTCGTTACATCCAACGGTGTTGAGCTTTTGCTCAGTATCCATCAGCCAATCTTCCGCGTCCATTGGCTCGGGCGCGTATGCAAAAGATATAGGCTTAGTGTTTTGGAAGTCTGCTAATGTGACTCCCGGGTTCTCAGGTCTCTCCACCCTGTTTTGCTGCAGCAAATCATGGAAGAATTTGTTCTGCTGCTCCAGTGTTACACGCTGTCTCTCCTCTACCAGCTGCATGTACTGGATAAAATTTTGCTGCGTCATGGGTGGTGGTGGTGGTAACTGATCTCTGGCTGCACCCTCAGCCTCTTCCTTTTGTTTTGCTTCGCGCTCCATGCGCTGCGCTTCGGTCTCCTCTCCTAGCGTTCCCGACATAACCCCCTAGTTCTGCAACACAAGATGATACTCATAATTACTCCATGCGCAAGTTTTCTGAGCTCAACTTTGTGCACAGAACTAGTCACGCAATGGAAATCAAGAAGCAAATCAAAATCATACAAAACATATATCCTGTACATACATACTTAAGTGGTCTTATTACAATACTCAAGTCGATGTGAGTATGCAAACTCACTTATTAAAGTATATGTACAAATTTATACAAATATTACAAACTATAATACACGTGGTACTTGTGTATTATAGCCTCGCCTCCCTTGGTGGACTCTAGTCGATCTTCACTCCCGGTACATTCCAGGCTTCCATCCGGTCGAACGTGTCGTCCTCCTGATAGACCCTGGAACATAAGGTCTCCATGTTGGCTTGTAATCCGAATCCGATGATGATCCTAAGGAGAAATCAGTGTTCACAAACTGATCGTTGAGTGCATCATAGTCCACCCATCGGGTGTACTCTCCTGTAGCCACACCATAAGGGTTACCAAAACTCATACCCGACTCAACTTGTGTCGGATATCCTCCATCCACTCCTTCATTACTAGGATAGCTCTGGTTCTGGGTTGTTGCGTCATCATTCATCTCCCCATCATAATACTCAGTAGTACTATGGGTTCCAGTATCATATCCCCAACGCCAACCCCTGGAATTCTCGATAGGAGTCTCGGAACGCTGCTTGTTTCCGGATTCCTCTCCGCCCTCGTATCCCCATAGGAACTACCCAGGTAGTTCCCAGTGTAGCAAGTGTGGGTTCACGTGCAAGTGGATCAATACCGATGTAGTCACCAGCTGAATAAACTGGTGTGTGCACCACATTCTCCATAGGTTCTTTCCCCCTACTCTCCTCCTTGGGTTCAGTGAATTCCTCAAGCATCGTATCAATTGCTCCTATCAGATGATGGTTGTTGCGGTCAAAACCCACCGGCGGGCAGCGACGGGCAACACAGTAGAGCCGGGAACAACTTAGGGCTGCGGCTGGCCCTGGTCCCTCCGAGCGACGGCCCGCAAAGCCTTCTGGTCACACGTCCGATGCTGGTGCAAGGGCGTGCCACCCGACCTATACCCGGTCGGGAAGGTGATGGAGATGCCTCGCTTAGTTTCCTGCATGGCATACACGTAAACATTAAATACGAGCCTCGATCGGCTCTCGGGTTATCCCGTGAATCGGCTCAAGGAGCCGATCCACCCATGATTCGTACGAGGTGCACGAATATATGGTGGTCCTGCTTGATCAAGATAAAGCTAATGAGATCTACGACGATTTAGGGTTTTCACCGCATAATCGGATCATCCTACTCACGGTAGGGCCTCGCGGCCACGCACGGTGATCGTAAGCCGATCCTAAACAAGGCCTAAAAACCAACACTAGGTTGATCCCCGGAACATCCTGTTTAGGACTAGCGAACGACACCCTACGTGCCGCTGGATCCTCCCACCCTTTGTAAGGCCTAACTATTGCAGATATTAAACTAATCCTTGTAGAACAAGGAGCAATCGTAACGGATCGGATCTACTAAATAATGATCAAGCCGGGTGCCGCCCCTACACCTAAGATAGGTGTAAGGGCGGCTAGATATGCAAGGGTTGCACTACGATAGCATGTTACACGAAGAACTATGCTAACCCTAACACATCTATGATAACTACGCTGCTCGCCATCAAAAAGGCTTCAGTACGAGCAACGCATGAACAACATTAAGCTTACGCTGCCTAGATCGCAAGATGCGATCTAGGCAGCATGATGCTTACCGGTAGAAACCCTCGAGACGAAGGAGTTGGCGATGCGCCGAGATTGATTTGGTTGGTTGAACGTTGGTTGTTGTTTATTCCATAAACCCTAGATACATATTTATAGTCCAGGGGACTTTCTAATTTAGGCGTGCACCTAACCGTGCACGGGTAAAACTCCATCTAAGATACGATCTACTAAATTACAGATATATGGGCAATCTAGCCCATTTTGCATATAAGGCCGATCCACGTATTTCTTCCGTATATAACCTTAAAGCTCACCCTGATCGCGGCCCACCTCTAACTCGGTCAAATTCTGGTGATAACACATGCCCCCCTGGTTTTGGAATTGATAATTCCAAAATCACTCCGTTTTTTCTTCGTCGGGTCATGTCATGGCAGAGCAGAACCGCCGCAGCATTCTTCATCACGATGCCCCGTCTTCTCAACTATTCCGCGTGATTTGACCGTTGTCTTTGGGCACCGCCTCCTCGGAAACTGCTGTGGCATTGAATCTCTACTATAGCCCCTTTATTTAACCGCTCTGAGCAGTTTGCCACTTCATCATCTTGCTCTGTTCTGGCCATCGGCACCCAAAAAACCCCCAATCTCCCATAGCCATGTCTTCCTCTTCTTCCTCTTCCACCTCGTCGGTCTTCTCTGACTCCTCCTCCTCCCGCGAGCCGACGCCGGAGTGGGGTTCGTTGGCGGCGCATGACATTCTTGCCCCGACGACGTGGGACATGGAGGAACACGATTCCTCCATCTGGTCTGAGGATGACAAATCCCTGACCGACGGAGAGGGCGACCTTCAATTCCTCGTCGAAGGGGAAGAGGAGGCGGAGAGCGAGGACGACCACTTCTCCTGGGACGATTTCACCTCTTCCGAGGAAGAGGCGGAGGAGGACGACGACGACGACGACTCTCTTGAAGGTTACCCACCAGCGAAGCGCCTCCGCACCTGGTGGGACGACAACAGTGATGACGACGATGAGGAAGATGAGGCTCCCGTAGAAGGCTACGGAAGCTCCGATGAGGAGCCTCTCAGCAGCTGCGCCAGAGGCAGCGACGACGAGGGCAGCAACGGCCCCTAGATTAGGGATCAGTAGTAGTAGTTGGCTTTTGCCCTCTTCTCCCCTGAGCAATCGGCTCTTTCTTTGTAAGGAATTCCCCTATTAATGAAGAAAAATCCCTTAATTAATTTCGCTTCCTTGTCAACCTTGCCGATCGTCGAATGGGGCTGCCGTACAGAAAGCCGATAGCAGAACATCGGCTCGTATTGCGATCCGCGGCCAAGCTGTTGCCTAAACACGCAGTCCAACAGGCCTCAATAGGCCTAATCCTCGTCCAAACCATCAGAATGAACTCCTTAACAACCACTAAGAGATTCGTCTCACACATCATGATTTCTGGTCTGAACCGATTCTGTTAACTTGCTAGTTTGGGCTTATTCCTCTAGAGTCGATATCAGCGTATCGGCTTTGTTATTCTGAAGTCGATGCCCGTGCATCGGCTGTATTTGCATACTGCTATCTCCATACGTTTTCTCAAGTCGATGCCTGCGCATCGGCTGTGATTGATTTTTTTTTTCTGGCCGATTTCAAATCGGCCCTCACATCTTACTGCCCGTCATCCCACATGCTTGGGAAATATTTCTTGAGGTGTTGACCATTGACAGCTACTGGGAACTTCTCGCCGTCCAACTCTTCCAACATGTATGCATTACCCTTCAAGGCCCGGACAACTTTGTACGGACCGTGCCAATTAGGAGACCATTTGCCATATGCCTTGTCCCCGGTTCCTAACGGCAACACAGCCTTCCCATACTAGATCACCAACTTGAAACTCCTTTGGTCTAACCTTTTTATTGTAGGCACGAGCCACCCCGGCTTTGTTCTCCTTAATCTTCTCCAACGACCAAAGCCTAAGCTCGTTGCGTCCTCAATAGTGTCACTCATCAAGGCTGCATATTCTTCAGCCGTCGATCATTCCGAAACGTGACACGTCTTGATCCACACGTAATTTCCCAAGGCAATACGGCTTCCTGTCCATAGACAAGCTGGTACGGCGAAGTCTTTATAGCTCCATGGCACGACATGCGGTAGGACCATAATGCTTCTGACAACTTCTCATGCCAATTCCTAGGGTTCTCGTCAATTTTCCTCTTGATCAGCTTGATTAGACTCTGATTGGACGCTTCAGCCTGCCCATTAGCTTGAGCATAGTACGGGGATGATCGGATCAGTTTAATCCCCATGTCATCGCAGAACTTCTGAATTCTTTAGAAACAAAGACCGAACCTCCATCGGTCGTGATAGTTTGGGGAATCCCGAACCTATGAATGACGTGTTCTTTCACAAATTTGATCACATCTTCCGATTTCACCTTTTTCATAGGGACGGCTTCCACCCACTTGGTGAAGTAATCTGTGATAACCAAAATCCATTCATGTTTTTTGCTCGACGCCGGATGGATTTTGCCGATCATATCCATGCCCCACCCTCGAAACGGCCAAGGCTTGATGATAGGGTTCATCGCTGATGCCGGTACCATCTCGAATCTTCCCGAACATCCGGCACGCTTGGCACCCCTTGTAATAATTGAAGCAATCTTCAAGCATGGTGGGCCAATAAAACCCCGATCGCCCGATTAACCACTTCATCTTATGAGCCGACCGATGAGTCCCACAGGCGCCTTCATGCACCTCATGTAAGAGCCGATTAGACTCAGTTGGTCCCGTGCACTTGAGTAGTAACCCTTCCAACGTCCTGTAGAACATATCGTCTCCTATGAGGACATACTTCATGGCTTTGTACCTTATCCGTTTAGATGCCCCCCGAGCCGAATCTTTTAAATAATTGAAGATTTCGGCTCTCCAATCATCCTGTCCCAGGAACTGTACCTGAACTTCCGACCCGTCAGATATATCTATATAGCCTGACGCCATTTGTGCGAGATTGTTGGCCTCGGTATTTTGGGATCTTGGGACCCAATTAAAGTTGATGTACCGAAACTGTGTCATCAACTCACGGCATTCCATCCAATATGGGAAAAGTGATTCACTTTCGCACTTATATTCATCCGTGAGCTGGTTAATCACCAACTTGGAGTCTCCAAAAAGCTCTACCGCTTCTGCCCCGGCTTCCAGTAGCAACTCCATTCCCTTACGTATTGCCTCATATTCTGCTACGTTGTTGGTGCAAGGGGTAGATAATCTGATGGAGAAGGAGTACTCTGCCCCCCGAGGCGACACGAGCAGAATGCCGATGCCACAACCGTCATCGCAAGCCGATCCATCGAAGAACATAGCCCATGCACGTATAGATAGTGCTGCTATATTGGTACTGATCCGTTCAGCGATAAGATCGGCCAACGCTTGTCCTTTGACTGCTTTCGCAGGCCGATACCGGAGATCGAACTCGACAACGCAAACATCCACTTACCAAGTCGGCCTTTCAAAACAGAGGCCGACAACATGTGCTTGACAACATCCGACTTGCATATGACGATGATCTCTCGCCGTCAAAAGGATGTGATGAAGCTTGGTGCGGTAAAGAACAGGCAGAGGCAAAGTTTCTCGACCTCAGGATATCTCGTCTCCGCGTCCAGCATCCTTCTGCTGAGGTAGAACACGACCTTTTCAACGCCTTCGTAGAGTTGCACCACTACCGAGGCGATGGATGTGTCAGCTACCGACAAGTATATGTAGAACGGCCTGTCTTGCTGGGGCGGAACCAGCACAGGCGGCGTCGTCAGATACCGCTTAATCTCATCAAACGCCTGTTGCTGTTCTGCCCCCCAGTGAAACTCGTCATCAGATTTAGTCTTTACCAGCGCCATGAACGGCTCGATCCGCCCTGACAGATTAGAGATGAATCGTCGGACAAAATTGATCTTGCCGATGAGACGTTGGAGCTCCTTCTTCGTGGTTGGTGGCTGCATGGTACGCACCGCCTCCTGACTTTTCAGGCCGATCTCAATTCCCCGTTCATGAACCAGAAACCCAAGGAATTGACCAGCCGTCACGCCAATGGCGCACTTCTTCGGATTCATTCTCAGTCCGAATTTCCGAGTTCGGTCTAGGACGCGCCGTAAATCATCCAAGTGTCCCTCCATGGAGACAGATTTGACTACTACGTCGTCGATATAGATTTCCACCAACTTGCCGATCAGATCATGAAATATATAATTCATGGCTCGTTGGTACGTTGCACCAGCATTCTTCAACCCAAAGGTCATGACCACATATTCAAACAAGCCTACTGCCCTCGGTACTCGAATGCGGTCTTGTGTATATCTTCCGGAGCCATGAAGATCCGGTTATAACCGGCGTTGCCATCCATGAAGCTCAACACCCTGTGGCCGCCAGCCGGCATTTATCAACGTTTCTCGCCACAGGCATCGGATATTCGTCCTTTGGAGTGGCTCTATTGAGATCTCGGAAATCGATGGCCACACGCCATCGGCCGTCTTTCTTCTCTACAGAACGATACTCGGAGATCCACTCAGCGATACCCGCATGGCCTCGATGAACCCGGCGGCCAACATTTTCTCGATCTCTTTCTTGACTTCTTCCAGAATTTCGGCCCTCATCTGACGTGCTCGTTGTTGGAACGGCCGAAATCCTTTCTTGAGGGGGAGCCGATGTTCGATGATGCTCCTGTCCAACCCAGGCATCTCCGTGTAATCCCATGCAAAGCAATCCGGGTATTCCTTCAACGAGCTATCATCCGTCCCCCGAGCCGTGGATCTAACTTCTTGCTGATAAAAGTCGGTCGCGGCTTATCCCCAGGACCGATGTCGACTTCTTCTAGCTCATCAGCCGATGTAAACCCATACCCTAGCTTTCCGTCACCTGTGAGGTCGACGCCACATACTGGGAGAGCAGGTGATACGGATACTACGTGCCGATTGCTAGAATCGGCTTCCACCTTGATCATCACCAGGATATTTTGGCGGTGTCGGGGCCGATCGCATGGAGCAGCCTCCTCCTCATCTCTGCTATGAGAGTAGCTGCCCTCGTCTATACCCTCGTCAGGGTGGTGCCCCAGTTCCACCATGTTGATGTTGAACGAGTTTCTTGGCTGGCACCTCCCAGGGTAAGCGTCTTCAACCGTGTCAGCGGCGCATGACGGTGGATTAGGCACTTCTGGTGCCGCCAATGCGAATGACGACGGTGGACGGGGTTGAAGTGGCACTTCTCCTTGGTAGGTCCCGAGAGCTGGTCCTAATAGAAAGTGCTGATGCTTCATGACCTCCTGGATCATCCGAAAAGCAACATGCTCCAAAGTATTCACCAGGCTCTCAGAATGGCGATGCGATGAGTGAGTCACCATGCGGCTAATCTCCCGGCGCAGGGACCCGGTACGTTCTTCCGACGGGACGGATAGGTCCACTCCATCGAGCGCGCCTTCCGGTGAGAACCCCTTCCACCCGATGCCATGTGAACGGGTTCGTGAAAAGAGCCGATGAGGTCGGCTTCGAGGATGGTTTTGACCTCGTCATACTTCTTCTTGAGCTCGTCGGTCAGATCCTCGTACGTGACTGGCGTGCCGTCCGCCATCTCAGATGTAGATGGCGATGTGGTTGATGTCGACGATTGTCCCACCGGGCGTGCCAGAATGTGTTGCGGTCAAAACCCACCGGCGGGCAGCGACGGGCAACACAGTAGAGCCGGGAACAACTTAGGGCTGCGGCTGGCCCTGGTCCCTCCGAGCGACGGCCCGCAAAGCCTTCTGGTCACACGTCCGATGCTGGTGCAAGGGCGTGCCACCTGACCTATACCCGGTCGGGAAGGTGATGGAGATGCCTCGCTTAGTTTCCTGCATGGCATACACGTAAACATTAAACACGAGCCTCGATCGGCTCTCAGGTTACCCTGTGAATCGGCTCCAGGACCCGACCCACCCATGATTCGTACGAGGTGCACGAATATATGGTGGTCCCGCTTGATCAAGATAAAGCTAATGAGATCTACGACGATTTAGGGTTTTCACCGCATAATCGGATCATCCTACTCACGGTAGGGCCTCGCGGCCACGCACGGTGATCGTAAGCCGATCCTAAACAAGGCCTAAAAACCAACACTAGGTTGATCCCCGGAACATCCTGTTTAGGACTAGCGAACGACACCCTACGTGCCGCTGGATCCTCCCACCCTTTGTAAGGCCTAACTATTGCAGATATTAAACTAATCCTTGTAGAACAAGGAGCAATCGTAACGGATCGGATCTACTAAATAATGATCAAGCGGGGTGCCGCCCCTACACCTAAGATAGGTGTAAGGGCGGCTAGATATGCAAGGGTTGCACTACGATAGCATGTTACATGAAGAACTATGCTAACCCTAACACATCTATGATAACTACGCTGCTCGCCATCAAAAAGGCTTCAGTACGAGCAACGCATGAACAACATTAAGCTTACACTGCCTAGATCGCAAGATGCGATCTAGGCAGCATGATGCTTACCGGTAGAAACCCTCGAGACGAAGGAGTTGGCGATGCGCCGAGATTGATTTGGTTGGTTGAACGTTGGTTGTTGTTTATTCCATAAACCCTAGATACATATTTATAGTCCAGGGGACTTTCTAATTTAGGCGTGCACCTAACCGTGCACGGGTAAAACTCCATCTAAGATACGATCTACTAAATTACGGATATATGGGCAATCTAGCCCATTTTGCATATAAGGCCGATCCACGTATTTCTTCCGTATATAACCTTAAAGCTCACCCTGATCGCGGCCCACCTCTAACTCGGTCAAATTCTGGTGATAACAATGGTTCAACTGAAAGAGTAATGATATGAAGTTGCGGCTATTATCCATATATTTTGCCGCTGCTATGGGTTTGCGTTTAGCATATTTGTAGTGGTTGAGCATGGGATCTTCTTCCTCCTGATTATGAGGAATATGGGAGAACTCGGAATCCATAAGCTCCTTCGTCTTATGTTCCCGTATGTCGGTTATGGCTCTCATAACAGCCTATATGGTAAGCTGTATTGGTTGTCCTTGCTTCCCAGACTGGCATGACTACGCTCATTCCCAAAGATTCGGGAAGTCGCAGTCCTACCCCGCACTTGGCCAATACCGGACCATCATAGAACATGTATTTCTTTACTCGGAATCCGGGGATCGCACCCAAATTCCAAGTAACATGGCTCGAAGGATATCAGCAAGTCCTCCTTGGTACTCGTTCAGTGTGGAATCCATAACTTTCACGTTTCTTCCTGGTCGTGAACTTGCCATGTTGGCTGTAGAAATAGAAAGATTATAAGATTAGTAATAATGCATCATAATAGAGATAATAAAGAATTATCGCACTAAAAGATATGATTGTTGTATTCTCAATTGAATATACACCATATTTTTAGAGAATTCTTTATTAGTCCTATTTGACTCCTAACGTTTGGTCCCATTTACTAGGTTCCAACCTAAGGTCAAAGCTTTTGCTCTAATACCAACTGTGGTGACCCTGCATACCACTGCATGTTGTAGTATGCCAGTCGTTGATATAACATTCACGAAGTACCATTCCGCAAATATTACATCCCTCGTAGTAGTACAACGAACATAGCAGTGGTCCATAACTCATTCATTGATTATTACAACTATCATACACATGTCATCTTGGAGCTCCTCTTGGGTCCTAAGAGGAATACTCCTGGGTTCGAGGCGAACCCGACTTAACTTACAATACCAGAGTCTCATTAAACTAAACATTTATTTCATCGAGCAGCTAAATACTAAGAGTTCGAGCTGCTCGGTTACTACTACTATCGGTTATCTCTAGGCTTGATCTCCTCCGGAAGCCTCCCGGATCCGTAGACTATGAGATAGTCTACGCCTTCAACTCCTCCTGAGAGGTCTGGTTCCTCGTAGCCGATGATCTCGGCTCCATCATTGCTGTCATAGTCCTCCTCCAGATGATTCAGACAATCTAAGCATGGGATTTAAGAGTGGTATGAGTACGAGCGTACTCAACAAGTTCATTATAGATAAGAGGTGTTTAATGCACTAGCTACGATATTAGGCCAGAAAGTCTAATACCAATGCAAGTTTTGATAAACATTTCTTCAAGAGATTGCTTTTATTTCAAAGAGCTATGTCCGTCAGCCTTCACCGGTTTACTAGAACTTCATGGAGCTCCTTTCCGGCCGCGTTCGCAGTTTCTCAATCCCGGAACAGGGAGTGACAGGTCACAGTTCTTTACACTCGCAGAGGTGTGTTGCTTTACCCATAAGAGATCTTAACCTTGGTGCCAACCGGCAGCTTTCCCGTCCACACTTCCTTTGGTGTGAGGCCCGGTATAAGGTCTAGCCAATCATGTTCCTCCGCTACCTCGAACACCCACCCTTTGTTGCATGCCCCGACCCCGGGTCCACGCCGGTCCCATTATTCCCGTAATTTCGGGTGGACCCCGACCACGACGACAGTGCTGGGCTCTACCATACACTCCTACGCCGGTAGCCGCAACCCATCATAGACCGCATTACCGTGGGGAATTAGAATGGGATCCCCACCCTCCGGTTGTTCCGCAAGACACAACCGCTACGGCAAGCAATGCTTTACCGTGGGGAATTAGAATGGGATCCCCACCCTCCGGTTGTTCCGCCGTACACAACCGCTACGGTAAGCGCATCCGTTGATGAACGAGAGGTGGAAACACTTTTGAATACTCCGTCCCACTCCGGATCTTATGGTTAACACGGGTATTACGAGCACAAGAATCATCGGCGACATTTGTTGTTTAATCCTAGATGGATATAAACCCGTGCAATGGAACCTCCACCATATCAACACAATCCATGGTTCCATTGCCCACCACATAGTCATATTCATAGTTATGAAAATAGTGGTTTTGATTTTTATGCAATAGTGATAACCATAATACTTTGCAAGTAATTTGATAGAAATACTCAAATGGCATGAGCAAGTGATGAACTTGCTCGAACACCGCAAAGTTTTGCGGCTTGGAAGGTGTGGACTAACCCTTGTCCTCTCGTTTCTGAAAAATAGCATCATTGTCCGATAAGGGCAATGGTTAAAGAGGCAATTATGCATGATTCCATTTTTAGGGTTTGTTCCCCCTTCCGATGTCGTTATTATTTCATGTAAGAGGTTAATACTAAGAATAATTTGGGGATACTTGATTTAAAGTAAAATACAACCTTGAAATGTTGTCAAGGTGTTTTTAAAGTCCAAATGCATTAATGGACTTATTTTCATTATTGAAAATAATATGTGTGATTTAAATCATTATTTAAATCATCAAATTAAGACTTATTCTTCTTTGTCTTCAAAAATTCTCTTTGATATTTTATTTAGATAGAGAATTTTATGCTGATTAATTTTCATATTTTTACTTATTTTTTTTAGAGCTGTATTTTATTTTATAAAATTCTTGGAAATTCTCATTTAAATGGGTATTTTGGAAATGTCCAAAATACCCCTCGGGCCCATGATACGTCTCCAACGTATCGATAATTTCTTGTGTTCCATGCCACATTATTGATGTTATCTACATGTTTTATGCACACTTTATGTCATATTCGTGCATTTTCTGGAACTAACCTATTAACAAGATGCCGAAGTGCCGGCTCTCGTTTTCTCGCTGTTTTTGGTTTCAGAAATCCTAGTAACGAAATATTCTCGGAATCGGACGAAATCAACGCCAAAGATCTTAGAATCCCCGGAAGCATCCGTAACACACGAGAGGGACCGGAGGGGGGCACGAGCCCACCACACCATGCCCTCGGCGCGGCCTAGGGGGCCCGCGCCCCCTAGGGTTTGGCCAGCCCTTCGACCTTCCTCGCGCCGCCTCTTCGCCTATAAGAAGCCCCCGGATCGGAAAACCCGATACCAATTGACGAAAACCACGTAAACCTTCCGGAGCCGCCGCCATCGCGAAGCCAAGATCCGGGGGACAGGATCTCCGTTCCGGCACCCCGCCGGAGCGGGGAAGTGCCCCGGAAGGCATCTCCATCGACACCGCTGCCATCTCCACCGCCATCTTCATCACCGCCGCTCGCTCCCATGAGGAGGGAGTAGTTCTCCATCAAGGCTCGGGGCTGTACCGGTAGCTATGTGGTTCATCTCTCTTCCATGTACTTCAATACAATGATCTCATTGAGATTCATATGAGTTTGTATCACTACTATCTATGTGCTACTCTAGTGATGTTATTAAAGTAGTTCTATTCCTCCCGCACGTGTGTAAAGGCGACAGGTGTGTGCACCGTGTTAGTACTTGGTTTATGCTATGATTATGATCTCTTGTAGATTATGAAGTTAACTATTGCTATGATAATATTGATGTGATCTATTCCTCCTACATATGCATGAAGGTTACGGTGTGCATGCTATGCTAGTACTTGGTTTAGTCTCGTTGATCTATCTTACACCGAAGGTTACTAAAACATGAGCATTATTGTGGAGCTTGTTAACTCCGGCATTGAGGGTTCGTGTAATCCTACGCAATGTGTTCATCATCCAACAAAAGTGTAGAGTATGCATTTATCTATTCCGTTATGTGATCAATGTTGAGAGTGTCCACTAGTGAAAGTGTAATCCCTAGGCCTTGTTCCTAAATATCGCTATCGCCGCTTGTTTACTCGTTTTACCGTGTTACTACTGCCGCAATACTACCACCATCAACTACACGCCAGACAAGCTATTTTCTCGGCACCGTTGCTACCGCTCATATATATTCATACCACTCGTATTTCACTATCTCTTCGCCGAACTAGTGCACCTATTTGGTGTGTTGGGGACACAAGAGACTTCTTGCTTTGTGGTTGCAGTGGTTGCATGAGAGGGATATCTTTGACCTCTTCCTCCCCGAGTTCGATAAACCTTGGGTATCCACTTAAGGGAAACTTGCTCGCTGTTCTACAAACCTCTCGCACTTGGAGGCCCAACACTGTCTACAGGAAAGGAGGGGGAACGTAGACATCAAGCACTTTTCCTGGCGCCGTTGCCGGGAGGAAAGGTAAAAAGGCACTCATACTACGGTCCAGGTAAAGTATTTTTCCGGCGCCGTTGTGTGTGTGCTCGAAGCTATTTCCTTTAGATCCTGCAATTGCATCTTGTTGTTTCTTGTTTACACTAGTTTGGCATAATGTACAAGAGTGAGCTTCTTATTCTGTTTCCTCATTTAAAACATGGATTGTTTGATGCGAAAATTAAAAAACCTATGGAATCTTATTTGCATGCTGGTAGTAATATTAGTATGAACGCTTTGAACACCATTGTTGATAATGATATAGAAAGTTCTAAGCTTGGGGAAGCTGGTTTTCATGATATTTTTAGTCCCCCAAGCATTGAGGAGAAAATTTTCTTTGATGATACTTTGCCTCCTATTTCTGATAATGATAATGATAGTGGTCTTGTGGTACAACCTACTATGGAGAGTAAATTTTGTTGTGATTATACTATGCCTCCTACACTTGATGAGAATAATAATGATAGCTACTTTGTTGAATTTGCTCCCACTACAACTAATAAAATTGATTATGCTTATGTGGAGAGTAATAATTTTATGCATGAGACTCATGATAAGAATGCTTTATGTGATAGTTATATTGTTGAGTTTGCTCATGATACCACTGGATATTATTATGAGAGAGGAAAATATGGTTGTAGAAATTTTCATGTTACTAAAATGCCTCTCTATGTGCTGAAATTTTTGAAGCTACATTTGTTTTATCTTCCTATGCTTGTTACTTTGCTCTTCATGAACTTGTTTATTTACAAGATTCCTATGCATAGGAAGCATGTTAGACTTAAATGTGTTTTGAATTTGCTTCTTGATGCTCTCTTTTGCTTCAAATACTATTTCTTGCGAGTGCATCATTAAAACTCGCTGAGCCCATCTTAATGGCTAAAAAGAAAGAACTTCTTGGGAGATAACCCATGTGTTATTTTGCTACAGTACTTTGTTTTATATTTGTGTCTTGGAAGTTGTTTACTACTGTAGCAACCTCTCCTTATCTTAGTTTTGTGTTTTGTTGTGCCAAGTAAAGTCTTTGATAGAAAAGTAAGTACTAGATTTGGATTACCGCACAGTTCCAGCATTTCTTTGCTGTCACGAATCTGGGTCTACCTCCCTGTAGGTAGCTCAGAAAATTAAGCCAATTTACGAGCATGATCCTCAGATATGTACGCAACTTTCATTCAATTTGAGCATTTTCGTTTGAGCAAGTCTGGTGGCCTAATAAAATCCATCTTTACGGACTGTTCTGTTTTGACAGATTCTGCCTTTTATTTCGCATTGCCTCTTTTGCTATGTTGGATGAATTTCTTTGATCCATTAATGTCCAAGTAGCTTTATGCAATGTCCAGAAGTGTTAAGAATGATTGTGTCACCTCTGAACATGTTAATTTTTATTGTCCACTAACCCTCTAATGAGTTGTTTCGAGTTTGGTGTGGAGGAAGTTTTCAAGGGTCAAGAGAGGAGGATGATATACTACGATCAAGGAGAGTGAAAGCTCTAAGCTTGGGGATGCACCCGGTGGTTCACCCCTGCATACATCAAGAAGACTCAAGCGTCTAAGCTTGGGGATGCCCAAGGCATCCCCTTCTTCATCGACAACATTATCAGGTTCCTCCCCTGAAACTATATTTTTATTCCATCACATCTTATGTGCTTTACTTGGAGCGTCTGTTTGCTTTTGTTTTTGTTTGTGTTTGAATAAATTGGATTACATCATGCTTGTGTGGGAGAGAGACACGCTCCGCTGGTTCATATGAACACATGTGTTCTTAGCTCATAATATTCATGGCGAAGTTTCCTCTTCGTTAAATTGTTATATGGTTGGAATTGGAAAATGATACATGTAGTAATTGCTATAAATGTCTTGGGTAATGTGATACTTGGCAATTGTTGTGCTCATGTTTAAGCTCTTGCATCATATACTTTGCACCTATTAGTGAAGAAATACATAGAGCATGCTAAAATTTGGTTTGCATAATTGGTCTCTCTAAAGTCTAGATAATTTCTAGTATTGAGTTTGAACAACAAGGAAGACGGTGTAGAGTCTTATAATGTTTTCAATATGTCTTTTATGTGAGTTTTGCTGCACCGGTTCATCCTTGTGTTTGTTTCAAATAACCTTGCTAGCCTAAACCTTGTATCGAGAGGGAATACTTCTCATGCATCCAAAATCCTTGAGCCAACCACTATGCCATTTGTGTCCACCATACCTACCTACTACATGGTATTTCTCCGCCATTCCAAAGTAAATTGCTTGAGTGCTACCTTTAAAACTCCATCATTCACCTTTGCAATATATAGCTCATGGGACAAATAGCTTAAAAACTATTGTGGTATTGAATATGTAATTATGCACTTTATCTCTTATTAAGTTGCTTGTTGTGCGATAACCATGTTTACTGGGGAACGCCATCAACTCATTGTTGAATTTCATGTGAGTTGCTATGCATGTTCGTCTTGTCGGCAGCAAGGGCGATCTACACTGAGTTGAATGGTTTGAGCATGCATATTGTGAGAGAAGAGCATTGGGCCGCTAACTAAAGCCATGATTCATGGTGGAAGTTTCAGTTTTGGACAAACATCCTCAAATCTCTAATGAGAAAAGAATTAATTGTTGTCAAATGCTTAAAGCATTAAAAGAGGAGTCCATTATCTCGTTGTCTATGTTGTCCCGGTATGGATGTCTAAGTTGAGAATAATCAAAAGCGAGAAATCCAAATGCGAGCTTTCTCCTTAGACCTTTGTACGAAGCGGCATAGAGGTACCCCTTTGTGAAACTTGGTTAAAGCATATGTATTGCGGTGATAATCCAGGTAGTCCAAGCTAATTAGGACAAGGTGCGGGCACTATTGGTACACTATGCATGAGGCTTGCAACTTATAAGATATAATTTACATGATGCATATGCTTTATTACTACCGTTGACAAAATTGTTTCATGTTTTCAAAATAAAAGCTCTAGCACAAATATAGCAATCGATGCTTTCCTCTTTGAAGGACCTTTCTCTTTACTTTTATGTTGAGTCAGTTCACCTATCTCTCTCCATCTCAAGAAGCAAACACTTGTGTGAACTGTGCATTGATTCTTACATATTTGCATATTGCATTTGTTATATTGCTTTGCATTGACAATATCCATGAGATATACATGTTACAAGTTGAAAGCAACCGCTGAAACTTAATCTTCTTTTGTGTTGCTTCAATACCTTTACTTTGAATTATTGCTTTATGAGTTAACTCTTATGCAAGACTTATTGATGCTTGTCTTGAAGTGCTATTCATGAAAAGTCTTTGCTTTATGATTCAGCTTGTTTACTCATGTCATACACATTGTTTTGATCGCTGCATTCACTACATATGCTTTACAAATAGTATGATCAAGTTTATGATGGCATGTCACTCCGTAAATTATCTTTGTTATCGTTTTACTCGCTCGGGACGAGCGTAACTAAGCTTGGGGATGCCGATACGTCTCCAACGTATCGATAATTTCTTGTGTTCCATGCCACATTATTGATGTTATCTACATGTTTTATGCACACTTTATGTCATATTCGTGCATTTTCCGGAACTAACCTATTAACAAGATGCCGAAGTGCCGCTCCTCGTTTTCCGCTGTTTTTGGTTTCGTAAATCCTAGTAACGAAATATTCTCGGAATCGGACGAAATCAACGCCAAAGATCTTAGAATCCCCGGAAGCATCCGGAACACACGAGAGGGACCGAGAGGGGGGCACAGGCCCACCACACCATGCCCCGGCACGGCCTAGGGGGCCGCGCCCCCTAGGGTTTGGCCAGCCCTTCGACCTTCCCGCGCCGCCTCTTCGCCTATAAGAAGCCCCCGGATCGAAAACCCGATACCAATTGACGAAAACCACGTAAACCTTCCGGAGCCGCCGCCATCGCGAAGCCAAGATCCGGGGGACAGGATCTCCGTTCCGGCACCCTGCCGGAGCGGGGAAGTGCCCCCGAAGGCATCTCCATCGACACCGCTGCCATCTCCACCGCCATCTTCATCACCGCCGCTGCTCCCATGAGGAGGGAGTAGTTCTCCATCAAGGCTCGGGGCTGTACCGGTAGCTATGTGGTTCATCTCTCTTCCATGTACTTCAATACAATGATCTCATTGAGATTCATATGAGTTTGTATCACTACTATCTATGTGCTACTCTAGTGATGTTATTAAAGTAGTTCTATTCCTCCTGCACGTGTGTAAAGGCGACAGTGTGTGCACCGTGTTAGTACTTGGTTTATGCTATGATTATGATCTCTTGTAGATTATGAAGTTAACTATTGCTATGATAATATTGATGTGATCTATTCCTCCTACATATGCATGAAGGTTACGGTGTGCATGCTATGCTAGTACTTGGTTTAGTCTCGTTGATCTATCTTACACTCGAAGGTTACTAAAACATGAGCATTATTGTGGAGCTTGTTAACTCCGGCATTGAGGGTTCGTGTAATCCTACGCAATGTGTTCATCATCCAACAAAAGTGTAGAGTATGCATTTATCTATTCCGTTATGTGATCAATGTTGAGAGTGTCCACTAGTGAAAGTGTAATCCCTAGGCCTTGTTCCTAAATATCGCTATCGCTGCTTGTTTACTCGTTTTATCGTGTTACTATCGCTGCAATACTACCACCATCAACTACACGCCAGCAAGCTATTTTCCGGCACCGTTGCTACCGCTCATATATATTCATACCACCCGTATTTCACTATCTCTTCGCCGAACTAGTGCACCTATTTGGTGTGTTGGGGACACAAGAGACTTCTTGCTTTGTGGTTGCAGGGTTGCATGAGAGGGATATCTTTGACCTCTTCCTCCCTGAGTTCGATAAACCTTGGGTATCCACTTAAGGGAAACTTGCTGCTGTTCTACAAACCTCTGCACTTGGAGGCCCAACACTGTCTACAGGAAAGGAGGGGGAACGTAGACATCAGCCCACCTGACAGGCAGTCGAGCTGGTTAGGTTGGACCAGCCCAGTGGGCTCGGTCCAACCGACCCAGTCGCTTCGTCGTCCTCCTCCCCGTAACCCTAATCCCCTTTTGGCTCTCGCGACACCAAAATCGCCTCCGCCGTCGCCGCCATGCTCCGGCCGCCTTCGGCCATTATCGGCGACGAACTGGTGCGGATCTGGACCGCCCCTCGACGGCGGACATGGTGGTCCGCGTCGATTTGACGCTCGTGTCCACCTCGACTCTCCTCCAACGCGCCTGCGCCTCGGCCGCACGGATCCGTGAAGGTCCGCCGTTCATCGGCGTCCCTGGCGCCGTGATGATGCCGTGGAGATGCCGGCGTTGCGGTGATGTGGCGACCAGGCTTGGCTTGGCCTGGCGCCGCCGTCGCCCGGCGTGTGCCACCGTGCCGCCACGGTCGTGCTTATCTGCTTCGCCTGTAAGTTTCTCCTCCTCTTTCCTCCTCTGTTACCTGTTCTATCTTCTTCTCTTCTCCCCTTCTTCGTCTAGCTCGGCCACTGGCCAACTTCTCCATGTGGAGATGCTTGCCTTGACGAAGTGTCGCTCGCTACTACGCTTCGTGGCTTGTGCTTTGCCGGCCCAGTGTGCCGTGCTAGCTGCTGCGTTAGTCTGGGCTAGGCATGCCGCTGCGCTACCGCTACTCGCCATGCTTGCTCTAGCCTATGTGCTTGTGTGAATCGTGCTCGTGGGGTGTGCTTCCTTTGATTCATGTCTCTCGCTCACCCTTGGTTATATATGTTATTATCCGGCTAGGTGTTCATCCGAACACCACTAGCCATTGCCGTTGCTTGCTTGCTTATGCTCGTAGCAGTGCTCTAGCTCCCCCGGTTCATTATCGTGAGTGGTTCTTGCCGTTTAGCAAGAGGCGATGTTATTTATGTGATGATTATTGAGTTCCGCTCACGTGAGGTTTGGCTTGGCTTAATTATTGTCCATATACATCAATTCCTTGATGATATGCTTCCGGATACAATTATAAAAATGGTTTATGTGCTAGTCTCGTGATCTAATTGTTGATAATCTCGTGGCTGTTTAATTCATATAATTCATGTGTGATACTCGGTGGTTGATTCTAGCCTCGCCCCGGCATGCTTTAGCGAGCCCCGATGATCAAATGATCATCCCTTGCTTGTTGTCCGTGCCTTTCCGGTACTTCACCCGGTGTCCGTGTGACACTTATACTTGTGCTCGGTGTGTGTTAATGCTTACTCAAGCATCATCCGATGCTTGCAAGTGAGCCATTGGTTCACCGGCAAGATGTTGGTGCTTTAGTTACTTTATCGTTTCATTTATCCGTAATTCCTTGCTTTACTAGATGGATAAATGATGTGAACTGTTTATCAGTAATGATCATATGGATGAATTTGATGTAGCTAGAGGGATGCCAACCACCGGTTGGGTACCCTAGCTCATACCGAATCCCCGGATAATGATGTGATGTTTTGGTGCATTTCTTGTGTGGATAGGTAGTCTGTTGTGACCCTAGCAGTGCTCTGTCTCGCTTAGAAATGGTTGCTCCTACCTGTGTTGGCTTGCTCGTGATTTGGGAAATATCTCACCTGGAAGAAACCATGTTGGTTTTCCAAGTACCATTACTCGTTGACAACAAAAATAGACAGGATCTGTCTAATATCCGATGGCTTGCTTGGCTTTAGGTGCTAGATGATTTTGGAATGGCTAGTTAGGGATTAATCCATGCCGGATTTCTTCGGTATTGTCACCATGCTGACATATCAATGTTCCCTTGGTGATTTCCTTCGGCTGATCTCCGACTTGCTTGCACCAAAAAGGCTTAGTAGCCAGATGATGATACAATCTGGGTATTCTACCCATTTTGGCTTCTGTGACATATGCAAATGCTTATTTATGAGCAAACTAGGGTTTTGCTCAGGTTGATCTGTTTATACCTCACTCCAGCTCCTAGAAATGGGTGTTGGTGTAGAGGATTTGGCTTCAGGATTGTGATGTGAGCTTGCCCTGCTCCTCCTGGTTAGCCTGTGCTTGATTTCCCGCTTGTGCCTTGTTCTACAACAGCTCTAGTGGAACCGTTATGGATAGATTGGTTGTTTGGGAAGCTTGGTGTTCTTCCTGTTCTATCTCGTTCTTGATGTTCTTACCTCGGGAAGTTCCGTCGACGTAATTGCTAGGGTTTGGCCGTGAAAAGTTTATATGTGGTGCTCCCTTGCATCCCCGGTCGACAGCTCTCGCTTGTCACTTTGGTGACAAACCGTGTGTGTGTCTTGCATGCACACAGCCCCGTGAGCGGCTGTGTGTGTGTGTAGGCATGTGCTGTGCACCTGGACTCGGAACTTGGTCGTGGCATGGATCAGCTCGGCCACTTTGGTCCTATCTCGATCATTTCCTATTTTCAATTGATTTCTAACCCTGCCAAGTGGCTATGCCACTTGGCATAACTTCTTTTTGTTGTGATTTTTGTGCAGGGATCAACAATTGATCAAAATGGACATGGAGTTCATCAAATCCAAGATCAAGTGAAGATGATCTTGTAGTATTTAGACTAGGATACATCCCTGTACTTTTTTTTTCAATTTCACCAATTCTTGTAATGTGTTGTAATATTCATTTATTTTCATTATGAATATTGTAAAGACAATATATCTTGTGTGTTAATCAATAAAGCTCAAAGTTTTTCCTAATGAGCTTTTCTTTATTATAATTGTTCATATTGTTTATTATTGGTTATTTACTTAATGAATTTCCTCACAATTGAATTATTTAGGTAATTATTTAATGTTTGAATTTGAAATTCAAATTCATCATTGATTTGAATTCAACCATGTCACTTTGTTCAGAATTCAATCATGCAAACTCTCCCTCTCTTCTCAAAACCCTAAACTAGTGAAGTGAGTTGCAAGTTTGTCGCACTCTCGAAACCCTAACCCCGTAAGGTGTCGAGAGAGAAACTTGCCCCCCTTCGATGCAGTTTTTGTTTAAAAGCGCGAAATTTCCCCAGAATTTACTATGCAATGCACATCCCTTTCTAAAATCTACCCCTCGATCGTCTCTAAACCTGGGACATTACAACGCGGAGGAAGAAGGGTCAGAGGAGGCGGCGGCGGCGGTGGCCCGTGCGAAGGCGGAGGCGGACGAGAAGGCCAAGGCCAAGGGCAAGGCGCAGCCGGCGAGCACCGGTGACGACGAGGAGGACTCCGACGCGTCGGCCGACACCGCCTCTTCGGAAGAGGTGACGAGCAGGAAGCGCCACCGCGATGACGACGACGAGGCGGGACCATCATCGAAGAAGAAGTAGTTTAAAATAATTTATATGTAATTTAATTATGTTTTTCGAAGTTTTATATGTAATTTGTTTATGTAGAACCGATTTGAATATTTAGTAAAGAGTTTTATTCTACCTATTTAAATTATTTTTAATGTTTGGGGGTGGCGTTTGGAGGACGCGACTGGGGAGCGACGTCCCCAAACACGGCACGAACGAAACACGTCCCCCAAACGCTCAATCCGGCGAGCTTTAGGGGACAGTTTGGGGGACGCGAGAGATGCTCTTAGTAGGCCCACCTTCCAGGCTCTTCTAGTACTGACTTTCCATGGGCGTGTCCTATGGCATCTGGGACCACGGTGCAGTGAGAAAGTGTGCGTCCTTCGTTCTGGCTGTGCTCGGCCGGGCGGCCCCGGCGTCGGGCCACGTGGCGCACTCTTACTGGCCCGGACGGCGCGTCCTTTCCACGTGAAAACGTCTGGGTCGGCTCGGCTCCGTCCTACTTGCCGACTGCTACCTCCGTCCTACAGTCCCGTCCATGAGACAAACTGTGTGCGCGCGCTTTTTCTGTTGTGACAATGACACGCGGGCCCCTGCTTTGGTGGGGAACCCTTGTCAGCCACGCAGCACGACCCCTGCCCTCCCTGCGTGGGCGTGTGGCCAAGTAGGAGAGAAGGCCAAGAAGGCTTCAAAAGCTTTCATTTCAAGAGCGGAGACTGGAGAGAGCGTAGTGCTTCAGGCTTCTCTTCCTCCAAGACTCGCTTCTTCTGCAGAGACCTCGGGAGCTGGATCACTCGAGCTCGATTTCAGGTGAGCACGCAAGCTGTGGTTTCTTCGAATCCAAGCTCCCTTCCCAGTCTTTCTTCTCCGTTTATTTGCTCTCTCTGACGGTCCACAAGATAGGAGAGCCATAGCTCGTGTGTCAGTGTGTGAGGAGCTGAACCTTCGATCATCTCTTGGCTCCTTTTATGTGTGTGTGTTGATAATCACTTGATCAGCTCTAATTTTAGATCCGTTTACCAATTCTTGGTTTCTTCCTTCTGGGGACTGAATTCTTATGATCTTCCCTCGGAATTCAGAAAAGGCCTTCTTGGTTTCTTCTTTTGTGGTTATTATTATTATGTGGTGTTCCGTTGGTCAGCAGCTCTTAGAATTAGCCTCCAGATTTTATGAAACGAAACATGCACATGCTTATGTGCATCCTGTTTCTAATTCAGTGTCATATATATATATATTTAGCAGCTGCGATACACTTTATTTCCTGTCTAATAAAGATTCAGACTCTCGTTAGTTTGTTTGAGCACAATAAATAAATGGGAGAAAGAAGATATCAAGTACTAATTAATTTTTTTCCTTCAAAGGACCGAAGAAGATGTCAAGTACAGTACTAGTTAACAATGAATCGCTTGCCTTACGTTATGCCTTTCCATCCTTTTATTTATCTGTTACAACTTTCTGAACCTGCCTTGAACAAAGTACTACTATTTGCGCTGCCATATGAGACATAAGAGATTTGTCATTGTGTTTTGTGCTTTCTTCTGTCTGATTTTGCCTGCTGGAGTCAAAGCAGGGGGCACACAGTTGATGGCGCCTCTGGAGTCAGGTTCTTCACAGCTCTTCTTCAACAGCAATATCATCGACAACACATTTGATATCTATGAGTGCAATAGCATGGGAGGCACCCAAGTCGTGAAAGATCATAGCCGGTTTTCTCGGCTTCCGTGCACTAATAATGTCCCTGATCCACCTCCATTACCTGGAACTTCTTATGGCAAGCAGAGAACCTCTAGGAATGAAAAGCCTTGTTGTATTCATGTCCCTGAAGAGGTCCAGGACTCCTGGAGCAAGCTATTCTCAGAAGGATATCAAGCCGATGTCTTTGTCTTGACAGATGATGGAACCAAGATTTTATCTCATTCATGCATTCTTGTAAGTGCAGGTTTCTGATTCTTTTCCTGTAATTGCCATTCCTAAACCATTGGGAGGTTTTGATCTTATGTAAGACCGTCTTTTACAGGGCATCAGATCTCCTGTTCTAAGAACCATGCTGGAACAAGCCACAGTACAGCATGGTTTCAGACATATCCTGATTCCTGGTGTACCATCAGAAGCGGTCCATGTCTTCATCAGATACCTATATTCTTCACGGTATGGCCGCATGCTATAATTTTAAGAAACTTGTATTTCATTATTCATTGTTGTTTGATAGGCGGGAGTGTCTTGATTGTTTCTTTCACATTTAATGAAAATGCCTTGCAATCAATTATAGTCTAGACCTGCAACGCCAAGCCAAACATTTTGTAACTGCTTATTTTTGAAGTAAGGAGAGAACAAAATGCTTATACTTTTGCATAGTTCTATCATGCTACACTGTGTATCATGCATTTATGTTCCATGTTCAGAGGTGACTGTACATAAAATCGGTTGTTTGGTCAGTCATTTCTCAATTCTCTGTGATCAGAACTAAAAACGATGTAGACTGTATTCATACTCGATTGTTCGTGTTTCTTCACAGTTTCCATCTTTGTCTACAAGAGATGTATTGAGAGAACATTCATTTATGTTTCTTTGGTGAAGTTTCAAGCAGGATGAGATGAAGAAATATGCTCTTCACTTGCTTGTACTCTCTCACGCTTTCTCGGTACCATCCCTGAAGATTGTCTGCACCGACCAACTTGAGAGATTTTTTCTTGCTCCTGATAATGTGGTAGACATGCTACAACTGGCTAGACTATGTGATGCACCAAGGCTCTCGCTCGTCTGTACCCGTATGATCGTTGGAGATTTCAAGACTATCTCTCTGTCGGAAGGGTGGAAGGTGATGAGACAGATCAACCCAAGCCTAGAACAAGAGCTTCTTGAGTCTCTTGTTGAAGTGGATACAGTGAGTTCTCTGCAAACAGAGCATCCTAATATGGTTTGTAATGTATTATCCTGCACACAATACACGCACTGGGAATGCATATACATTTAAATATTTACACATTTGCCATGGTTCATAAACAACTTTCTGTGAACTGAATTGACGCAGAGAAGGCAAGAAAGAACTAAAAGGATGGAGGAGAAGAAGGTTTATCTCCAACTACATGAAGCTATGGAAGCCCTTCTTCATATATGCCGAGACGGATGTAGGACAATTGGTCCATGGGATCAAAAACTCAAGGGCAGTCAAGCTGCTTGCAAGTTTCCTGCCTGCAAGGGTGTTGAGCTGCTCGTGCGCCATTTCGCAGCATGCAAAATGCGGGTGCCTGGTGGCTGCGCCAACTGCAAGCGCATATGGCAACTTCTTGAGCTGCATTCTTGCATGTGTCCCACAACAGACAGCTGCAGGGTTCCTCTATGCAGGTGAGTTCTTACCTTTGCTGGTCAAGTCCATTTCATTTAGACACATAAGTTAGCCTTGTCATAGTTAATACATCAGTTCGCTGTCATAGCATCTCGTAATATTTTTTTTCTTCTATTTCCAAAGGGGCACCTTCCTGGGTTCATCCCCACAAATTACAGCTAGGGCCTAGGGGGCTTACAACCCAGATAGCAGATATTGAGGAACTTTTGACAAATATATCTATTAAAATTCAGAACACCAGGAAGAAGATACTGCTAGCATCCACACACGCAGATTTATAACTGCCTTCCATCCTTTTCTCCTTCGCCACCATATACCCTGGAAAAAATAATAGCACACCAGGAAATTTACTGCAGTACTCATACCATGCCACTTTCTTCAGCATCTGTTATATTCACTTCACTGTTTTACTATTTTACACTTTGCAGGCATTTTAGAATGAAGATGCAACAGCTGGGGAAGAAAGAAAAGATAAAATGGGACCTTTTGGCGTGTAAGGTGCTAGAGAGCAAAGGAACAATCAGTTCCATCCCAACAAGGAGAAAGCTAACATCCAAGGCAGTTGGAAGTTGCCGTGTAGTTTGACAGCGAAGATGTTCCTTCAGACATCTGAGCATGTGAATCATTTTAGCAAACTAAGATAGCTACACTAAGTACTACTGTGAACTATTTTAGTGCTTAGTAGCAGCTTCCAGTGGAGGATCAAAGCTGAATTCAGACAATGGTGTCTCCAAGGTCATGATGGCAAGTTTTTGGCAAGAGGAGTAGTTGCCGAAATCCTAGCAGGTCGAAAGGCATGATGTGTTAACTTGGCGCTTCCGGGTACCTGCATATAAATCGAAGTTTGATCCATTAGATTGTACTAGTACAAATGTCCGTGCGTTGCCACGGGTCCTCAAATTTTATTTCTCAATGCATATATATAATTCACAACTAACTATGAAAATTCAAAACAAATCAGAGATATCATAATATACTACAACATGATACCATCGAATGCAATAACAAGAAGGCATTATTGTGCATCTGCTTGGTTCCAAGTTCTAGGTCTTTTTTATTACTCTTCCATGGTAAGTCTCACACCTTTGTTGTGGTCCGTCGTAACTATCAAATCAACAACCTCTCCTTTTAGATGTATTATTATGTCGCAAAATGTGTGTGCTGCAAACACATGTATAACTGAAAGAAATACTTCTTTTCTAATTATTAGTTCAAACAACACGTTGATATTCATAAATATCCGGAGACAACCCTAGATCGTAGTCTTCTGTCTAAAACATACAAAAGGGAATGCAAAATCTTTAATAATGGCTAAGGTAAAAAAAAAACTCTGTCGATATGTCGATATGCCAGTGGTGCGGATGCTAATTTTTTACCGCTCCAAAAGAGGATGACCATGGAAATCAAGAAAAAGGGTGCGGACAGAGGATAATATCGTTTCCAACACCTAAAGTTTCCTGCAAAAGTTGGGGCAATGGAGGGCCTCTAGATCATGCTATGAAGCCCTGAACACCAATAGCTTGCATTTTTAGTTTACCACTGATCCACGGTGCCGTTGACTGTAACCCTACAACAATTTCATGTACCGTCATATCAAGACCTAATTGCATGGACCTTAGCAAGACAGACTCTTGTAGTTCTGCAATTCAAGGCCAACAAACATCAATATCTCTTAGGAAGCAACACCCATCCCGATCACCTTTTGGCTGCTCTTGAAAAAAAGGATGTGTCGTACTGTAGTTGATACTTTGCGGTGGGGTGAGGATATCCTTGTATTTTGACTCGGTATGTCTAAACATGTTTATGTACCATGCTTGAGAGCACTACTGAATCCGTGAAAACCTGCTAGTAACTCTAATGACGATAAATTTAGGGAATATGGTTCCTCTCTGAACCCTACTGACACAACTGATGAAGTCAAGCCTCTTTGAAGAAAGGTAATCATCATCGACAGTACGGACAACACAATAATGCAGCAAGATGGATAGTGCATAGCAGCGGTCTCGGTAGTAAGCACACAAATGGAAAATGAACCTCAGGTGCAAGTGAGGGCGAGGCACGGGTGCAGAGTAATTCCATTGTGAGCTGACAAACTTTGAAAAATGTAAGGACCAATAGATACACATTCAAATATGTGTAATGAATAAGGATAATCTAAAATAATAATTACTCTCTCCGATCCAAAAGTGTCGGAGATTTTGTATTGATGTAGAATAAAGCTTGTACTAATTGAATATCCAACACTTATTTTCGATCGGGGGAGTATATCATTTTGCCAAATAATTTTGGGACGTGAACTTAATTATTTGAAGTGCATTTTTAGACCATTCACACAAAATGAACTTAGTTGAACAATTAATATAAAACCAAAAGGAACGTCGCAAACAAGGTAATAATGAGCATGTTTGGATAATTTAATATTACTAAATTTCATACCAAAAACAATAGTGGCAAGCAACTCCCTAGGACAACTGATCTCACTGTGCAGAAACCCTGGAAGGATACCAGGGGCAAAGCATTTAAGTTTAAATGATCAAGGATCATAGTTGATACATAGACAACTAATTTTAGTGCCATGCCCAATTTGTCGCCTTAACATGTTGCGAAATAACATTTGCTTACATCTCACAATCCAAATTTAAGAATTGAAGAACCAGATATGACATAAAGAGACACCGCAACAACTGACTTGTGTATCCCTGCATATCATTCAGAACACAAAATGGCACAACCTGCAAGGAAAAAAAACTCTGCCCACTGGAACAATCGTTCCTAGCAGACAAGGCAGTAAATAAAACATGAAATAGCTAAGGCACTAAGTAAACTGGTTGTTCTTCAAACTATCATGGATGGGCGCGGCAGCCATGCCGACTGTGTAATACGATGGTTGTAATAATTTTAAGACCACACTTCAATTGATAAAAGTAATGAATATTTTCTTGTTTAAGCAATGCCATTTAAGATGGTTGGTAACAAAATCTGATACAGAATACACTCGAATCATGTGCATAAAAGGTTGATCTTGAGGGTCAAGTAAATAAGCGGACATCAGGGAGACACAGAAATTTAGTCTGGTAATACTTTTGTCTAATAATAATAACTAGTGTTGCATATTGATCATCATGCTACAATGGATGATCAATTGATAATCTCAGAGAGCAAAATACAGAAGAACTATTATATACATAGAACTTAAGCGATAGGATGGACAGCTATACCGATGAACAAAAATTTACTACACATAACTTAATGAATAGGAATGCAAAGAGAAACACGATCATTGTGCAATGTTTACGGAACCAAATTGCCCCAATTGAGACGCGCAATGTCCAATGCCCATATATCTTTCAAAATGTGAACCAAGAAGATCAAAGAAGATACCATTGCTTTTTTTTCTGACCTGCATAGAGGGAGACGCAGGGGAGAAGCACCACAGCGTTAGAGGAATAGATCACACATTCCATAAAACTGCAGATAGAAAAAGGAGGGCAAGCGTTACACATTACATAGAAGTGCAGAAATAAAAAAGGTTAGTGTCAGAAATATTGACGTGCCTTGCTCAAGCAGCACAAAAACTTGAGGAACTATGCATCTATGTTTTGGAGCCTAGTCGCTACAAAATATCATGCTATATATGGTAAAAAAGTAAGTATCAAAATTTGGCAAAATCATAAAATTATAGACAATGCTAGCAGTTTTTACCTCAAATTATCTTAAACAAATCTCTATTATTAGTAACTTCTATAGTATGAGGTTAGATCCACTTAAATATTTGTACCCAGTTAGCTACGTCCTAGCAACCATCCCCTCATTGATTAACTGAAATCCATAATAACACACTTCAATCTAGAGGGAATCCTACACGCCGCACCCGTGGGGTGATATCGGTTGCTATAAGAGGCATGTAGTATTCATTGTTGAATTAAGCAAGGAGTGTGGGAGCGGTGCTTTCTTTCAGCACAACTTAAATAATGTTAATTGGTTAGCATAATATATGGTAGTTTCCTGTGCCATTTGCATAATGAAAATTTGCAGGGTGCCAAATATTTCAAAACTATCTCTTGGGTATAACTTGTTGTATGCACTGCTATCTTTAATACCTAGTTGCTGGCTGCAGTACTTAGATTTACATTTGGCAGTATAGGACGGACAAGGTATTGATATACTGATAACTATAAGAAAGTACATAAAGTGCCTTGCCTTTTGGTGCTTGCAATATTTTCCCTAGTGAGTTTCTCAACATTCATGAGCTCAAGTATTCTTTTTGGCACAACTTCTGCATAAACAGAAAATCATAGTGAGTACCATGAGTTACTGTTAGTAAATAAGGACACAAAGAAAGTACTGATAAGTTCTTACTGTTAATTCCAAGATGGTTGATAGCAGCAACGAATTTTCTATGCAGTTCAACTGACCAAACAACTCTTGGCCTCTTTAGAGCTGAAGGATCATCGTTGTCTTGACCACTGCTGTACTCATCTTCATCTCGCAAGGGTATTCGTTCCTCTTCTTGCTGGGCCTCCCACTTTGGTCAGGTGACCCACATGTAACTTGCCGTATGCATAATCAGAATCTGCAAGACATGCATGAAAATTCAAGAGATGGCAAATTTGGCAACACATGGTTTTTTTCGGCAAGGAAAAGGTATATTATTCATATACTAATTGACCATGACTATGGAAACTATTCTCCCTTAAATCTTCCTAACTGAAAACTGAAATTGTCTGTTCATTGAGTCGCAAAATTCAGTACAGATGGGATGTATGAACACTCTCTGCACTTGAGTAGGGATTCAACCTGTTTATCCGCTAGCCTTCCCGAGAAAGAAAACTTGAGTCAATGCACTCTTCCAACCTAAAAGAATCAAAGCAGAAGGAGCGGAGAATAACCTAACATTGGATGTGTAAAGTCCTTGGAGTTTTTGGTCCCTTACTACAACATTGCCATGGAGCATATGTTAGTTGGTTATTTCTGACTGTCAACAATATCACTGAGCCTGGCAAAATTATAAAACTCCACCTATATAATTGTAAATATTTGTGGTAGAAACTGTCATTACAATCCTAGCTTCATGTTCACATAACTCCAGCCTAAACTTCACAGATGATGGAGAGGCAACAAGCTTCCCTTGACACAGTGTACTACATGCAAATATACGGGTGTCGGTTTCATCATTTCACCACAACCGTTGCTTGCCAATGGAACATGTTCACACCAACAGGACCTAAACAATGGGCAAACGCAAATATCAGACCATAAGATGACCTGTCAGGCTAATGCGTGAAATAGGACGATGCTTAGTGTGATATGGAATAGATGTCTGAGGGAATATCAATAACTCGAAATCGAACCTGCATTGCATGACGTGGGAGGATCCTTCTGCAGGTCGTTTAGTTCCTTTAGGATGCGGTTTGATGCTATGTTAAAAATTTACAACGAGGGCAAAAGCTCTCCATGTTACAACATACTGAGGAATAGACTTATCTACTGCATCCATGCAATGATCTGAATGAAAATTGACAGCCCATACTACATGAGATGGCACGCCCTCTTAACTATAAAAATATAACAGCTCAAACAGCCTACTCTTGAAGCTAACCTAACCATCATAAACCTATCGGACGTACAAATTAGAAGTTCAGCACACATGTTTTGAATCTCACATGACCTAAGCGACATAGGCATCCCCAATGGGCCTGCCGAAGATGGTACCCGAGGTTTTACTGAAGGCTCACGACCCGAAGATTGTAAAGCCCGGAAGCCCTGTTAGGAGAGAGTTTGGAAAGATAGAATTGTATTAGGAATATTAACTTGTAATTACTACGGGACAGACTCAGATTGTCTCCCGAACTCTGTAACTTGTTTATCACGAAACCCTCGGCTCCGCCTCCTATATAAGGGGAGTCGAGGGACGAAGAGAGGATCGATTCATTGTCAACACAACCCTAGTTTTCTAGTAGTCGAATACTTTTCCGGCTGAAAACCCTCGAGATCTACTTGCCCTCTACTTCCAACTAAACCCTAGTCTACAATCCGTAAGCATTGACAAGTTAATCCATTGTCAATTGGCGCCGTCTATGGGAATTAGAGGCGACAAGGAACTGATCTCGATGGCACGTTCAAGATCGTCGACTTCTTCGGTAGCAAGCAACGCGATGGATAGAGGTAAACGGATCGAAACTGATCTAGTCGATTTTGTTCCTCACCCGCCCTCCCGTTTGGATGCATATGCGTATCTGGAGGAGCCTATGGAGATGATGTTCGGAAGGTTCCACTTCCACGTCGAGAAAGAAGGATCTTATCGTCTCGAGGTTCCGACTTCGTCGGGATTGTCGGCGGTCGATTCCGATTTTTCGGACTCGACGTCATCGATCGAGATAGGCGACGAGGAGATTTCGCCGCCACGCTTCATCAACACTGCGGCAAGCGAAAAGCTCACCAAGATCTTCGGCGACATGTCCTTCGAGTCGTCTGCGGACTCCGATATAAGCAGCGACTCGGACAGCATCGACATCTTCAATTTCATCGACAGATCCATTATTGTTGGAGAGGTCTTCACCGATCTATATGACGGCGTCACCAATCCCGACAAAGATCAAAGTTCAAAATACCATCAAATCTATGCAATCGGAGATACAAGCCGACCACAGGAGGAGACATCAGAGAACTTCGATAACGCGGGAAATCCGTATGTCGATCCCGCTGATCTTACGCGAGGTTTGGGAACCAAGTATGTCAGACCTGGAACACGAGAGATGGTGCAATTCCCGCAGGCAGTGTGGGATAGAGTTGCAAGAGCTATTGATGGCACAGAGCCAATGACAGCTGCGACAGCTGAAGAGTTACAAGCATATCAATATAGACTCGCCCGTGCCAGGCGGGAGCTCGAAAAACAGAAAATTGAGTTGGATAGGAGGCAAGCCGTGGCTTCTGCGTCAAGCAGGCGAAGGGCGGAGTTGAGCCGACAATCAGGTACTTCGGGAGATAGTCATAGAGCAGCCCGGAATAGGGTAAGATCTCGGTTGCAAAACATACCTGAGGCTGAGAGGGAAAACTTAGTTCAAAACCTCGACATGTCCTTTATGTCGATTGATACGAGGGGAAATATTATTCCCAAAACACCAGAAGCAGGATACATGGCAACACAAGCTTACATCTTGGCATCCAGGCCACCTCCCGGAGATCCAAGAGAAGCGCTGTATAACATGGCCATGGCAGGAGTTGGAGTCATGGGAACAACGTTCGCAAGTACGCCTCCTGAAGGATCTGCGAGACAAAATAGTCCACGACCTACTGCAGCGGTGCAAGATCCCGCGAGAACGAGTGGGGAAAGAGACACAACAATTCAAGCGAGGGTGGATAGAGCGCGACAGGACAGAAGGGAACGTCGGCATTCACCAGAAGTTGATGAAGAAGATATGTGCGGGCTCCCGTGCTTTACGAGACGAGTCCGAAAAACTCGAGTTCCGTCAGGGTTTAAGCTACCCGATAATTTCAAAAAAATTGATGGCTTGCAAGATCCTAAGGACTGGCTAGTTGATTATCTCGAGACGGTAAAGCTGATAGGTGGAACCAGAGCAACAGCCATGCAGAGCATCCAAGTACACCTGAGTGGAGCCGCACGATCGTGGATAAAGAAGCTGCCTCCGGGATCTATCGACAGCTGGGAAAGTTTCGAGGATATATTCGTGAAAAATTTCCGATCCACGTGCAAAAAACCTGCATCATTGGAGGAGTTGAGGGCTTGCAGGCAGAAATACGACGAATCAATGAGAAAGTATATCCAGAGGTGGAACATCATCAAAAACTCGGCAGAGAACATATCTGACGAGAGAGCGATAGATGTGTTTGTAGCTGGTATTCGAAGGAGAGACTTTGTCGAGGATTTGGGAAGAACCAACCCAAAAACAATATCAACACTAATGGAGATAGCGAATCGGTGGGCAGATGGAGAAGATGTTGTTCACAACAAGCGGCACAGAGAGGAGGACCGCAGCCGAAAATTTCAAAATAGGCGACGATTTCCTCGACAGTTTTCAGATTATGATGCTCCTGGCCAAATATCGGCTGGATTTCGAGGAAATAGCGGAGGAAACAATCGAGATGATTATCAAAAAAGTGGTGAGCAGCGTAGCGACTACAAGGACGACTCCCATCCCAGTAGACAAAATAATGGACCAAGGTTCCAGAGGCCATATGTTTCACCCGAGGATCTCCTAAACGGACCATGCCAAATGCACTTTTACCTTGACAACAACGGAAAGAGGCAATCAGGGCATTTGCAGAAGGACTGTCGAACTTTTCTAGCACTGTATAGATTTGCAGGGCATACCAACACACAAGCAATGAATAGAAACCCCCAGGGGCCAAGGAGTGAAATCCACCTTCCACCTCCACCCGCAATTACGGATGCAAATCGACATCAGTTACAAATAGCGGCAGCTCTAAACCCACCTCCTTATATCGACACCAATGGCGCGGTCTCGATGATTCAGAAAGCCAGGCCATCTAACAGAGCTCTGAATGTAATTTCGCGACAAGTGTTCATGGCAGAGAAGATGCCTCCACCAACAATTGAGTACCAGAATTGGTCGGGACAAGACATTGGCTTCACCATAGCGGACCACCCGCAGCAAGTTCCTCGACCAGGGCAATCAGCACTGATTTTACCAGCGGTGATCGCAGGATTCGACGTTTCACGAGTATTCATAGATGGAGGCAGCAGTTTAAACCTTATGTACGCGGATACATTGAGGAAAATGAACATATCCCTGGCAAACTTAAAACCAACTGACACACGTTTCCATGGTATTACACCAGACAAGCCGAGTTATCCGCTGGGGAAGATCAATCTAGATGTTCAGTTTGGAACCCGAGAGAATTACAGGATAGAAAGGCTGGAGTTCGAAGTTGTGGATTTCCCGTCGCAGTATCACGCTTTGTTGGGACGACCAGCCTATGCCAGGTTTATGGCGGTACCACAGTACACATACCTGTTATGGAGGCTCCCTGGACCCAAAGGACCAATTACAGTAAAAGGCAGTTTCGCGCTAGCCGATAAGTGCGACAAGGATTTTCATCGACTGTCAGAGACTTTGGGGATGCAAGCAGAGTATATGGCGTCAAGGTTAACAACTGACTATGATGTGCTGCCAGATGCAGGGAGGCCACTCAAGGAGCCAACCTTTGACACTACCAAAGATTCTAAGGAAGTACAGATTCACCCGACGGATCCCAAGAAAACGACATCCATCGCAGCAAACATGGACCTCGCATAGGAAAGCGCGCTCGTCGAGTTCCTCCGTGAGCGCTGGGAAATCTTCGCATGGTGTCCAGTTGACATGCCAGGAGTACCCAGGGAACTTGCCGAGCACCACCTCAACTTGGATCCAATGGCGAGGCCAATTAAACAACCTTTGCGGCGTTTTTCGGAACCAAACCGCAAAGCTATGCTGTCAAAAATCAATCGACTCAGAGAGGCTGGCTTTATCAAAGAGTTACATACAGAGGCCACGTGGGTAGCTAACCCAGTGCTGGTCCCGAAGAAAAACACGAAGGTCCTTCGCATGTGCGTCGACTTCACGTGTCTCAATAAACATTATCCAAAGGATCACTTTCCCCTCCCAAGGATCGATCAAATTATCGACTCCACGACAGGCTGTGAACGTCTTTCCTTCCTGGATGCATATTCTGGTTATAACCATATCAGATTAAAAGAAGACGACGAGGTCAAAACAGCTTTCATAACACCTTATGGCGTGTTCTGCTATAGAACAATGCCCTTTGGATTGAAAAACACGGGAGCAACGTACCAGCGGATGATGCAGAAGTGTCTCGCCACACAGATTGGCAAGAACATACAAGTGTATATCAACGATGTCGTCATAACAACAAAAAAGGGGTCTACTTTGATCGAGGATCTAAAGGAAACTTTAGACAACCTTGACAAGTTTTGCCTCAAGCTGAACCCGACAAAGTGCTCTTTTGGCGTTCCTGCGGGAGAACTCCTCGGGTTCCTGGTTTCAGCAAGAGGAATCGAGGCCAATCCGGAGAAGATCCAGGCCATCGTGACGATGCGGAAGCCAACAAAGTTGAAAGAAATACAACAGCTGACTGAGCGAGTCGCAACTTTAAGCAGATTTGTCTCCAGGCTAGGAGAAAAGGCGCTGCCGTTTTATGCTTTAATCAAGCAAGGCGAGAAGTTCCAGTGGAACGAAGAAGCAGACAGAGCTTTCGAGGACCTTAAGCACACAATCTCGACACCACCAATATTGGTGGCGCCTAAGGAGAAGGAACCTCTCCTGTTATACATTGCAGCCACGCCTCAGGTGGTCAGCACAGTCCTTGTGGTCGAAAGAGAAGAAGAAGGAAAACTCCATGGTGTGCAGCGGCCGGTATACTTCGTCAGCGAAGTTTTATCACCCTCAAAACAGCGGTACCCGCAGTACCAGAAGTTAGCATATGGAGTGTTCACAACCGCAAGAAAACTGCGACACTATTTTTCGGCGCATCCGATAATAGTGGTCAATGAGGTGCCTTTATCCAACATATTAAACAATCAAGCTACGGGTCGTGTCTCCCTTTGGGGAATAGAACTTTCCCCTCGGGACATCACATATGAAAAAAGAAAACCAATAAAGTCACAGATCTTACCAGACTTCATCACAGAGTGGATGGAGCTACAAAACCCGGGACCTCCAGATTTGTCGAGAACTTGGACTATGAACTTTGACGGGTCCAAGAGGCTAGAAGGAGCTGGAGCAGGCGTGATACTAGTATCACCTTCATAACGCGTGAAGCACACGTCCGTTGGGAACCCCAAGAGGAAGGTGTGATGCGTACAGCAGCAAGTTTTCCCTCAGTAAGAAACCAAGGTTATCAAACCAGTAGGAGATGAAGGCCACATGAAGGTTGTTGGTGGAGGAGTGTAGTGCGGCGCAACACCAGGGATTCCGGCGCCAACGTGGAACCTGCACAACACAACCAAAATACTTTTCCCCAACTTAACGGTGAGGTTGTCAATCTCACCGGCTTGCCTGTAAACAAAGGATTAAACGTATGGTGTGGAGAATGATGTTTTCTTATGAAGAACAACAGAGAACGAGAGATTGCGATTGATTGTATTTCAGATGTAAAAGAATGGACCGGGGTCCACAGTTCACTAGTGGTGTCTCTCCAATAAGAAATAGCATGTTGGGTGAACAAATTACGGTTGGGCAATTGACAAATAGAGAGGGCATAACAATGCACATACATATCATGATGACTAATATGAGATTTACTTAGGGCATTACGACAAAGTACATAGACCGCTATCCGGCATGCATCTATGCCTAAAAATTCCACCTTCGGGTTAGCATCCGCACCCCTTCCGGTATTAAGTTACAAACAACGAGACAATTGCATTAAGTATGGTGTGTAATGTAATCAACACAAATATCCTTAGACAAAGCATTGATGTTTTATCCCTAGTGGCAACGACACATCCACAACCTTAGAACTTTCCGTCACTGTCCCGGATTCAATGGAGGCATGAACCCACTATCGAGCATAAATACCCCCTCTTGGAGTCACAAGTATCAACTTGGCCGAGCCTCTACTAGCAACGGAGAGCATGCAAGATCATAAACAACACATATATGATAGATCAATAATCAACTTGACATAGTATTCCATATTCATCGGATCCCAACAAACACAACATGTAGCATTACAAATAGATGATCTTGATCATGATAGGCAGCTCACAAGATCTAAACATGATAGCACAAGAGGAGAAGACAACCATCTAGCTACTTCTATGGACCCATAGTCCAAGGATGAACTACTCACACATCAGTCCGGAGGCGATCATGGTGATGTAGAGTCCTCCGGTGATGATTCCCCTCTCCGGCAGGGTGCGGAGGCGATCTCCCGAATCCCCGAGATGGGATTGGCGGCGGCGGCGTCTCTGGAACTTTTTCCGTATCGTGGCTCTCGGTAATAGGGTTTTCGCGACGGAGAGTATAAGTAGGCGGAAGGGCAGAGTCGGAGGAGGCACGGGGGCCCCACACCATAGGCCGGCGCGAGCCCCTCCCTGGCCGCGCTGCCCTATGGTTAGGTCGCCTCGTGGCCCCGCTTCGTATCCTCTTCGGTCTTCTGGAAGCTCCGTGGAAAAATAAGACCCTGGGCGTTCGTTTTGTCCAATTCCGAGAATATTTCCTGTGTAGGATTTCTGAAACCAAAAACAGCACAAAACAGAGCCGGCGCTTCGGCATCTCGTTAATAGGTTAGTGCCGGAAAATGCGTATAAATGATGTAAAGTGTGTATAAAACATGTGAGTATTGTCATAAAACTAGCATGGAACATAAGAAATTATAGATACGTTTGAGACGTATCACACCTCAAGGCGACAAGTTGAAATACGTGCTACGGATGACGTTTCCAAACGCATCTAATAACAAAGCAGAGTACGAAGCACTTATATACGGGATGAACATGGCGAAAGCTTGTGGCACAACTCGATTAAAAATCTCGGTGATTCACAGCTGGTGGCCCAACAGGTGATGAATCAATGCGACGCAGTCAATGATAGTATGGTAGCATACAAGGAAGTATATAATGAGCTTGAGAGGTTGTTCGACGGGTGCGAAGTAAATCATATCAGCAGGCTCAGCAACGATGAAGCCGATGTTCTCGCAAACATCGGGTTGCAATGTCTCGCGATACCACCTGGCGTGTTCTGGGAAGAAATAGCTGAAAGATCAACCAAGGTGAAGAAACAGCATAATAAGGAGAAGGATGATAAAGACTCGGGGGCTCCAGCAGCACCATCGGAAGGTGAGGAGGAACCACACGTGATAATGATGATACAAATTCCTTGGATGCAGGCGTACATAGCATACATCCTGAGGAAAGAACTACCAGACGATCCGGTTGAAGCAAGGCGAGTTATCGGGCGTTCTAAAGCCTTTCTCGTGGTCAAAGGAGAGCTATACAAACGAAGTATTTCGGGAGTACTACAGAGATGCGTCACACCCGAAGAAGGAAGGCTTATTCTGAAGGATGTACACGAAGGGGTGTGCGGACATCACGCAAGCAGTCGAGCTATAGCAGCCAAGGTTTTCATAGCAGGATTCTATTGGCTAACAACAATCGAGGATGCAAAGGACATAGTGCGTACTTGTGATGCGTGCCAAAGGTTTGCTGCAAAACCTCACTCTCCGGTAGCAGAGTTGATGCCAATACCGCTATCATGGCCCTTTGCTCAATGGGGTCTTGATATGGTGGGAAAATTGCACAAGACTTGGCCAGGAGGATACGAGTATATGCTCGTAGCTGTCGACAAGTTCACAAAGTGGATAGAAGCGAAGCCGATAAATTCACCAGATGCAGCATCCGCAATCAAGTTTGTTAAGAGTATCGTTTTTCGATTTGGAGTCCCTCACAGCATCGTCACAGACAACGACAGCAATTTCACATCCAAGGAGTTCAAGGCATATTGCGCTGAGGTAGGCATCAAGTTACAATTTGCCTCAGTTGCGCATCCGCAAACCAACGGTCAGGTATAAAGCAAACGACATCATCTGCAACGGCATCAAGAAGCGCCTGTTAACACCATTGGAAAAAGCCCGACACACATGGCCAGAGGAGTTGCCTAGTATGTTATGGATTATTCGAACAACACCAAATACGGCGACACAGGAAACACCGTTCTTTTTAGTCCATGGAGCTGAGGTAGTGTTGCCAATCGAGATAGAACACAACTCCCCGAGAGTGGCGGAATTCAATGAAGAAACCTCGAGAAAGGCACTGGAAGATAACGTCGATGCACTCGATGAAGCTTGAGATGAGGCATTATCAAGGGTCACCAAGTACCAACAAGATATGAAAAACTACCACAGTCGACGTCTGCGACCAAGATCCTTCCAGGTAGGCAACTTAGTTCTTCGGCTTACGCAAAACAGCCATGAGAAACTCGAGTCGCCATGGATTGGCCCGTACATCGTCACAGAGGTAATTGAAGGAGGAGCATACAGGATAAAGGACAAGAAGACAGGGATCGCCGAACCAAACCCTTGGAACGTGGCGCAACTTAGGCGTTTCTACGCCTAAAGTCGAAATATAGTCCTCTTTGTAAACATACAATGTACTGAAATGCCCGCAAGTTTTCAGACGCACTCTTTTCCTTTCAGGGCACCGAGTGGGGCTGAAAGGTTTTTAATGAGGCGGACTCGCGGTGCTGCAATATAGTAAAGATATTGGTGATATACATATTTTTCATCGACAGGGCTCGGGGGCTCATAACCCGCAATAACAATATATATAAACTTCCGCAAAAAACAGTTATTTGCTCTGGCGCAAAAATAGCTCGCAAACCAATAAAGATATAAACACCGACCAACAAAAAAGCTCGGGGGCTTGATGAAAGGAAAAACATAAAAGCTGTTTTACAATATACATTGTGCTTACAATATATATTCTCACTGTCAAGGAAAACTCGACAAGAGAAAAAGAAACTCTCGGTTACCACCTAGTATATCATCTATGTTTACTCTCTCATTACTTACGGCACCACTCCTATGTTCAGCATAGCTACCTCTTACGAAGAATTCGGCATCTAGTCGAAGTAATTCATCCATCATCTCTTCGGCTACAGGGGTCACAACATCGTTGATTTTGTCGATGTTCCGCCTCCTCCTAGTTAATTTGGCTTGACATTTGGCGACAATTTTGGTCATGTCTAACTTTGGGTAACAGACCTGCAACATTTGATATGAGGAAAGCAAACAAAACAGTAAATAAAGTAAAGTAAAGCAAGACAAAAACAAAGTAAAGAGATTGGATGTGGGAGACTCCCCTTGCAGCGTGTCTTGATCTCCCCGGCAACGGCGCTAGAAAAAGAGCTTGATAACGCATGAAGCACACGTCCGTTGGGAACCCCAAGAGGAAGGTGTGATGCGTACACCAGCAAGTTTTCCCTCAGTAAGAAACCAAGGTTATCGAACCAGTAGGAGATGAAGGCCACGTGAAGGTTGTTGGTGGAGGAGTGTAGTGCGGCGCAACACCAGGGATTCCGGCGCCAACGTGGAACCTGCACAACACAACCAAAATACTTTGCCCCAACTTAACGGTGAGGTTGTCAATCTCACCGGCTTCTGTTGTAAACAAAGGATTAAACGTATGGTGTGGAGAATGATGTTTGCTTGTGAAGAACAACAGAGAATAGAGATTGCAGATTGATTGTATTTCGGATGTAAAAGAATGGACCGGGGTCCACGGTTCACTAGTGGTGTCTCTCCAATAAGAAATAGCATGTTGGGTGAACAAATTACAGTTGGGCAATTGACAAATAGAGAGGGCATAACAATGCACATACATATCATGATGACTAATATGAGATTTACTTAGGGCATTACGACAAAGTACATAGACTGCTATCCAACATGCATCTATGCCTAAAAGTCCACCTTCGGTTTAGCATCCGCACCCCTTCCAGTATTAAGTTGCAAACAACAGACAATTGCATTAAGTATGGTGTGTAATGTAATCAACACAAATATCCTTAGACAAAGCATTGATGTTTTATCCCTAGTGGCAACAGACACATCCACAACCTTGGAACTTTACGTCACTGTCCCGGATTCAATGGAGGCATGAACCCACTATCGAGCATAAATACCCCCTCTTGGAGTCACAAGTATCAACTTGGCCGAGCCTCTACTAGCAACGGAGAGCATGCAAGATCATAAACAACACATATATGATAGATCAATAATCAACTTGACATAGTATTCCATATTCATCGGATCCCAACAAACACAACATGTAGCATTACAAATAGATGATCTTGATCATGATAGGCAGCTCACAAGATCTAAACATGATAGCACAAGAGGAGAAGACAACCATCTAGCTACTGCTATGGACCCATAGTCCAAGGATGAACTACTCACACATCAGTCCGGAGGCGATCATGGTGATGTAGAGTCCTCCGGGTGATGAATCCCCTCTCCGGATGGGTGCCGGAGGCGATCTCTCGAATCCCCCGAGATGGGATTGGCGGCGGCGGCGTCTCTGGAACTTTTTCCGTATCGTGGCTCTCGGTAATAGGGTTTTCGCGACGGAGAGTATAAGTAGGCGGAAGGGCAGAGTCGGAGGAGGCACGGGGGCCCCACACCATAGGCCGGCGCGGGCCCAATCCAGGCCACGCCGCCCTATGGTTAGGGCGCCTCGTGGCCCCACTTCGTATCCTCTTCGGTCTTCTGGAAGCTCCGTGAAAAAATAAGACCCTGGGCGTTCGTTTCGTCCAATTCCGAGAATATTTCCTGTGTAGGATTTCTAAAACCAAAAATAGCACAAAACGAGAGCTGGCGCTTCGGCAGCTCGTTAATAGGTTAGTGCTTGGAAAATGCGTATAAATGATGTAAAGTGTGTATAAAACATGTGAGTATTGTCATAAAACTAGCATGGAACATAAGAAATTATAGATACGTTTGAGACGTATCAAGCATCCCCAAGCTTAGTTCCTACTCGCCCTCGAGTAGGTAAACGATAACAAGGATAATTTCTGAAGTGACATGCTATCATAATCTTGATCAATACTATTGTAAAGCATATAAGATGAATGAAGTGATTCGAAGCAATGGTAAAGACAATGACTAAACAACTGAATCATATAGCAAAGACTTTTCATGAATAGTACTTTCAAGACAAGCATCAATAAGTCTTGCATGGGAGTTAACTCATAAAGCAATAAATTCTTAGTAGAAAGTTTTGAAGCAAAACAAAGGAAGATATAAATTTCAGCGGTTGCTTTCAACTTCAACATGTATATCTCATGGATAATTGTCAACACAAAGTAATATGATGAATGCAAATAAGCAAGTATGTAGGAATCAATGCACACAGTTGACACAAGTGTTTGCTTCTAAGATATAAGGAAGTAGGTAAACTGAGTCAACATAAAGTAAAAGAAAGGCCCTTCGCAGAGGGAAGCATGGATTACTATTTTTGTGCTAGAGCTTTTCATTTTGAAAACATAGAAACAATTTTGTCAACGGTAGTAATAATTCATATGTGTTATGCATAAGACATCCTATAAGTTGCAAGCCTCATGCATAGAATACCAATAGTGCTTGCACCTTGTCCTAATTAGCTTGGATTTACATGGATTATCATTGCATAACATATGTTTCAACCAAGTGTCACAAAGGGGTACCTCTATGCCGCATGTACAAAGGTCCAAGGAGATAGATCGCATTTGATTTCTCGTTTTTGATAGATCTCAACTAAGGACATCCATACCGGGACAACATAGAAAACGAGATAATGGACTCCTCTTTAATGCATAAGCATTCAACAATAGATAATATTCTCATAAGAGATTGAGGATTAATGTCCAAACTGAAACTTCCACCATGGTTCATGGCTTTAGTTAGCGGCCCAATGTTCTTCTCTAACAATATGCATACTCAAACCATTTGATCATGATAAATCACCCTTACTTCAGACAAGACGAACATGCATAGCAACTCACATGATATTCAACAAAGGTGTAATAGTTGATGGCGTCCCCAGAAACATGGTTACCGCTCAACAAGCAACTTATAAGAAATAAGATACATAAACTACATATTCTTTACCACAATAGTTTTTAAGGCTATTTTCCCATGAGCTATATATTGCAAAGACAAGAAATGAAATTTTAAAGGTAGCACTCAAGCAATTTACTTTGGAATGGCAGAGAAATACCACATAGTAGGTAGGTATGGTGGACACAAATGGCATAGTTTTTGGCTCAAGGATTTGGATGCACGAGAAGAATTCCCTCTCAGTACAAGGCTTTGGCTAGCAAGGTTGTTTGAAGCAAACACAAGTATGAACCGGTACAACAAAACTTACATAAGAACATATTGGAAGCATTATAAGACTCTACACTGTCTTCCTTGTTGTTCAAACACTTCACCAGAAAATATCTAGAGTTTAGAGAGACCAATCATGCAAACCAAATTTCAACAAGCTCTATGGCAGTTCTTCATTAATAGGTGCAAAGTACATGATGCAAGAGCTTAAAAATGATCTATTTGAGCACAACAATTGCCAAGTATCAAATTATTCAAGACAATATACCAATTACCACATGAAGCATTTTCTGTTGCCAACCAAATAATAATGAACGAAGCAGTTTCAACCTTCGCCATGAACATTAAAAGTAAAGCTAAGAACATCAGTGTTCATATGAACGAGCGGAGCGTGTCTCTCTCCCACACAAAGAATGCTAGGATCCGATTTTATTCAAACAAAAACAAAAATAAAAACATACAGACGCTCCAAGTAAAGCACATAAGATGTGACGGAATAAAAATATAGTTTCACTAGAGGTGACCTGATAAGTTGTCGATGAAGAAGGGGATGCCTTGGGCATCCCCAAGCTTAGATGCTTGAGTCTTCTTGAAATATGCGGGGATGAACCACGGGGGCATCCCCAAGCTTAGACTTTTCACTCTTCTTGATCATATTGTATCATCCTCCTCTCTTGACCCTTGAAAACTTCCTCCACACCAAACTCAAAACAAACTCATTAGAGGGTTAGTGCATAATCAAAAATTCACATATTTAGAGGTGACATAATCATTCTTAACACTTCTGGACATTGCACAAAGCTACTGAAAGTTAATGGAACAAAGAAATCCATTCAACATAGCAAAAGAGGCAATGCGAAATAAAAGGCAGAATATGTCAAAACAGAACAGTCCGTAAAGACGAATTTTTTAGAGGCACTTAACTTGCTCAGATGAAAAGCTCAAATTTAATGAAAGTTGCGTACATATCTGAGGGTCACACACGAAAATTGGCAGATTTTTCTGAGTTACCTACAGAGAGTTCTACTCAAATTCGTGACAACAAGAAATCTGTTTCTGCGCAGTAATCCAAATCTAGTATCAACCTTACTATCAAAGACTTTACTTGGCACAACAATGCAATAAAATAAAGATAAGGAGAGGTTGCTACAGTAGTAACAACTTCCAAGACTCAAATATAAAACAAAAGTGCAGAAGTAAAATAATGGGTTGTCTCCCATAAGCGCTTTTCTTTAACGCCTTTCGGCTAGGCGCAGAAAGTGTGAATCAAGTATTATCGAGAGATGACATTAACATCATAATTTGTTCTAATAATAGAATCATGGTAACGTAGTTCCTACTTTCTAGGGAAGTGTTCCATACCTTTCTTGAAGGGAAATTGATATTTAACCTTGCACCTTCCTTCCATCAATAGTAGCACCAGCGATTCGAAGAAAAGGTCTTCCCAATATAATGGGATCAAGATGCATTGCATTCAATATCCAAGACAACAAAATCATGGGGACAAGGTTATTGTTAACCATAATACGAACATTATCAATCACTCCCCAAAGGTTTCTTTATAGCATTATCGGCAAGATTAACATCAAATAACAATTTTTCAATGGTAGCGAAGTCAAGCATATCATAGTTTTCTTAGGCATAACAGAAATACTTGCACCAAGATCACATAAAGCATTACAATCAAAAATCATTGACCCTCATCTTAATGGTGGGCTCCCAACCATCTTCTAACTTCCTAGGAATAGAAGTTTCAAGTTTTAGTTTCTCTTCTCTAGCTTTTATGAGAGCATTTGTAATATGTTTTGTAAAGGCCAAATTTATAGCATCTAGCATTGGGACTTTTAGCAAGTTTTTGTAAGAACTTTTTATAACTTGAGAGATCGTGATAATCATCAAAGTCTAAACCATTATGATCTACTGACAATGGAATCATTGTCCCCAATATTTTGAAAAATTTCGGTGGTTCTATCGATTTCGATCGAGTTTTAGCCCAGTTTCAGGGCAATTTTGCACGCTTTGCACTAGGAGTAGAAACATTGCCAACACCAATTATTTTACCATTGATAGTAGGAGGTGTAGCAACATGTGAATCATTATCATTACTAGTGGTGGTAATAGTTCAAACTTTAGTTACAATATTCTCTTTAGCTAGTTTTTCGTTTTCTTCTCTTTCCATCTAGCATGCAATTCAGCCATCAATCTAATATTCTCATTAATTCGAACTTGGATGGCATTTGCTGTAGTAACAATTTTATTATCAATATCCTTATTAGGCATAACTTTCAATTTTAAAAGATCAACATCGGAGGCAAGTCTATCAACCTTAGAAGCAAGAATATCAATTTTATCAAGCTTTCTTCAACGTTTGTTAAGCGGTTTGTGTACTAATAAATTCTTTAGCATAAGCTTCAAGACCAGAGGTCTACTCCTATTATTGTTGATAAGAATTCCCATAAGAATTACCATAGCTTCATTACCATTAGCGAAGGATATGGCCTATAGTTGTTACCGAAATTATTCCTATAAGCATTGTTGTTGAAATTATTACTTTTTAATGAAATTCACATCAACATGTTCTTCTTGGGCAACCAATGAAGCTAAAGGAACATTATTAGGATCAACATTAGATCTACCATTCACAAGCATAGACATAATCAGCATCAATCTTGCATCACTCAGGAGGAGGTTTCTTCAACGAAATTTGCCTTCTTACCTTGTGGAGCTCTTTCAGTGTGCCATTCAGAGTAATTTATCATCATATCATCTAAAGAAACTTTGTTGCAGCCCCCAAAGTGATGGACATAAAGGTACCTCAGCAGCTGAATCAATAGGTTGTGAAGAAAAATTAAATCCTGCATAGAAGGTTTGGATGATCATCCAAGTAAAGTTGGTCCATGGGTTGGGCAATTCTTCACCAAAGATTTCATTCTCTCCCATGCTTGAGCAACATGTTCATTATCTAATTGCTTAAAATTCGTTATGCTACTTCTCAAAGATATAATTTTAGCGGGAGGATAATATCTACCAATAAAAGCATCCTTACATTTAGTCCATGAATCAATACTATTTCTTGGCAGAAGATAGCAAGCAATCTTTAGCTCTTCCTCTTAAGGAGAAAGGACAATCTTAATT
>NC_061513.1:52736098-52913920 GCF_022539505.1 Lolium rigidum | reverse complement strand
TCAACACCTTCTGCTCCTCGTTGGGTTCGACACTCTTATTTATCGAAAGTACTACGATACACCCCCTATATGTATGGGTCATCAAGCATCAACATCAGAGTTGGGAGTTTTCTCAACAATGCATTGTATCTTGTCTATGTAAGTCTCAGAGGCTCCTCTTTCATTACTTTTAGGCTTACTATCCTCCTCAAATAAATTTTCAGGAACAATCCAATCAAAATTCTTTTCTAGTGCCTCATGCATTCCTATGAGCTTAAGAGGTATTGGTACTTTAATCTCCCCTCACAATTGGTTTTATTAGTGTACTTTAGCCTATCTTTTTCCATCTTTTCAAGGGTACTTGCAAAATTAGTATAAAAGCCAAGCATCTTATGTTGAATAAAGACTTTTCTAGCTTCTTTAGCTACATCACCAAATTCTTTAAGAAGGGTTTCTAAAACAAAATCTTTCTTCTCTCCTTCTTCCATATCACAGAGTGTAAGAAACATATGTTGCATTATAGGATTAAGATTAACAAATCTAGCTTCCAACATGTGCACTAAAGAGGCAGCAGCAATTTCATAAGTAGGAGCAAGTTCTACCAAAGATCTATCTTCAAAATCTTTAACCATACTAACATGAGTGAAAAATTCTTCTATATTATCTCTTCCAATGATAGACCCACGCCCTACCGGTATATCTTTCAAAGTGAACTTAGGGGGAAGCATGATGAAACAAAATAAAGTAAATGCAAGTAACTAATTTTTGTGTGTTTTTGATATAAAGAAAGCAAACAAGACATAAAATAAAATAAAGTAAATGCAAGTAACTAATTTTTTTGTATTTTTGATATGAGGAAAGCAAACAAAACAGTAAATAAAGTAAAGTAAAGCAAGACAAAAACAAAGTAAAGAGATTGGATGTGGGAGACTCCCCTTGCAGCGTGTCTTGATCTCGCCGACAACGGCGCCAGAAAAAGAGCTTGATAACGCGTGAAGCACACGTCCGTTGGGAACCCCAAGAGGAAGGTGTGATGCGTACAACAGCAAGTTTTCCCTCGGCAAGAAACCAAGGTTATCGAACCAGTAGGAGATGAAGGCCACGTGAAGGTTGTTGGTGGAGGAGTGTAGTGCGGCGCAACACCGGGGATTCCAGCGCCAACGTGGAACCCGCACAACACAACCAAAATACTTTGCCCCAACTTAACAGTGAGGTTGTCAATCTCACCGGCTTGCTGTAAACAAAGGATTAAACGTATGGTGTGGAGAATGATGTTTGCTTGTGAAGAACAACAGAGAATAGAGATTGCAGTTGATTGTATTTTAGATGTAAAAGAATGGACCGGGGTCCACAGTTCACTAGTGGTGTCTCTCTAATAAGAAATAGCATGTTGGGTGAACAAATTACAGTTGGGCAATTGACAAATAGAGAGGGCATAACAATGCACATACATATCATGATGACTAATATGAGATTTACTTAGGGCATTACGACAAAGTACATAGACCGCTATCCAACATGCATCTATGCCTAAAAAGTCCACCTTCGGGTTAGCATCCGCACCCCTTCCAGTATTAAGTTGCAAACAACCGACAATTGCATTAAGTATGTTGTGTAATGTAATCAACACAAATATCCTTAGACAAAGCATTGATGTTTTATCCCTAGTGGCAACAGCACATCCACAACCTTAGAACTTTCCATCACTCGTCCCGCATTCAATGGAGGCATGAACCCACTATCGAGCATAAATACCCCCTCTTGGAGTCACAAGTATCAACTTGGCCAGAGCCTCTACTAGCAACGGAGAGCATGCAAGATCATAAACAACACATATATGATAGATCAATAATCAACTTGACATAGTATTCCATATTCATCGGATCCCAACAAACACAACATGTAGCATTACAAATAGATGATCTTGATCATGATAGGCAGCTCACAAGATCTAAACATGATAGCACAAGAGGAGAAGACAACCATCTAGCTACCGCTATGAACCCATAGTCCAAGGATGAACTACTCACACATCAGTCCGGAGGCGATCATGGTGATGTAGAGTCCTCCGGGTGATGATTCCCCTCTCCGGTAGGGTGCCGGAGGCGATCTCCTGAATCCCCCGAGATGGGATTGGCGGCGGCGGCGTCTCTAGAACTTTTTCCGTATCGTGGCTCTCGGTAATAGGGTTTTCGCGACGGAGAATATAAGTAGGCGGAAGGGCAGAGTCGGAGGAGGCACGGGGGCCCCACAACATAGGCCGGCGCAAGCCCCTCCCTGGCCGCGCCGCCCTATGGTTAGGGCGCCTCGTGGCCCCACTTCGTATCCTCTTCGGTCTTCTGGAAGCTCCGTGGAAAAATAAGACCCTGGGCGTTCGTTTCGTCCAATTCCGAGAATATTTCCTGTGTAGGATTTCTGAAACCAAAAACAGCACAAAACAAGAACTGGCGCTTCGGCATCTCGTTAATAGGTTAGTGCCGGAAAATGCGTATAAATGATGTAAAGTGTGTATAAAACATGTGAGTATTGTCATAAAACTAGCATGGAACATAAGAAATTATAGATACGTTTGAGATGTATCACACCTCAAGGCGACAAGTTGAAATACGTGCTACGGATGATGTTTCCAAACGCATCTAATAACAAAGCAGAGTACGAAGCACTTATACACGGGATGAACATGGCGAAATCTTGTGGCACAACTCGATTAAAAATCTCGGTGATTCACAGCTGGTGGCCCAACAGGTGATGAATCAATGCGACGCAGTCAATGATAGTATGGTAGCATACAAGGAAGTATATAATGAGCTTGAGAGGTTGTTCGACGGGTGCGAAGTAAATCATATCAGCAGGCTCAGCAACGATGAAGCCGATGTTCTCGCAAACATCGGGTCGCAATGTCTCGCGATACCACCTGGCGTGTTCTGGGAAGAAATAGCTGAAAGATCAACCAAGGTGAAGAAACAGCAGAAGAAGGAGAAGGATGATAAAGACTCGGGGGCTCCAGCAGCACCATCGGAAGGTGAGGAGGAACCACACGTGATAATGATGATACAAATTCCTTGGATGCAGGCGTACATAGCATACATCCTGAGGAAAGAACTACCAGACGATCCAGTTGAAGCAAGGCGAGTTATCAGGCGTTCTAAAGCCTTTACTGTGGTCAAAGGAGAGCTATACAAACGAAGTATTTCGGGAGTACTACAGAGATGCGTCACACCCGAAGAAGGAAGGCTTATTCTGGAGGATGTACACGAAGGGGTGTGCGGACATCACGCAAGCAGTCGAGCTATAGCAGCCAAGGTTTTCATAGCAGGATTCTATTGGCTAACAACAATCGAGGATGCAAAGGACATAGTGCGTACTTGTGATGCGTGCCAAAGGTTTGCCGCAAAACCTCACTCTCCGGCAGCAGAGTTGATGCCAATACCGCTATCATGGCCCTTTGCTCAATAGGGTCTTGATATGGTGGGAAAATTGCACAAGGCTTGGCCAGGAGGATACGAGTATATGCTCGTAGCTGTCAACAAGTTCACAAAGTGGATAGAAGCGAAGCCGATAAATTCACCTGATGCAGCATCCGCAATCAAGTTTGTTAAGAGTATCGTTTTTCGATTTGGAGTCCCTCACAGCATCATCACAGACAACGGCAGCAATTTCACATCCAAGGAGTTAAAGGCATATTGCGCTGAGGTAGGCATCAAGTTACAATTTGCCTCAGTTGCGCATCCGCAAACCAACGGTCAGGTAGAAAGCAAACGACATCATCTGCAACGGCATCAAGAAGCGCCCGTTAACACCATTGGAAAAAGCCCGACACACATGGCCAGAGGAGTTGCCTAGTATGTTATGGAGTATTCGAACAACACCAAATACGGCGACACAGGAAACACCGTTCTTTTTAGTCCATGGAGCTGAGGCAGTGTTGCCAATCGAGATAGAACACAACTCCCCGAGAGTGGCGGAATTCAATGAAGAAACCTCGAGAAAGGCACTGGAAGATAACGTCGATGCACTCGATGAAGCTTGAGATGAGGCATTATCAAGGGTCACCAAGTACCAGCAAGATATGAGAAACTACCACAGTCGACGTCTGCGACCAAGATCCTTCCAGGTAGGCAACTTAGTTCTTCGGCTTACGTAAAACAGCCATGAGAAACTCGAGTCGCCATGGATTGGCCCGTACATCGTCACAGAGGTAATTGAAGGAGGAGCATACAGGATAAAGGACAAGAAGACAGGGATCGCCGAACCAAACCCTTGGAACGTGGCGCAACTTAGGCGTTTCTACGCCTAAAGTCGAAATATAGTCCTTTTTGTAAACATACAATGTACTGAAATGCCCACGAGTTTTCAGACGCACTCTTTTCCTTTCAGGGCACCGAGTGGGGCTGAAAGGTTTTTAATGAGGCGGACTCGCGGTGCTGCAATATAGTAAAGATATTGGTGATATACATCTTTTTCATCGACAGGCTCGGGGGCTCATAACCCGCAATAACAATATATATAAACTTCCGCAAAAAACTGTTATTTGCTTTGGCGCAAAAATAGCTCGCAAACCAATAAAGATATAAACACTGGCCAACAAAAAAGCTCGGGGGCTTGATGAAAGGAAAAACATAAAAGCTGTTTTACAATATACATTGTGCTTACAATATATATTCTCACTGTCAAGGAAAACTCGACAAGAGAAAAAGAAACTCTCAGTTACCACCTAGTATATCATCTATGTTTACTCTCTCATTACTTACAGCACCACTCCTATGTTCAGCATAGCTACCTCTTACGAAGAATTCGGCATCTAGTCGAAGTAATTCATCCATCATCTCTTCGGCTACAGGGGTCACAACATCGTTGATTTTGTCGATGTTCCGCCTCCTCCTAGTTAATTTGGCTTGACATTTGGCGACAATTTTGGTCATGTCTAACTTTGGGTAACATACCTACAACATAATCATGGCAAACCTTGCTCCAGCAGTCAGTTGGGCCCGTACAAACTCATGGATTCGAGGAGCGTCCCGGAATTTATCCATCAGAGCAGGAAGAGTTTCCGGCGGAGAATTACGAGGAAACATGGTGTTATAAACCAGGGCTAATGTCCTTGTGCAGAAATCAAGAAAATCGCGGACTTGACTTGCACGGTCCTGAAATCTGACGATTTGTCGGGTACGTTCAGGCGTAGCCCAAAAGTTAGAACCATGTTCCAATGCAAGTTTGAGAAGCACATTGGACCTAGCTTCAACACGTTGATCTTCTGCAGCCGTATCCAGAAAAGAACCTACCCAATGGAAGCATCAGTGAGAGGTGGAAAACAAGCAGGATAAAATTGAAAAAGATCAAACTCAGGAAGTATACTTGCCATATCCAAGCTAGAGTCGTTCATCAGTTGAAGCATATAATCTTCCCGCGAAGTAGCTTTTGCAGCTTCAATAACAACGACTTTCTTTAACGCTAGGGCTTCTTGAGCCTGTTGAAGAGCAAGTTTTTCCTTCTCGGAAGATCTTCGAGATTGCTCCATTATCACGAGAGCCTGTTTCTTCATCGACTAAAGTTGCTGTCGAAGTTTGTTCAAATCTTCTATCTTACCAGCACTCGAAGAACCTTCAATAAACTCGTCAACGGAAGTTTTTCTCGAATAGGACGTGGCCGGTAACGCATCCGAAGAACGAGGCACCACGGTATAGTTGTCAAAAACCAACTGGAGAGGAAAATTTCGACATCAATAACTTGGCAAAATAGCTTTCCATTGATTCATTTGGATATTTACATGAGCATTACAAAAGATGGTTCCTAGTGAACCAATGATAGGCTGTCGCAAAAGCTACTACGGCGACAACAACAAAAGAGGAAGAACAAAGCAAAAAGCAGGGACAAGACGGTCTACTTGACCTCCGGCTTTGTAGAACTAGGGGAAGGAGTTGGTTTGTATCCGAGGAAGGAGAGGATTTTCTTCGAGTTCGGCTTCGCATCCTTCATCAAGGATTGCCACCTCTTCGTCTCCATCTTCTTGACATCACCAACCTTCGCCCAGTCGATGTTTTGTTGGCTTTCAGCAACCAAAGCGATGGTGCCTTCAACGCCTATCTTCAAGCCCTCTTGCCGGAGGCCCAGCCCAAGATCTTCTTCGGGAATGAAGTGCTTGGCCAGGGCAGCAAAGGTGTCGGGCTGCTCTTTCTTCGCAAAGAAGTAGGGGAAAAGCCGAGAAAATGCCGACTTAGCATCGGCGATGCTTTGGCGCACTTCATCTCCATGAATCTCAAGGAGAGAAAGAGCGTCAAGAAGGCGATCATCTTCGGGCTTTTCGAGTTCAAAATCCTGATGCATCCTCCCTGCTGAAACAAATTCCGGGTTGTCAACAAGTGCACGAAAGGGCAAAACGTTCACGAAGAATCAAAGTGGTTAGAGCACTTACTAACAAAGCGCCAATTTTGCGACTCCAAGCAGGCGATGATGTCCTCCTCGCGAGCAGATTGTCGAGTTGTGTTCTCGCTCAAGGCATTTTCCGTGTCATGGAGTCTTTTTCGAAGACCCTCGACAGCGGCAGCGTCTAACTCAGCCTTTTCACGAGCTTTTTCTCTTTGCTCCAGCTTGAGGGCAAGGTCGTCAGCGCGCTTATTAGCCTCAGAAAGGGCCTCTAGCAAAATAAAGGATGACAATGTTATGACAAAATAGAAGAGGAAAATCTACTCGATGAAAAGAGGCAAGAGAGGAAAGAGAGGAATACCTTTCAACTTATCAGCATGGTCACGGTACCCGATAAATTGGGTACCAAGACGAATAAATTCTTTCATCAAAGGCTAAAAAGTAACGGATGAGAAAATCCACTTAGGGAAAAGTTCGACAGCAAAAAAGAGAATGAGAAAAGCACTTACATCATCCATAGGAGGAGTCGCCGAGCTACCAGTCAAAACACTCAACTCTTTGCCCAGCTCAGTCCTCGCTCTCTTCGGTGACGGGGCACGGGGGCTCACGACAGGAGTCGGATGTCCTATGTCCTGTTGAGGAGGCGAGGTTTCGTCCGCGTCAAGGCGAGTTTCAGAAATAACTAAAGTACGAGACGTGCTCGTTAGAGCAGTCACGTTAACAGGAGGATCTTCTTCCTCGTCGCCACTGTGCATCAAGAAAAAGTATAAGAAACAAAACAGGCAAAATATCGGGTGCAAAAGAAAAAGGCGACAGAGACTTACGAGCTAACGAGGGCATCATCTTAAGGGTTGAAGGTTTTCCCCTCCTCTTCGGGTGAAGTCTCCTCGACAGGGGATTTACCCGCTTTGGAGGTGCTGGAGTCTGCAACCTCATCCCTTTTCCTCTTGTTCGTTGGGGAAGCAGCAGAAGGGAGAGAGCGCGTAGACTCGGAGGCCTCAGATTCAGCTTCTCTTTCAGAGGAAGCTGCGGATTTGTGAGAACCCGCAACTTCACTCTCAGGGCGAGAAGTGCCCTGGTTATCGTCGGTGATGATGGTTCATTCCTCGACTTCCCCACCTTCAGGAAGGGGAGGAAGAGAAGATACAACTTGATGTTTCTACAAGGCGAAAAAATAGGACAACAAATTATGTCAATGAAATTCGCAATATTGTAGCTGCCAAAAGTTAAAACTGCGGAGAACAAAGATAGTTTACCTTGGGAAGGGCGTTGGTGTTGCTATACGGCTCCACGCGACAAGAGGATGGAATGGCGTCTTTCTTGCTCAGCGACGACATCCTCCGAACAAGCTTCTCTAGGTATTTTACTGGAAGATCCTTGGAGAAGCAGTCCACATCTTTGTCGCCAGCATACATCCAGAGAGGGTTCTTGCGAGCCTGTAAAGGCTGCACCCTAATCCTAAGGAAGTACGCAGTAATCTGAATACCCGACAGCTCTTTGCCGCGGGTATTCTGGAGTTCGTGGATGCGCTTCATCAGCGCCTCTGTCGCCGTTTTCTCTTCATCAGTAGCTTCGGCATCCCACGACTGACGACGAAAGATTTGCTCGCCACCATCAAAAGGAGCGACATTGTACTCTTGCGAGTCATTGTGCTCTTCATGGACATAAAGCCATCTTTTGCGCCACCCTTGAACAGAGTCAGGGAACTTGACATCGAAATATTCGACATCTGGGCGGACACATATAACTACACCACCTACATTATAGGCGATGGTGTGGGAGCTGTTGCGGCGGACAAGGAATATGCGTTTCCACATGCCCCAATTGGGAGGGGTCCCGAGAAAGCATTCGCAGAGAGTGATGAAGATAGAGATGTGAAGGATGGAATTGGGGGTGAGATGATGAAGTTGCAGGCCGTAAACAAAGAGTAATCCACGAAGAAATTCGTGGATTGGAGTAGCTAAACCGCGGATGAGATGGTCGACAAAGGTTACCCGGTATCCAATGCGCGGCGTGGGGTAGCTCTCTTTGCCGGGGAAGATCAGCGTCTTCTCCTGCTTCATGAACCCGAGCTTCTTGAGCAGGTTCACGTCCTGGTTGGAGATCCTGGATCTCTCCCACTCGGAAAACTGCAGATCTTCCGTCGCCATGGGGGAGGTGTGCTTGGTGAGCCTTGACCGCGGCGACATTCAGTGGGATTGACTGTAGTAAGGAAGCAAGCACAGGCGCAGGAGCGTTTTGGCAATGGGGATTTTGGAAGGAGATAGAGCAGAGGTGCGGCGCATCGAAGGGGAGAACAGAGGAAGAAGAAGATCCGTTGGATGCAGCAGTAATTGGCTTGATGCTTTACACGTGGTTCAGGGGGTAAAAACGTATTTTCACTGTGAAGGAACTGGAGAGGTGCTACAGCGCGCGTGCCAGAAAAAGCGGAGGATGTGTGTCCCCCACTTGCGTAACGTGTCAAACTGCCGCAGATTTTGGGTCCACAAGTCAGTGACAGGAGAGAACTCGCATTTTCCCGATACAGGAGTCGTGTCTATCGTCAGCACTGATGTCACTTTAACGAAGGAAAAATCTCGACGACGGTGTTATGCAGATTGGTGACAAACAAGAAATAATGATAATTTCCAGAGCTTTTGATCAAATACAAGTTTTTGATCAAATGCTCGGGGGCTACTTTAGGAAGAAGGAAACCTCGAGTATGGCAAAAAAGAAAAGGCGAGAGCCTATGATCAAGTGCAAGCATTTGTCCATAGGCTCGGGGCTACTCCCATCGGGAGCGCTGGTCGCGCACCCGAGAAAAATAAAAGAACTCGAAAAAGATGACAATATAGCGACAAAAGATGTTAAAATGGTGAGCCTACAACCAAGTACAAGCACCTGGCTGTAGCCTTGGGGGCTACTCCCATCGGGAACGCTGTTCGCAACGCCCGAAGAAACTATAAAGAGTGTGATGAGCATATTTTGAGTTATACGAGTAACTCTCCATATACTCCCATCGGGAGGACAAGATAAAAATATACAAGTCATCCGTTGACTCGAATAAATGTGCTATTCCAACAGCCGAAAAAGTACTCGACAATATATTCTCAGAGTGCCTCAGTCGCAAACTAATCTCTGAATGCCGCAATACTTTGCGAAGGTAAGTCCCCGGGATCTGTCCTATGCGGCGTGGCACCGCCTCTGACAACGCTTTGCTACTTTTTCCGTGTCAACAGATGCGAAGAAAAATCCTAACGGACGCGTTAGGTACCCGATAAAACATAACTGGAATTTGACATTTGGTAAGACCTTAAGCGGCGCATGTCGAATAACACCAGTGTCCCGAGATCATGTCCAGGGACGTGATCTTGAAGTAGGTATTGGTGGATTGCCACAAGAGCAGTTAACTAGTACCTGATCAGTCAGATGAACTAGCCCCAATTACCGTTATCCCTGCGCAATATATGGTTGATTTATTAAAAATATATCTTAACTTGAAGAAGTTGTACTGTAATTATAAAGCTGGAGATTTTCCCTGATTCTTCGATTCAAGCAAAATCTCGGGGGCTACTGACATAGGCATCTCCAATGGGCCTGCCAAAGATGGTACTCGGGGTTTTACTGAAGGCCCACGACCCGAAGATTGTAAAGCCCGGAAGCCCAGTTAGGAGAGAGTTTGGAAAGATAGAATTGGATTAGGAATATTGACTTGTAATTACTACGGGACGGACTCAGATTGTCTCCCGAACTCTGTAACTTGTTTATCACGAAACCCTCGGCTCTGCCTCCTATATAAGGGGGAGTCGAGGGACGAAGAGAGGATTGATTCATTGTCAACACAACCCTAGTTTTCTAGTAGTCGAATACTTTTCCGGCTGAAAACCCTCGAGATCTACTTGCCCTCTACTTCCAACTAAACCTAGTCTACAATCCGTAGGCATTGACAAGTTAATCCCTTATCACTAAGTGCTAATGATTTTAGTTAGGGATCGAAGTAAAATAATAGCAACAAAAGCCCTGCTCACGTAAGTGATCGACAAAGTATATCTTAATGCAATGTTAACCATGGCTTTAGCAATGGCGGTGCCTTTCCTAGCAACAGTCGACACAATCTGTCTCTATATTTCATCTGTGAAGGGCTCGAAGATGCAGCTTATTTGGGATCTGGAAATCGCGTCAAAAGGGCTGGCAAGCAATGTCCTAATCCGATGAAAATTATTGTGGCACCTCAGTTCCACGGAGTACAAAACAATCCAAGAACGTAGACACACCTGAGGTTCTTGAATACCATGGCCGCAGCGAAGGCGTGGGAGCGAAGGGATACAAATCGGCACATCATCCAGCACCGCCGTTCTACGCCTCCACCACCTCGCCTCCTCCCTCCTTGCTTATCGCTATCGTCAGGACCTGCCCTCCACCTGCATGCACCGACGCACGACGAGCCTAGTCCGTAGGGCCCCCACTAGCCACCAACTGGACGACCCTCGTTCCCGTGGTCCTGGTTTGCTGCCACAGTTAGAGAGAGAGAAAAGAGAGGGGAGCGACGGAGCGAGATAGGGTTCTGCGGTGTGTAACTCGCGAACATGGGTTTAGTTGGGCTTGGCCCTATTAGTTGCGCGGGGCGAGCGACGAGGGACGAAGAAGGTTAGTCGTAGTGTGCGGTAGGTAGAATAGGGAACATGTTCCTCCTTTTTAAGTAGTGTAGACTACAATCATGAAGAACATAGAAGAATTAGAGAGTTAGCGGAAAAAAAAACTTGAGAATGGGTCCACTAGGACTGACCATGGTCTATTCCTGTACATCTGGTGATGCGTTGTCCTCAATCCGATCCCCGCCAACTAGGAAACTCTGCATTTCATTTCAGACAGAAACATAATGACCTAGGAAGGACGCGTGGGGAGGGAGGATCTCGCAGCAACGCGCGATGGGGCCATGGCTGGAAACTCTTGAATCTCTATGCGACTGATTTGCTCTAGTGGAGATGATAGCATAAAACATGGTACTTCTGCCCAAATTCTAAAGAACTACCACTTTAGAGATCGCTAGCAAAAATCTACCACTCTGGTACAAGTATTTTTGCAATGTGCACTAAACTAGAATTTAACACGGATTGACATCGATTCTGACCGGTGGGACCTAGCCGTACGGCTGACATGGCACGACACAAACAGCAAGGGCTCAGAGACAATTTTTATATTTTGGACATTTTTTGTCTCTGTTTTGCTAATTCTCAATCTGAGATTTGTCTTAGACCTCTATAGAATATGCAGCCATTGAAACTGTGCCAAGATTCATGCGGTCGTCTTCTACCTTACACATACCAAGCGGGAGGAGGGAAGGGGTGGGGGAATGTCCGCCGAGCCGGAGCTGGTGACGGTGGCTGGTCGCGGTGGAGATGACAACAGCGAGGATGTACCTTAGGGTTTGGGGTGTGGGTGCAGGGTGCTGGCGCCGGCGCGTGGCATCATCAACCCGAGGCTCCGCCTCCACATTGTCATCTTGTTGCAACGCATCAAGTCCAAGACCTCCTCGCGTCTCCAGCATGCCACAAACGGGCGACCCCGACACCAAGCCTCACAAGAGCTTCGTCTTCATATCCTCCAGTAATGCGATGCAATGCGACACATCTTTGCTCTCCGCCATCGTGGCGGTTGCCTAACTGGATGGACTGGTGGAGGGTGTCTCCAAGGGGTCTATGAAGTGCTCGGTCGATGCAGTTTGCAACACTCTCCTTGACAATGTTCGAGCATCATCCAGAACAATATTTGATCACCTTCATCCATCTGATGCGCAGGATGCACGATCTACAAACAACAATAGAGAGAGCCAACCAAGAACGAAAGAACCTGGAAACAAACCCGCATGCGAATACCAAACAGAGTAAGAAGGAGGAAGTGCTGAAGGCGGCTTACTAAGCGAGAAGGCTCCAAGCAGCCTAATAACGCATTAGAAGGGAGCTTGCTGCTTTGCAACCTAAGCGGTATAGCTAAGCTTACTCATCAAGGGCCGATAGATAGAGCTGCTCTTGTTGCTAATGGAGAAAGATTGGAGTGAAGTTTAGTATGCTTTCTAAGATCAGAGGAGGAAAAGAATGAAGGTGTGGGCGGGAAGGAGGAGGCAAGGCCCCTCAATGTGTATTCAACTACTCATTACGGAACCACCGATTGATTGATCCGATTAGACTTCCCACGGGGTAGCGCGGTGAACTACTTTCCTTGCGGCACTCGCTTGAAGGAATGGTTGGACCTCAACTGCTAGTACTAGTAAGGGCTTCGTTTATTTTAAACACTTGTGCGATAGTGAGTTGACCACCCTGCCTGAGGGGAACTTGACTCTTTTCCTTGAGCCTGGAAAACGAATAACGAAATCCTTCATCTTCACTACCACATCAATGTGGTGGGAATTTTTGTTTTTAGGGAGAAGTTGTTACATGAGAATTGATGAAAGGAAAGAATGACTACTAATGAACCTTGTTTTCTTCTTTGTTCAGCTTTCACAAGCAACATACCTTGAAGCAGGTGTCAGTCTATACCATAGGAGAGTCTCTTTTTTTAGATAAAAGGCACAGAGGTGCCCGACTTTAAATTAATAAAGCCCCAACGAGTTCACAACAATACGAGTACAATGCTGCGGCATACAGCTTAGCCAAATAACGGAAACGGTGGGGTCGGCCTCCCCTAACAGACCGAAACACCAACAGCTAAGTCACCGGCGCAAGCAACATGGCGTGGATCCTCTTCAAACCGTTTGCGGCACGCCGGAGGTGAGGGAGATCTTTAGTTCTCGCCAGCGGCATCCAATGCTGTAGAAAAAGCATAGTTTTGAAGACAATATCAGCAGGGTGAGATAAAACTTTAGATTCAATGGTAAGCTTATTTCTACAAGTCCATAACGTCCAGGATTGGGCCACAAACAAGACCCAAGCCAACCGCCTAAAGCTACCCGAGAAGTTAGAGACGGTAGCAAAAAATTGAGCGAACGAAGCTGGACTCCAGTTGCACCCAAGCAACTCACGCAGAACGCTCCAGGCAAGGAGAGCCGGAGAACAGGCAAAGAAAATATGATCAGCGCCCTCTTCACTCCCGCATAAGGCACAACGGCCAGACCCAGGGCCATGGATGTGAGCCAGATTCGCGCTGGAGGGAAGTCTGTCCAGAATGAGTTGCCAAGAGAAAATGCGAATTTTGAGCGGGATCCTGGCAGCCCACACGTCTTTAAAATGCGCCACTGTCGCCCCTTGCGACAGCTTTGCGTACATCGAGTCGAAGAGTAAGTCCCGGACTGCTCTAGGTTCCAGACAACCTCATCCGGACCGCTAGACAAGGTGGTGTTATCAATCAAATCTCTAAGCTCCTGCCAACTGTTAACGCTCTCCTGATCAAGGTGGCGCCGAAACGCAATCGGACGCAGGCCCCCGCAGACCTGCGCCACCGAGGAGGCTTGATCACGACAAATACTGAAAAGTCTCGGATACCGCTCTTTGAGAGGCAAAGGACCTGCCCAACGGTCCGACCAAAAGCTAGTGCGAGTACCGCTCTTGACGACATGGGTAGCACCCAGCTTGAACAAATGCTTGATTTTATGGAGGCTGCGCCAGAACTGGGATCCCGAAGAGGCCGGACCAGCAAAGATATCCTCCGCAGTCGGGTATTTGGCTTTTATGATCTTAGCCCAAAGAGCGTCTGAAGGTTGGTAAAGTTTCCAAACCCATTTTAACATCAGGGCCACATTCATAAGTCTAGAGTTTGTAATGCCCAGCCCCCCATAGGCTTTGGGACGACAAATCGCGGGCCAATTCACCAGGTGGTATCTGCGTTTGGGACCGACCCCCTCCCAATAGAATCTAGCGCGGTGCGAATCGAATTTGGTGTGAATGCCGTCCTGAAGAAGGAACAGCCCCATAGCGAAAGTAGGGAGGTTGGCGAGGCACGAATTCGACAGGATCAGCCTACCCCCAGAGGACATGAATTTTCCCCACCAAGGCTCCACCTTGGCAGCCAGCTTTCTGACGAGGAACAGCCATTGCTCCATGGTAAGTTTCCTATCTGAGATTGGGAGCCCAAGGTAGATGAAAGGAAACGTCCCAAGCTTGCAGTTCAGGAAGTCCGCCACAACTTGTTGTCTCGAAGTGTCACTGCCCATAACGATCACTTCAGACTTGTGGTAATTGATCTTAAGGCCCGACATATCTTCAAAACACATCAGCAGGAACTTGAGGTTAGCTATCTGGGTGTCGTCATCGTTAATCAGGATGATAGTATCATCAGCGTACTGCAGGTGGGTGAGCCCTCCAGGAATCAGATGCGGAATCACTCCCTGGATGTGACCCGCTTCGCAGGCTCTGGTCAGAATGACCGAGAGGGCCTCCGCCATGAAGTTGAAAAGCAGGGGAGAGAGCGGGTCTCCCTGCCGCACTCCTCGCCGGTTTCGAAAGAAAGGGCCAACCTCACCATTAATAGAGATCGCGGTCTGTCCGCCTCTGACCAGTTGATTGATGCGGTGCACCACCCCGGAATCAAACCCTTTACACCTAAGCACCTCGGAGAGGAACTCCCAGTTCACTCTATCGTAAGCTTTCTCGAAATCAATCTTCAGCAGGATGCCAGCTGCTTTCTGCTTCCGCATCTCGTGCACAGTTTCATGCAAGGCAAGGACTCCATCAAGGATAAACCTCCCTTTGATAAAGGCTGTTTGATTAGGACTAATAACTCTGTTGGCAATAGGATCGAGTTTCACAGCCACTGCCTTGGAAACAATTTTGAAAATCACGTTGATGAGGGCAATGGGGCGGAATTGAGCGATGTGGTCGGCACCCGGAACCTTCGGAATCAGGGAAAGCACCCCAAAGTTGAGCCTAGCAATATCGATTCTTCCCAGTAAGAAGTCGTTCACAATATGCAGCACCCCGTGCTTGACCAACTGCCAGAATTTCTTGAAGAAGAGAGTTGGAAAGCCGTCCGGACCCGGGGCAGTATCCGACTTCATCTCACACACGATCTGTTCTAATTCAGCTTCCGAATAAGTTCTCAAGAGTTCTTCATTCTCGGCTCTGGATACTCTGGCCTCCGGACCCCAAGTTCCGGCGGCCAGGGAACAAGCTCTGGGTTCCGTGGATCCCATCAAACCACGGTAGAAATCATAAATATGTTCCTGAATACGACGTTTGTCCGAGATAGGCCCCTCGGGCGAGATAAGGCGAGTAATACTGCATTTTCTGCGCCTCCCGTTGGCCACCGCATGAAAGTAGGCAGTGTTCGCATCTCCTTGAAGTAACCATCTGACTCTTCCCCTCTGGCGCCAGTATTCCTCCTCTTCTCTGAAGATCTCTAGGAGTTGCTCTTCAAGATGGTAGCGGTAGGCCCATTCCTCCTCATCAAGGCCAACAGAGTCAGCTTTCTCATCCAACCCCTTGATCTGGATCAACAGCTCTTGTTTGTGCTGCTTCACCTCTCTGCCATTATTGGAGCTCCACCCTTTAAGCTTTTGTCGGAGTCCCGAACTCATGAACTTCCACCAGTCGAGGATATCCCTTCCTCCGACCGCGCAAGAAAGGCTCACCCAAAACGAAGACAAGGTTCCCCGAAAATCCTCTCTTTCCAGCCAGCCCGTTTCAAAGAAGAACCTGTTGCTCTTGCAAATCACCTCCTGTCCGCTGTCGAAGATAAGCGGTGTGTGGTCAGACCCCAAACTTGTTTCCGCCACCAAGGAGCACAAAGGGAATTGAATGTCCAAAGCTGGTGCAATAAAGACTCGATCAAGGACACAGCGGACCGGATTCAACTGTTTATTAGTCCAAGTGTATCTCGCCCCTGATCTCGGGACTTCCCGAAGGCCCCAACTAGCGATAGCGTCATTGAAAGCATCCAATCTGGCCCAGGTAATCCTGTTATTGTTCTTGTCTTCTGCATCCCTTAGCAGATTAAAGTCCCCTCCCATGAGGATCGGCACCTCCACCTGAGCGATCTTCAGGGAGATTTCAGAGAGGAAGTCATTGGAGCGAGCATGATCGGCTGGGCCGTAGATCCCCATGACCATCAGCTTTGTTCTGTCCGCCTTGCAAAGGATAGTAGCGCTGAGGAAGTAACTGCCCATGTCTACAGCTCCAACATCAAACATACTGTCCCTGAAGCCAAGCAGCATTCCACCCGAATGACCACTAGCAGGCAGCCAACACCAGAAAAATTTCTCGCCCACCTCCAAACTCCTGAGCTCTTGGTCCGTGAAGTCATTCTTGATAGTTTCTTGAAGGCATACCACGTCTATCCTGTGAACCCTTAAGTAGTCCTTGAGCATGGTTCGCCGCCCCTTGCGGCCAAACCCACGAATATTCCAAAAGAGGGCTCTCATTGGGAAACCCTTCCTCGCGCCCGTGCTTGGCGGGTTACCATCGACGTGCCCACTGGCACCCTAGATTTCAGCGTCTTCCTTTTCTTGATCGGCCGCTTTCCAGCCCCCTTCTCTTCACCAGATCCCGCTGGTAAGGGGGAAGCCCGTCCCTCGGGGGCTTCCGGAGGCTTCTCGGCCTCGGTCTGCGACCGCAACTTGGCGGCGGCTTGCTCCGCAGCTATTTTGTCCCGCGCCATAGCCAGTTCTGCTTGTGCCAACTCCTTCGCACGCAAGAGAGAAAGAAAAGGGGCCGGATTGCCCGCCGCAGAAGGAAAAGAAATGCAACTATCTTGCGCAACAACGAGTAAATGCGAATCGGAAACATTCTGTAGGACAGCAAAATTCTGAACGGTTTTCTGGTGATTACCTGGCTCCTTCTCTTCAGCCCGCTTCATAGCTCTTTGGAGAACCGGCTCCGCCGAAGCGCTGCCCTTCCGCAGGCTCCTTCGCACCACCGTCTTCAAGGCCGGTCTGCTCCGCGGCGCCCTAGCAACTGGCGCCGCCAGGACATCGACCGCCGCACCCACCAGGATCTTCTCACCCGTAGCCTCCCCATCAGACTTGCCACTGTCATCCTCAAACACCAGATGAGTCGCCACTCCCGCCCCCGCAAGGGCACGCGACCTGGACGGCCTGTCCAAGTTGGACTTGCTGCGCCTCTCCTTCTCCCGCATCCTGTCTGGATCAGTTTCCCAAGTGGGGCTGATGCCCGCCTCGGCACGCTCTGCAACTGAAAGATGCATGGCCTTCCCCGGAGACACACGTTTAACTGAGGCAGCCGCATCCGGGGAGGTGGACTCTGATAGCAGGGAGGAGGAGAACGGAGGCTGCTCCCCTTCCGAGTCTTCAAGAATCCCCGACACCACCGGAGAGGGAGCCGAAGGAGTGTTTAGCTTCGCGAGGAGCGGGAAAATGTCAGCGTCGCCAAGCAGGTTGGATCCATACTGGTTCAGAGCAGATTGGGGAAACTTGGAGCCCGAAGCACCTTGGCCCTCACCCAAGCCTGCGGTGGACCCTTCCACCGTGGTCATCGGAACGGACCTGTGCTTGCCAAGCATCGACGTGCCAGACTTCTTCAAAGAAGTGTCCACCTCCACGTCCTTGTCCTTACGCAAGTGTTTACCCCTTCTTCCATCCCAACCATCACTCTCCTTGTCTTCTTCGTCTTCATCTTTGTCGTCCCGCGGATCTTGAGGTGGCTGGGGCTGAGCAAACGGGATGTCACCGGCCTCCCTTTCCGGAATCACTTTGACCTTGAAGCCTTGAGAATTCACGAACAGCATAATGAAAGGCGGGAGGGCTGCCAAATCCCTGCAACCCAGCAACAGGCGGATCGGAGCCGATGGAGAGTCCAGCCCAGATTCATCGACCGCAATCGGCCTGCCTAGCTCACGGGTAGCCAAGAGAATCCTCACCGCCGACCGGTAAGGTTGGGGTACATCCAGGAGCTTCACCGCAATAGGAGAGTCTCTTTGATGACATGATACAATCTTCTTCAGATTGATTTCAAACTTCAAGGCAAGGAAAAGAATAGAACGTACCTGCGCTTATTTACTACTTTTCTTGATCAATGGTCCCATCCAATGAGTGGTATGTGAGTATTGTTAGATGTATATATCTGTATATTGTAGTTTCCCCATATGTTAGGGGGCTTCCTGCATATTTCCACATGTACATGTACTATATATTGTGGCCTTTGGCCCCCTGGTAATACAACAAGCATATTTCCCTAACATGGTATCAAAGATTTAGGTTTGCTCCTCCTCCATTGCAGCCGCCGCCCGCCTCGGCATCTTGCCGCCGCGACCCGGCCGCAGCCGCCGCCTCTACGTCGCCGTCGTCCGTCCCGATCGTCGCCGCCGCGTCCGACCGCCTTGTCTCTCCTAGCCGTCGCTTGTTTCGGACGCTGCATCTTCGGCCGCCATCCGTCACCGGCCGCTCCCCGGTTGCCGCCGGCCCTTCTCCTCCGGCCCACCTCCTCCATCGGCTGTCTCCCCGCCCGCCCTGCCCGCCCCCGGTCGTCGTCCTCCATCTCCCGGTCACCGTGCTCCGCGCCTGCCCCGCCTCTCTGCCGCCGGCCGCCTGGTCCGCCGGCTCGCCGCCGACCCGCCCGCTCCGCCGCCGGCCGCCTGGTCCGCCGCCAGCCCCCGCCGCCGGTTCCCTTCTTCCCCGGCTGGTCTGCGCCGCTGGCCCCTGCCTCTATTTCCCGTCGCGACGAGAAACTCTCTCTCGCTCAGGTTGACTTTGATCGTTTTCGTTTCGATCTGATCTGGAAAAAAAAGAGCTATGTGTCGGGGCGATGACCCCCAGTATGGAAAAGTCCTCGAGTTTACGAGCGCGCCACATTTCACGGATCGAGAAAATACCAAGCGACGCAAAAGATATGAAGGAAAGAATAAAACAGAAGAAGAGCCGCGTACCGGGCCGACTTCCGGCTCCCGCGGCCCGCTCCGGCTGCGCCCGGGCCGGCTTCCGCCTGGCCGGCCCGGGCCGGCTTTCCCTGGCCAGCTGGGCCGCCACCTCCACTTGGGGCCGCACCCGGCCGCCTGGCGCCAGGCCGGCTGCTAGGCCGAAGCCGGCTCGCCCCCGCTCCGTTCCAGGCCAGGTGCGCCCCGGCTGGGCCGCCTCGCTTCTCTCTGGGCCGCCTGGTGCATACGCGGCCGCCCCTGGTGCTGGCCGGCTCGCGCCCACGCTCGATCCAGGAGATGGCCAGCTGCTCCCTGCCCTGCGTGCATGCACGTCCAGCAGCTCCACGTGCATGCACGGCCGGCCGCTCCTCCAGATGCTCCCGCCCGGCTCCACTTCATCTACCTTGTGTCCAGCTGCTGTACGTATACGTATGGCCGGCCGCTCGATCCATGGAGGCATAGTGGTGGCCAGCTTCTCCAAGGCCATGCACGAGCCGTCTGCTCCATCACGCGAAGATAGGATCGACCGGGATCAGAAGACAAGGAAACGAGCATCGTGATCCTCTGCCATCCAGCGACAAGACAACGACCAGACATCGTGCCAGTCTACGTACAGGCTATCGATAGGCTCATGTAGAGCAATAGCGCTCCTGACTGTACACTGTAGCCTACAGTTGATGGAACCCCTGAGTCATATCATGCAAGCAGTGTATGCGGGCCACCACTTGTCCCCTGGGTGCCAGCCTTTATAAGGCACACCAGGGAGAGCCCTTCAGGCTAATGGCCAACAAGGGCCAAGGCTGCTCTCTCTCTCTCTCTTAGCTCACATACGAGCACTTCCCAGCCGGCCAGGCTCTTGACACTAGTAGAAACAAGGGCTTTTATCCTGTCCTCGAAAGTGCTTTTGCACCGGATTTGGCACGAACCGGTGCAAAAGGGGTCATTAGCACCGGTTCGTGCGTTCTGCACGTCCAGGGGGTATTAGCACCGGTTCGTGCGGGACCTTTTGCACCGGTTCGTAACACGAACCGGTGCAAAAGGGTTGGCGTCGACCACGAACTCTTTGCACCGGTTCGTGTTACGAACCGGTGCAAAGATCTACCCTTTGCACCGGTTCGTAACACGAACCGGTGCAAAAGTTTCTCACTCCCCACGCCCCCCCCGTGGATCGCCTTTTTTAACACTGTAAAATAGAAAAAGAAAATGATAGATTATTCAAAAAATAAAATCTTTTGAGATTCATGTATGTTATGCAACCTACTATTAGGGAAAATTAACAAATTTGAATTTTCACATTTATTGCAACAAATGTTTGAAAAATGGTAAAACCGCATTAACTTTTGCATACGACGTCGAAAAAAAACGTATAATATATCAAAATCATCGTGGGAAAAAATTACATCCGAATTCACCAGGGTTTACCCGGTTAGCTAATTTTTAGATTTTGAAAATTCCAAATGAATGTATGAAAGCAGGAAGATTTTAGTTTTTTTCCCAGAAATTTAGGATTTTATATTTTTTTATTTTTTAAAATTAAAATTAATAATTGCATCCTGCATAAAGATTGCTATTACTTTTAGCAAATTATAAGATTTTCAAATTTTTAGGTTTTAGGTTTGGCAAAAAAATTAAAAATTAAAAAATTGAAAGTAATTAAAAATAATACAAATTATAAAGTTAATGTTTATTTATTTATTCAAGATTATTATTACAACATTACTTTGGTTTATTAAAATAATTATTTGAAATTCGAACAATAAAGAAATATGACATCGATCGACATGTTAATAGGATTGATATGATACTACTATCACATACATGCGCGCGAAGCACTTGGATGTGGGATGGAAAGGAACTTGGAAGTTAAGCGTGCTAGTGCTTAGAGTAGTGGGAGGATGGGTGACCGAGCGGGAAGTTTGAGCACGAGTAAGTAATTGGACTAGAGATAAGGGTAGTTAGAGACTAAACTTGTGAAATAACTAAAATATTAGAAATTCCGAAAAAAGAAAAAAAAAGGAGTAGAAAATAATTCGAAAAAAAGTGTTTTTCTGCCGCGGCAGCGTTTTGGGACGTTTTTCTGCCACGGCAGACCCTTTAGCACCGGTTCGTAAGGTCCTCCCGCTCGGACGCCCGGGAGCCGCCACGTGGTGCCCCCTTTAGCACCGGTTCGCAACTGAACCGGTGCAAAAGGGGGGGGGCCTTTTGCACCGGATGCTTTGCACCGGTTGTGCATCCGGTGCATATGGGCCTTATCAACCGGTGCAAAAGCACCATTTTCCACTAGTGTGACAAGCCGGCCAGGCTCCTAATAGCTCACAGTAGCTTCTTCCTTCTCAGGACAAACAGCTCTAGGAGCAACTATGTAACACCATATACTGTCATATACATCAGACATGCAGGAGTAGGGGTTTTACCTCTACCGTGAGGGCCCTGAACCTGGGTACATCACCGCGTGCTGTGTACCAATCCCGCATCCGGATACCGTCGACGCCCATACAGGAACCACCTCTCTTTAGCTACCCCGTAGCATATGCCGTGACGATACCACGACATCTGGCGCCCACCGTGGGGCCTGCAGTGGCGCCGGCCGGAGTTCGTCCGGACGGGACCCTTCCTCATCATCATCACCGCCGCGGCCTTCAACGCCACCGGCATCGCCGCCCTCTCCGGGCACGGCTTCACCGCCGCGGCCTTCAACGCCGCCGGCATCGCCGTCCTCTTCGGGCACGTCCTCACCGCCGCGAGCTTCTTCACCATCCTTGCGGTCGCCGGGCTCGACGCCGCGGCCACCTTCTCCACCAACGCCGCCGCGGGCTGCGCCCCCGCTGCGTGCTCTTCATCTTCACCAACACCGGTCTCCGGCTCCGCGTTCGCCCGCACCATTCCTGCGCCGTCGCTGTCGGCTGCGCCCGCGCCCTCAAGCCCGGCGCCGCCCACATCGACCTCCGGCTCACCGCGCCGTCTCGGGCCGTCCCAGGAGCGCGCACAGCGTCAAGCAGCAGCGCCGCCGAGCGCGCAAACGCGAACCAGCACGCGTGCCAGCATGCGTGAGCCGAGCAGCGCGCGCATGCAGCAGGCGCCATGCAGCGGCGATGACCACGTCCGCAATAGCCGGCTGTTGGAGCTAAGTCTCTTGGTTCCCTTTATCTTCTACCTCACATAAGCAAGGCTAGAGTAGAGCGGCAGCTAACTTTACGCATGCATCTCTCCATGTCAAACTAAAAGAGTCACAGTATATTATTTCCTGTACTCTCACGGCTGCTGTTTCTCTCTACTATAGCAAGCAAGCAACAACGAGCTTGGCCAAGCAGCAGCACACACGCGCATACGCGCGCATACGTGCAGCGCCAGCAGGAAACCAGGAGACGGCCGCGATAGCACTCGCTCCACCCTGAGCCGGCCGACCGCGCAGCAAGAGCACAACAGCAGCGAATCGGCCCGCCACGGCCATCACCAGCTCCGGCTTCCGCTTCAGGCTCGCATGCCTGGCCACCCCCCGTCCGGCTGCGCCGCGACCATCTCCGCCTTCCGCGCGCGCGCGCAACGCCTCGTCCGGCTCCAGCTGCGACGCACCGGTCTGGCTCCGGCTGCGACGCCGCCGCGTCCTGCGCCCCTGCCGGCTCGCGCCATGGCCGGCTCACAGTAGCACCATCCAGGCATGCGTGAACTCCGTCGCGGCGGCCGGCTCCGGCGGCGCCCAGCTCCAGCGCTCTTCCTCGTCCGGCGCGCCGCGCACCCTGCCGTGGTCGACTCCGGCTACCCCGCGCCTCTACCGGCTACGCGCACCATCAACGGCTCCCAGGCTGCACCGCAGCGCCGGGTCCTCTACAAGCAGCAGCGCCGCGCCCACTGCCGGCTCGCGCCGTGGCCGGCTCACCGCTGCGTCTTGCGGCTGCGCCACCGCCGACCTTGCCAACTCTTCCGCCGGCTCTGCGCCGCGCCATCCGCCGCCCGCGCCTCGCCATGGCCGGCTCCCGCGCCACCCGGCTCCGCGTCGGCCGCACCATCTCCGGCTGCTCCATGCAGCGCCTCGGCCGGCTTCGCCTCCAACTCCGGGTCGTGCGCCTTCAATAGCGCCGGCACCCACCGCTCGCGCCGCACGCAACTGCCGGCTCAACGGCCGCACCCACGCCGCCGGCCGCGCCTCCGCTACTCTCCAACCGCAGCGCCCGCACCTGGTCCTGCTCCCATCGACCACTGGCTAGGCCTCCAGCCAAATACGAGTCCTATTCGAGAAAATAAGTGGATAAAAGTCAAAAGAGCTGGGGCCGGCTCAGGGATTGTGCCGCCTGAAGTAAAGAATACAAAAGGCAAAAAGAAAAGAAAGGAAAAACGAGTGGGGCCGGCTGAGCGCGTGACTGCCGGCTGAGAAAAATAAAAGTGAATGGCAAAAAAGCAGTCGGCTAAAAAAGAAAAAGAGATAGATAAAAAAAAGGCCCAAGTCGGCTGATATACATGGCGGTCGAATGGAGAAAGAAAAATGAAAAAGAGAATAAGTGGCCGGCTGAAAAGAAGTTGCTTGCCGGCTGAAAAAAAAAATGATCCGGCTGAAAATAGTTTGCCGGCTGAAAAAAAAAAAAAAATCTATCCGGCTAAAACATGCCGCCTACTGAATCCGCTCGATGTTCGATCGATCGAGCCGGCTGCGCCGGTGCCGGCTGGGCGGGCTGTCCTTAACCCGGCTGGGGCTGGGTCTGTTTGGTTGGTCGCTCGACTCCGCTCGTACCGGTTCCGCCTGTCCAGGCCGGCTGGGAATGGGATGAGTGGAGCCTGCACCGACTGAACCAGCCCGAGCGCGTTTGGTCGCCCGTCCCGCTGAACCTAAGCAGCCGGAATCTGCATCGACTCGTACATCTGCAGCGCGTTTGGTAGCTTGGCCGGCTGGAGTCAAGCCGGCTGAGGCCATCAGCCATCGACACTTCCCCGCGCGCGCGAATCGGCCACCCCGAGAGCCACTCGGGGGCTGTCCCCTCTCACACCGGCTGCGCCTCCGCACCTCTTTCGGCTGTGCCTTCACCGCCACCGGCCGCGCCTTCGCCCTCTTCCGGCCGCGCCTTCGCCGTCTCGCCTGCCGACTGCGCCCCTCAGCGCCACCCGCAGCGCGTTTGATGGCTTGGCCGGCCGGAGCCAAGCCGGCTGAGGCCACCAGTCACTCCCTCGCCTCTACGGCTTCCACAACTCGTCATCACTATCGAGATCAACCCTACATCGAAAACAAAATGTAAGTATCGTTGAGTAACTCTCCGCACCGCTGCTCAGCCGGGTAACTCGAGTTACACTCGGGGGCTACCCCCTCTTCCGCCGCACTTCGTTGCTTAACCCGGACCGACTCAACTCGTCCCGGGGCTCGCCGGCTGGTCCACGATGCTCTATCCCACAGACGGCTTAGTAGTGTGTACGGTACCAAAGGCCCACTCTTCGACTCAGCTGTTGTCCGCAACCCGGCTTCATGGCTAGCAAGAGCAAAAGCTGGAGGTCGCCTCACATGAACAACGTCCAAAGAGAGATCACCTTGGGCATCCCGGCCTTCGCCGATGTAGCTCGAATGAGTCCGCCCCTCAAAGTCTAAGTACTGTGCGCTCCACTTTGCGGCCCACTCTTGACCTAGCTACAGACCGCAATCCGGCTGTATGGTTGGCAAGAGAAAAAGCCAAAGAGCGGGGGGGACATGAAAATGACTCCAGGGGGCTCGGACGAAACCGAGCCAACATCCCTCTACATAAAGCTAGCACTGCTAAGGCTGCACATATTATATGTCTTTACTGACTAACTTTGTCTCTTATATGACTATCTCCGATGGACTACATCGAGTTGGCGGACCCCAAGGTCCACCTGCCGGCGGACACCGCGTCCACCTTGCCAGCGGTGTTATCACCAGAATTTGACCGAGTCAGAGGTGGGCCGCGATCAAGATGGACGTGAAGAAATATATAGAAGAGATACGTGAATCGGCCTTTTATACCAAGTTGGGCTTAATTGCCCGTGTATCTGTAACATATTAGATCGCATCTTAGTTTAGAAATAGAATCTTACTCGTGCACGGTTTAGTGCACGCCCACATTAGAAAGTCCGCCTGGACTATAAATATGTACCTAGGGTTTATGGAATAAACAACAACACAACGTTCACCCCAAAACAAACCAATCTCGGCGCATCGCCAACTCCTTCGTCTCGAGGGTTTCAATCAGGTAAGCGACATGCTGCCTAGATCGCATCTTGCGATCTAGGCAGCACAAGCTCTACGTTGTTCATGCGTTGCCCGTACTGAAGCGTCTTTGATGGCGGGCAACGTAGTTATCATAGATGTGTTAGGGTTAGCATAGTTCTTCGTGTAACATGCTTACGTAGTGCAACCCTTGCATGTCTAGCCGCCCTCACACCTATCTCAGGTGTGGGGGCGGCACCTGCTTGTTCATTATTTAGTAGATCTGATCCGTTACGATTGCTCCTTGCTCGCAAGGATTAGTTTAATATCCGCAATAGTTAGGCCTTACAAAGGGGGAGGATCCAGGTGGCACGTAGGGTGGCGTTCGCAAGTCCTAAACAGGATGTTCCGAGGATCAACGTCATGTTGGTTGTTTGGCCTTGTTTAGGATCGGCTTACGAGCACCGTGCGTGGCCGCGAGGCCCAACTCGGAGTAGGATGATCCGATTATGCGGTGAAAACCCTAAATCGTCGTAGATCTCATTAGCTTTATCTTGATCAAGCAGGATCACCAAGTATTCGTGCACCCCGTACGAATCATGGGTGGATCGGCTCTTTGAGCCGATTCACGAGATAACCCGAGAGCCGATCGAGGCTCGTATTTAATGTTTACGTGTATGCCATGCGGGAACTAAGCGAGGCATTCCCCATCACCTTCCCGACCAGGTATAGGTCAGGTGGCACGCCCTTGCACTTCGCATCGCCGCGTGTGACCGGAAGAGCATTGCGGGCCGTCGCTCGGAGGGGTCTCGGCCCAGCCGCGGCTCTAGGCTCTTCCCGGCTCTACCCGTGTTGACGGCCGCTGCCCGCCGGTGGGTTTTGGCAGTCAACACATTCCGGCACGCCCGGTGGGACAATCGTCTACATCAACCACATCGCCATCTACATCCGAGATGGCGGCGGACGCGCACGCCGAGTCACCTACGAGGAGTTACTCGCCGAGCTCAAGAAGAAACATGACGAGATCAAGGTCATCCTCGAAGCCGACCTCATCGGCTCTTTCGCAGAACCCGTACCCATGGCATCGGATGGAAGGGATTCTCACCACAAGGTGCACTCGATGGGATAGATCTCTCGCGCCCGTCGGAGGAACGCACCGGGGGCCTACGGCAGGAGATCAACTACTTGGTGGCTCACTCGCTACACCGCCACTCGAAAACTTGGTCAACGTGTTGGAGCCGTCTCGCTCGCGCGTGATCCAGGAGATCATGAGCCACCGGTACTCGCCGTCGGGACCAGCTCTCGGGACGCATCAAGGAGAGTTGCCACTCCGGTCCCGTCCACCGCTGCCATATGCGTTGGCAGCACCAGCCTGAAGTGCCGGCTACACCGGCATTCGTCGTCTACAAGATCGGTGGTGACCCGAGTGACTACCGGTTCTTGGCCGAGGCGCCCAAGGAGATCCCTCAAGGATACGCGTGCACGTATGTGCCGGATTGTGGCAACCGGCCACTCTCAAACCGGGCCACAACGTCGGGGACTCCGGCGCAAACAGGAGGAACGTCGGCAACGCAGCTTGAGAAGCGGACGTGGCTAACTAAGTACGCCACCCCGACGAAACTCCCGAGCCCGGCCTCCGCAGGTTGGCTCGTAGGCTGGAAAAGCAAACATGGCTGGCTAAGTACGCCACCCCGGCGAATCTTCGAGTGCATCTCCTGCAGCCAGACACGGCGGATCAGATCGGTACCATGCCGAGAGACCGGTTCGGCATGGTGCCGAAAAGAAGGGCAATCGGCTATTCCAAGCCGTACCCCGACGAGTACGAGATGATCCCGCTGCCACCTAAATATCGGCTCCCCGACTTCTCCAAATTCGGTGGATCGGATGGCTCCGGCTCCATCGAGCACATCGGCCGATATTTGGCGCAACTAGGACCGGCTTCGGTGTCGGATCAGCTACGCGTGAGGCTCTTTTCACGGTCCCTCACGGGATCGGCTTTTGGATGGTATACCTCTTTGCCGACAAACTCCATCCGAGTCTTGGAAGCAATTGGAAGAACAGTTCCATATGCAATACCATTTAGAAGCTTCCGAGTCTAGCATTGCCGATCTAGCACAACTACGTCAGAAGCGCGGAGAAACGGTGACGGAGTACATCCAGCGCTTCAGGAATCTTAGGAACCGATGTTATTCGGTTCGTATAACCGAAAAGGAAGCGATCGAGTTGGCGATAGCCGGCCTTGCCACACAGCTCAAAGACATGGCCTCCCAAGCAGATTATCCCTCGGCTGGCGCACATGGTTCGAAACTATCAGCATATGAACAGCGCCACCCGGACCCGTACCAAGACAAGTTCAAGCGTGCGATGAGTCATGGTCGATACGAGAGGAAGGTGAAGTGCCCGCGGGAGACCAAGAAGTAGCAGTGGCCGAGTGGACTCGGGGAGGAACCCCGTGTCCCGCAAATGGGTAAAGCCACCGGGGCCGCCCAGGGGATTTGATTTTGACGTGACCAAGATCGAACAAATCTTCGACCTCCTGCTCAAGGAGAAACGAGTTGACGATTCCTGAAGGTCTCAAGTTCCCCACGGCGCAAGAGCTAAACGGAAAGCCGTATCGCAAATTCCACAACTCGCTCTCCCATGCTACCAACGACTGCAGGGTGTGGCGTCGGCACATCCAAGCGGCGATAGAGAAGGGGCGTCTAATTTTCAACCGAGTACGCCATGAAGGTAGACACCCAGCCCTTCCCCGCCGTTAACATGGTAGAAGTCATCTACCACGAGGGTTGCCGACCAGGTCCCACATTCAGCATCAACATGGTAGGACCTGGGAACCACTCTGGCAAAAATGGAGATGAGGGCAGCTGCTCTCATAGCAAGGACACAGAGGAGGCCGCTCCACGCGATCGGCTCCATCATGATGGCAGGCGCTACGTCACGGAGGGGGAAGTGAAGAACATAAGATATCAACGACCTCTCTCTGATCACCTCCTCAACAAATATGTGAGTCAGTATGACCAACGCCGACGGTCCAACTATGATGATGAAGGAGATCGTCTGGCTAGAGAAGCCAGAAGACATCGTCGGCAGGATCGCGATGAGGAGGAGCACGAGCGCCGTGCCACAGACAAGTCAAGGGAGCAAGATGACAACGCCAGACACTGGGACTGCCCTTTCTTCAGACACTGCTGGGATTCAGGAATGAGCCGATTGCCTACAATCGGCAATTGCCCAGAATGCAACAAGAAGAAGAAGGAGGCAGCCAACGTGTCTGTATTTGAGCGCTTAGGGCCTCTCCCACCACCAAGCAAACGCGCTGAGTCACTTCGTTGGGCAGATCTTGAGGATTCCGAAGACGAGGGACTAGAAGAAGAAGAAGACAGGTACCACCGGCCAAGGTGGTGCCCTGACGGACTCAGCCGTTCCCAAAAGCGCAGGGTTCAGCGGTTGCGCGGCTTGGAGGAAGCTGAAAGGTTATACTTGCATACGCTAAGGAAGGCACGACCTGATCTGGCTGCAAAGGTTCAGCAAGCCCTGGATGAGGAGGGTCGTCCACGGAGAATGGAGTGGCGTCCCAAGCAAAGGAAAGCTGATGATGAAGCATCGGCTGGCACAAACATGGTGCTCGTTCTTCCGGCAGAGCTTAGCGCTCCACGATCACACGATGCATTCAAGGTGGGCGACAGCAAGCGTGCCAACATGATGAAGTCAGAGATTGGGCTGGTCTTATCTACCGGCCTGAACGAGTAACAAGAACGCGTCAATGAGCAAACATGGCGAGGCTGATCCTTGTGATCGGCCCCAAAAAATTTATGAGGGGACATCACAAAACCTTCACCGAGCAAGCAACGTGGAGGCCGATTCCAGCAATCGGCCAAAATTATCCTCACCCACCATTCTGCCTGGGTTCAACACGTTATCCGACAGAGCCGATACCATCAATTCTCTTGACAGAATCGGCTCGGGGGGCACCCAGGTGGATAGAACACGAGGATATGCAATGGAAGCATCTCAGCGTCTCATCCTTTGGTGATGGGCATTGGAATATGGGGGCCGATGCGCTAGTCGGCCGTAAAAAAAAAAAAAAAAAACCTAGAGCTGTTACGATCTGAAAATTCGAAAGTTTTCGAGCACAGCCGATGCAGCAGACATCGACTTAAGGATGTGAAAGCCGATGCGTGGCCATCGACTCGAGAGGAATGACTGTTACGATCAGAGGGTCAATGGAACACTAATGAAAGAGCTCCTCAATGGAGTAGTCTAAGCGCTTAGATCCTCTCTTCAAGAACGATGCCAGGAGCAGCCTGGACGTGCGGATCAGGTCAAGGATGGATTGCATGAAATCCACCAAAAGAAAAGAACCGATCTAGCCAGCAAGTTGCAGGAAGGACTGAAGAAGCTCGGGGGGCAGCTCGCCTTGAAGGCTCTCTGCTTTGAGAAGCCGATTTATGTTCAAATCGGTTGGCTCTGCCTAAGGAACTTCCCCACACATGATCGAACCCAGGTCCATACAGCTAATTTGCGTATCCTCGTCTCTGTTCTGCCTTGGCTGAGACTCGGGGGGCAATAGGCCTGGTAGATGCTCTATTGAGGAACCGATTGGGGTACCATCGGCTGATCTCCTTTGCAACCTTCTTCACAAAATGATGAGCGCTCGCTAAGAAGGATCGCTGAAACTGGTGGGGGAAATTTAAGGGCTCTCTTGGAAGTCCCACAGTATTTCCCGGAAAGAGGATCATCAGTTGAAGAATGGGAGAGTAAATATCGAAGGACCGATGCGTTGCTATCGGCTCGTTACGCATTGGCAAAGGGGACGAATCGGTAGGATCAGTACAAAGGGCAATCGGCTAAATTGTCCTGAAGGAAATCGGCAAAATCGAATTGGGGAAAGTTCTTCATTGGTTGATTTCTTACATGAGGAGTTGATTTCTCCCAAAAGGAAGCACTAGGGGATACATGGCCCCACCTACTGCTACTAGTCCTATGCTAGATGTCCTATCTATGGGCCGTCGCTGCCCTCGTCGTCACCGCCGTCGGCGCTACTCCCGGCAGGCTCTTCGTCGCTCCAATGGCCGCCGACTGGGCCTTCGTTGTCCTCGTCTTCTTCGTCAGCATCATCTTCATCACTGTCGAAGTCGCTGAGGTTTCCCGGCCAGGGGCAGAACCGTTTGGCCGGGGGCTCGTCGAAGGAGGTGTCGTCCTCCGCCTCCTCCTCCTCCTCTTCCTCCTCCTCCTCCTCCTCGGGAGAGGAGAAGTCGCAGGAGAAGCGATCATCGTCGCTCTCCTCCTCCGCTACCCCATCGACGAAGAAGCGGAGGTCGCTCTCCCCGTCGGTCAAGGACTTGTCGTCCTCTGACCAAAGGGAAAAGTCATGGCTAGACTCCTCCCCGGCCGCAATGGCACGACGGGTGTTCGCTGCGTGGACCTCCGCTGGGCTCGGCTCCGGCGTCGGCTCGCGAGACGAAGAAGACTGGGCGGAAAGATCCGATGAAGCAGAGGAGGAAGAGGACATGGTGGCACAGAAGGGCTTTTGGACTGCTAATGCGAGGGAGATGCAGGGCAGAACTGTTCATAGCGGTTAAATAAAAGGGGATACAGTGGAAATTCAATGCCACAGCAGTTTCCGAGGAAGTGGTGCTTGAAAGAAAGAGAAAAGACTGCCAAGTCACGCGGAGAAGTTGAGAAGGCGAGTCATCATGATAACGGATCTCGCGACGGTTACGCCACGACATGACCCGATGAAAGAAAGGCATAATGATTTTGGAAATGTCATTTCCAAAACCAGGGGGGCATGTGTTATCACCAGAATTTGACCGAGTCAGAGGTGGGCCGCGATCAAGATGGACGTGAAGAAATATATAGAAGAGATACGTGAATCGGCCTTTTATACCAAGTTGGGCTTAATTGCCCTTGTATCTGTAACATATTAGATCGCATCTTAGTTTAGAAATAGAATCTTACTCGTGCACGGTTTAGTGCACGCCCACATTAGAAAGTCCATTTGGACTATAAATATGTACCTAGGGTTTATGGAATAAACAACAACACAACGTTCACCCCAAAACAAACCAATCTCGGCGCATCGCCAACTCCTTCGTCTCGAGGGTTTCAATCGGGTAAGCGACATGCTGCCTAGATCGCATCTTGCGATCTAGGCAGCACAAGCTCCACGTTGTTCATGCGTTGCCCGTCTTGAAGCGTCTTTGATGGCGGGCAACGTAGTTATCATAGATGTGTTAGGGTTAGCATAGTTCTTCGTGTAACATGCTTACGTAGTGCAACCCTTGCATGTCTAGCCGCCCTCACACCTATCTCAGGTGTGGGGGCGGCACCCTGCTTGTTCATTATTTAGTAGATCTGATCCGTTACGATTGCTCCTTGCTCTGCAAGGATTAGTTTAATATCTGCAATAGTTAGGCCTTACAAAGGGGGGGAGGATCCAGTGGCACGTAGGGTGGCGTTCGCAAGTCCTAAACAGGATGTTCCGAGGATCAACGTCATGTTGGTTGTTTGGCCTTGTTTAGGATCGGCTTACGAGCACCGTGCGTGGCCGCGAGGCCCAACCTGGAGTAGGATGATCCGATTATGCGGTGAAAACCCTAAATCGTCGTAGATCTCATTAGCTTTATCTTGATCAAGCGGGATCACCAAGTATTCGTGCACCCCGTACGAATCATGGGTGGATCGGCTCTTTGAGCCGATTCACGAGATAACTCGAGAGCCGATCGAGGCTCGTATTTAATGTTTACGTGTATGCCATGCAGGAACTAAGCGAGGCATTCCCCATCACCTTCCCGACCGGGTATAGGTCGGGTGGCACGCCCTTGCACTTCGCATCGCCGCGTGTGACCAGAAGAGCATTGCGGGCCGTCGCTCGGAGGGGTCTCAGCCAGCCGCAGCTCTAGGCTCTTCCCGGCTCTACCTGTGTTGACGGCCGCTGCCCGCCGGTGGGTTTTGGCAGTCAACAAGCGGCCCAGAGCCTTCGAGCTGGCGGTCCTCAGCGACCACTTCCGGGTGCTCTTCAGCACGAGCCGGCGGACACCGAGTCCACCTTGCCGGCGGCCCGAGCCTTCGAGCTGGCGGTCCTCGGCGACCACTTCCGGGTGCTCTTCGGCACGAGCCGGCGGACACCGCGTCCACCTTGCCAGCGGCCCAGAGCCTTCGAGGCTGGCGGTCCTCGGCGACCACTTCCGGGTGCTCTTCGGCCACGAGCCGGCGGACACCGAGTCCACCTTGCCGGCGGCCCGAGCCTTCGAGCCGGCGGTCCTCGGCGACCACTTCCGGGTGCTCTTCGGCCACGAGCCGGCGGACACCGCCTCCACCTTGCCGGCCGGCCCGAGCCTTCGAGCTGGCGGTCCTCGGCGACCACTTCCGGGTGCTCTTCGGCACGAGCCGGCGGACACCGCGTCCACCTTGCCGGCGGCCCGAGCCTTCGAGCTGGCGGTCCTCGGCGACCACTTCCGGGTGCTCTTCGGCACGAGCCGACGGACACCGCGTCCACCTTGCCGGCGGCCCGGAGCCTTCGAGCTGGCGGTCCTCGGCGACCACTTCCGGGTGCTCTTCAGCACGAGCCGGCGGACACCGAGTCCACCTTGCCAGCGGCCCAGAGCCTTCGAGCTGGCGGTCCTCAGCGACCACTTCCGGGTGCTCTTCAGCACGAGCCGGCGGACACCGAGTCCTTCGCCGCTTCGTCCGGCTGCGCCTTCGTGCCTCGTCCGGCTGCGCCTCGTCCGGCTGCACCTTTGCCGCCTCGTCCGGCTGCGCCTTGTCCGGCTGCGACTTCGCCGCCTCGTCTGACTGCGCCCTCGTCGCCTCGTCCGGCTGCGCCCTCGTCGCCTCGTCCGGCTGCGCCTTCGTCATCCGGCTGCGACTTTGCCGCCTCGTCCGGCTGCGCCTCGTCCGGCTGCGCCTCGTCCGGCTGCGCCTTGTCCGGCTGCGACTTCGTCGCCTCGTCCGGCTGCGCCTCAGCCTCGTCCGGCTGCGCCTTCGCCGCCTCGTCCGGCTGCTCCTTCGCCGCCTCGTCCGGCTACGACTTCGTCGCCTCGTCCGGCTGCGCCTTCACGCCTCGTCCGGCTGCGACTTCATCGCCTCGTCCGGCTGCGCCTTCGCCGTCTCGCCGGCTGCGCCTTCGCCGCCTCGTCCGGCTGCGCCTTCGCCGTCTCGTCCGGCTGCGCCTTCGTCGCCTCGTCCGGCTGCGCCCTCGTCGCCTCGTCCGGCTGCGCCCTCGTCGCCTCGTCCGGCTGCGCCTTCGTCATCCGGCTGCGACTTTGCCGCCTCGTCCGGCTGCGCCTCGTCCGGCTGCGCCTTGTCCGGCTGCGACTTCGCCGCCTCGTCCGGCTGCGCCCTCGTCGCCTCGTCCGGCTGCGCCCTCGTCGCCTCGTCCGGCTGCGCCTTCGTCATCCGGCTGCGACTTTGCCGCCTCGTCGGATGCGCCTCGTCCGGCTGCGCCTTGTCCGGCTGCGACTTCGCCGCCTCGTCCGGCTGCGCCTTCGTCGCCTCGTCCGGCTGCGCCCTCGTCGCCTCGTCCGGCTGCGCCTTCGTCATCCGGCTGCGACTTTGCCGCCTCGTCCGGCTGCGCCTCGTCCGGCTGCGCATTGTCCGGCTGCGACTTCGTCGCCTCGTCTGGCTGCGCCTCAGCCTCGTCCGGCTGCGCTTTCGCCGCCTCGTCCGGCTGCTCCTTCGCCGCCTCGTCCGGCTACGACTTTGTCGCCTCGTCCGGCTGCGCCTTCGCGCCTCCTCCGGCTGCGCCTTCGCGCCTCCTCCGGCTGCGACTTCATCGCCTCGTCCGGCTGCGCCTTCGCCGTCTCGCCGGCTGCGCCTTCGCCGCCTCGTCCGGCTGCGCCTTCGCCGTCTCGTCCGGCTGCGACTTCGCCGCCTCGTCCGGCTGCGCCCTCGTCGCTTCGTCCGGCTGCGCCTTCGCCGCCTCGCCGGCTGCGACTTTGCCGCCTCGTCCGGCTGCGCCTTCGCCGCCTCGTCCGGCTACGACTTCGTCGCCTCGTCCGGCTGCGACTTCGCGCCTCGTCCGGCTGCGCCTTCGCCGCCTCGTCCGGCTACGACTTCGTCGCCTCGTCCGGCTGCGCCTTCGCGCCTCGTCCGGCTGCGACTTCATCACCTCATCCGGCTGCGCCTTCGCCGTCTCGCCGGCTGCGCCTCCGCCGCCTCGTCCGGCTGCGACTTCTCCGCCTCGTCCGGCTGCGCCTCAGCCTCGTCCCGCCGCCTCGTCCGGCTGCGCCCTCGCCGCCTCGTTCGGCTGCGCCCTCGCCGCCATCGTCCGGCTGCGCCTCCGCCATCATCCGGGTGCGCCTTCGCCGCCTTACGCATGGTTGAGATCAGCCTTGGTGGCTCCGCGCCTCTCACCCATGCCACGCCATGGTTTACATCGACATCGCCATCATCATCTACATCAACAACAACGAGTTCGAGACCCTCCACGCGACTCGACTGCTCTTCGAGTCCCACGTAGGCTCGGGGGCTAATGTCGGGGCGATGACCCCCAGTATGGAAAAGTCCTCGAGTTTACGAGCGCGCCACATTTCACGGATCGAGAAAATACCAAGCGACGCAAAAGATATGAAGGAAAGAATAAAACAGAAGAAGAGCCGCGTACCGGGCCGACTTCCGGCTCCCGCGGCCCGCTCCGGCTGCGCCCGGGCCGGCTTCCGCCTGGCCGGCCCGGGGCCGGCTTTCCCCTGGCCAGCTGGGCCGCCCACCTCCACTTGGGGCCGCACCCGGCCGCCTGGCGCCAGGCCGGCTGCTAGGCCGAAGCCGGCTCGCCCCCGCTCCGTTCCAGGCCAGGTGCGCCCCGGCTGGGCCGCCTCGCTTCTCTCTGGGCCGCCTGGTGCATACGCGGCCGCCCCTGGTGCTGGCCGGCTCGCGCCCACGCTCGATCCAGGAGATGGCCAGCTGCTCCCTGCCCTGCGTGCATGCACGTCCAGCAGCTCCACGTGCATGCACGGCCGGCCGCTCCTCCAGATGCTCCCGCCCGGCTCCACTTCATCTACCTTGTGTCCAGCTGCTGTACGTATACGTATGGCCGGCCGCTCGATCCATGGAGGCATAGTGGTGGCCAGCTTCTCCAAGGCCATGCACGAGCCGTCTGCTCCATCACGCGAAGATAGGATCGACCGGGATCAGAAGACAAGGAAACGAGCATCGTGATCCTCTGCCATCCAGCGACAAGACAACGACCAGACATCGTGCCAGTCTACGTACAGGCTATCGATAGGCTCATGTAGAGCAATAGCGCTCCTGACTGTACACTGTAGCCTACAGTTGATGGGACCCCAGTAGTCATATCATGAACAGTGTATGCGGGCCACCACTTGTCCCCTGGGTGCCAGCCTTTATAAGGCACACCAGGGAGAGCCCTTCAGGCTAATGGCCAACAAGGGCCAAGGCTGCTCTCTCTCTCTCTTAGCTCACATACGAGCACTTCCCAGCCGGCCAGGCTCTTGACAAGCCGGCCAGGCTCCTAATAGCTCACAGTAGCTTCTTCCTTCTCAGGACAAACAGCTCTAGGAGCAACTATGTAACACCATATACTTGTCATATACATCAGACATGCAGGAGTAGGGGTTTTACCTCCACCGTGAGGGCCCTGAACCTGGGTACATCACCGCGTGCTGTGTACCAATCCCGCATCCGGATACCGTCGACGCCCATACAGGAACCACCTCTCTTTAGCTACCCCGTAGCATATGCCGTGACGATACCACGACACTATGTCTTCCTCCTCGGGCTATGTTGCAATTCCTCGATGCCCGGTGATTTTCGATGGCGCGAATTATCCTGATTTCGCTGCCTTCATGCGTGTCCACATGCGCGGTTGATGTCTACGCACGCTTCTATTCCTGTAGACAGTGTTGGGCCTCCAAGAGCAGAGGTTTGTAGAACAGCAGCAAGTTTCCCTTAAGCGAATCACCCAAGGTTTATCGAACTCAGGGAGGTAGAGGTCAAAGATATCCCTCTCAAGCAACCCTGCAATTAAGAAACAAGAAGTCTCTTGTGTCCCCAACACACCTAATACACTTGTCAGATGTATAGATGCACTAGTTCGGCGAAGAGATAGTGAAATACAAGTAATATGGATGATTATAAGTAGTAATTGCAATCTGAAATAAAAATGGCAGCAAGCAAACATGTAGCAAAACTTGTTGGAAATGGTGTTTCAATGCTTGGAAACAAGGCCTAGGGATCATACTTTCACTAGTGGACACTCTCAACAATGATCACATAACTGAATAAATAAATGCTACTTTCAAACACTCTCTTGTTGGATAACAAACACCATTCATTGTGTAGGGCTATAAAAGCACACCTCAAGCCGGAGTAAACAAGCTCCACAACTTCATAAAGGAATCACACACGATGCGCACACTGTCACCGTCACACCGTGGAGAGTGAATCCGGAGTTCATATTAAAGTAACCTCTAGAGTGCATAATAGACCGTTGCAATTTAGACCGAGTACTAACATAGCATACACACTCTGTCACCAATAGCTATGAAAGGGGGAATAGATCACATCAATACTATCATAGTAATAGTTAACTTCATAATCTACAAGAGATTACAATCATAACCTACGCCAAGTACTACATGATGCACACACTCGTCAACTTTACATCATGGAGAAGGAATAGACTACTTTAATAACATCACTAGAGTAGCACATAGATTAATAGTGATACAAAGCTCATGATCACATAAAGATCACACCATGGGAGAGAGAGATGAACCACATAGCTACCGGTAGAGCCCTCAGCCTCGGGGAGAACTACTCCCTCCTCATCATGGGAGACAGCAACGGCGATGAAGATGGCGGTGGTGTCGATGGAGATGACTCCGGGGGCAATTCCCCGTCCTGGCGGCGTGCCGGAACAGAGACTTCTGTCCCCCAAAACTTGTCTTCGTGATGGCGGCGGCTACATAACTCTTTGTGGAATATGACTGGATGTTTTAGGGTTTTCGCGACGGAGAGAATATATAGGCGAAGGGGCGATGTCGGTGGAGTTTCGAGGGGCCCACACCACATGGCGGCGCGGCCAGGGGTGGGGTCGTGCCCCCCCTAGGGTGTGGCCGCCTCGTGGCTCCTCTTTGTCTCCTCTTCGGTGTTCTGGAAGCCTCCGTGGAAAATAAGACCGTGGGCTTTTGTTTCGTTCAATTCCGAGAATATTTCCTGTGTAGGATTTCTGAAACCAAAAACAGCAGAAAACATGAACTGGCGCTTCGACATCTTGTTAATAGGTTAGTACCGGAAAATGCATCAAAACGATATAAAGTTTGAATAAAACATGTAGGTATTGTCATAAAACTAGCATGGAACATAAGAAATTATAGATACATTGGAGACGTATCAAGCATCCCCAAGCTTAGTTCCTACTCGCCCTCGAGTAGGTAAACGATAACAAGGATAATTTCTGAAGTGACATGCTACTATCATAATCTTGATCAATACTATCATAAAGCATATCAGATAAATGAAGTGATTCAAAGCAATGGTAAAGATAATGACTAAACAACTGAATCATATAGCAAAGACTTTTCATGAATAGTACTTTCAAGACAAGCATCAATAAGTCTTGCATAAGAGTTAACTCATAAAGCAATAGATTCTTAATAGAAGGTTTTGAAGCAACACAAAGGAAGATTTAAGTTTCAGCAGTTGCTTTCAACTTTCAACATGTATATCTCATGGATAATTGTCAACACAAAGTAATATGATGAATGCAAATAAGCAATTATGTAAGAATCAATGCACACAGTTGACACAAGTGTTTGCTTCTAAGATGGAAAGAAGTAGGTAAACTGACTCAACATAAAGTAAAAGAAAGGCCCTTCGCGAGAGGAAGCAGGGATTACTCATGTGCTAGAGCTTTTTATTTGAAAACATGGAAACAATTTTGTCAACGGTAGTAATAATTCATATCTGTTATGCATAAAACCTCCTATAAGTTGCAAGCCTCATTCATCGAATACTAATAGTGCCCGCTCCTTGTCCTAATTAGCTTGGATTCCCATGGATTATCACTTCATTACATATGTTTCAACCAAGTGTCACAAAGGGGTACCTCTATGCCACCTGTACAAAGGTCCAAGGAGATAAATCGCATTTGATTTCTCGATTTTGATAGATCTCAACATGAGGACATCCATACCGAGACAACATAGAAAACAGATAATGGACTCCTCTTTAACGTTTAAGCATTCAACAACAGAAAATATTCTCATAAGAGATTGAGGATTAATGTCCAAGCTGAAACTTCCACCATGATACATGGCTTTGGTTGGCGGCCCAATGTTCTTCTCTAACAATATGCATACTCAAACCATTTAATCATGATAACTCACCCTTACTTCAGACAAGACGAACATGCATAGCAACTCACATGATATTCAACAAAGGTGTAACAGGTTGATGGCGTCCCCAGAAACATGGTTACCGCTCAACAAGCAACTTATAAGAAATAAGATACATAAGCGACATATTCATCACCAAAATAGTTTTTAGGCTACTTTCCCATGAGCTATGTATTGCAAAGACAAGGAATGAAATTTTAAAGGTAGCACGCAAGCAATTTACTTTGGAATGGCAGAAAAATACCACATAGTAGGTAGATATGGTGGACACAAATAGCATAAGTTTTGGCTCAAGGTTTTGGATGCACGAGAAGCATTCCCTCTCAGTACAAGGCTTTGGCTAGCAAGGTTGTTTGAAGCAAACACAAGTATGAACCGGTACAGCAAAACTTACATAAGAACATATTGCAAGCATTATAAGACTCTACACTGTCTTCCTTGTTGTTCAAACACTTTTACCAGAAAATATCTAGACTTTAGAGAGACCAATCATGCAAACCAAATTTCAACAAGCTCTATGATAGTTCTTCATTAATAGGTTTAAACTACATGATGCAAGAGCTTAAACATGATCTACTTGAGAACTCAAAACAATTGCCAAGTATCAAATTATTCTAGATAATATACCAATTACCACATGAAGCATTTTCTGTTTCCAACCAAATAGCAATAAATGCAGCAGCTTTTAACTTTAGCCATGAACATTAAAAGTAAAACTAAGAACACAAGTGTTCATATGAAAAAGCAGAGCGTGTCTCTCTCCCACACATGGATTGCTAGGATCCGAATTTATTCAAACACAAACAAAAATAAAAGCACACAGACGCTCCAAGTAAAGCACATAAGATGTGACAGAATAAAAATATAGTTTCACTAGAGCTGACCTGATAAGTTGTCGATGAAGAATGGGATGCCTTGGGCATCCCCAAGCTTAGATGCTTGAGTATTCTTGAAATATGCAGGGATGAACCACGGGGGCATCCCCAAGCTTAGACTTTTCACTCTTCTTGATCATATTATATCATCCTCCTCTCTTGACCCTTGAAAACTTCCTCCACACCAAACTCAAAACAATCTCATTAGAGGGTTAGTGCATAATCAAAAATTCACATGTTCAAAGAGGACACAATCATTCCCAAGACTACTGAAAGTTAATGGAACAAAGAAATCCATTCAACACAGTAAAAGAGGCAATGCGAAATAAAAGGCAGAATCTGTCAAAACAGAACAGTCCGTAAAGACGAATTTTTTCGAGGCACTTAACTTGCTCAGATGAAAAAGCTCAAATTTAATGAAAGTTGCATACATATCTGAGGAACACGCATGAATTTTGGCAGAATTTTTAGAGTCTCCTACAGAAAGATCTACTCAAATTCGTGACAGCTAAAAATCTGTTCCTGCGCAGAAATCCAAATCTAGTATCAACTTTACTATCAAAGACTTTACTTGGCACAACAATGCAATAAAATAAAGATAAGGAGAGGTTGCTACAGTAGTAACAACTTTCAAGACACAAAAAAACAGTAGCAAAATAAAAACATGGGTTATCTCCCAAGAAGTGCTTTCTTTATAGCCATTAAGATGGGCTCAGTAATTTTAATGATGCTCTCGCAAGAAATAAGAGTTGAAGCAAAAGAGAGCATTAAAAGCAAATAAGAAACACTTTTAAGTCTAACCCACTTCCTATGAAAAGGAATCTTGTAAATAAACAAGTCATGTAAGCATAATGCAATAAGCATAGAAAGGCAACACAAGCGCAACTTCAAGATTCTCAACATAAATAGGGGAAAGTTAATATTATTAAGATGCATATAACCATGTTTCCCTCTCTCATAATAACTTTCAGTAGCATCATGAACAAACTCAACAATATAACTATCACATAAAGCATTCTTATTCACATGCATAAAAGTATCATTACTCTCCACATAAGAATAATCAATTTTATTAGTAATAGTGGGAGTAAAACTATCACAACCATCATTGTAATCATCATAAATTGCAGGCATGGTATAATCATAATAAACTTTATCCTCTATAGTAGGTGGCACCAAAATACCACTATCATTATAATCATCATAAATGGGAGGCAAAGTATCATCAAACAAAATTTTCTCCTCAAAACTTGGGGGACTAAAAATATCACAACCAGCTTCCCCAAGCTTAAATTCTTCCATAGAATTAGAAATAATAGTATTCAAAGAGTTCATGCTAATAACATTGCTACAACTATTTTGCAAACAAAGTTCCATGGGTTTTTTAATTCTCTCTTCAAACACATCATGTCCTAATTCAATATAAAGTTCATAAAGATCTCTAATTTTTTTTATTGTTTTCCATTAAGCCTAACTAGTGAAAATAAAAACAAGAAACAAAAAGATATAATTGCAGGATCATAAATGGGAGGAAATAACTTCGAGCACTCACACACCGGCAACAGTGCTAGGAAATAGCTTAGTAGTCGGATGATGTGAATACCTTTTACCTTACCTCCCCGGCAACGGCGCCAGAAAATAGCTTGATGTCTACGCACGCTTCTATTCCCGTAGACGGTGTTGGGCCTCCAAGAGCGAGAGGTTTGTAGAACGAGCAACAAGTTTCCCTTAAGTGAATCACCCAAGGTTTATCAAACTCGGGGAGGTAGAGGTCAAAGATATCCCTCTCAAGCAACCCTGCAATTAAGATACAAGAAGTCTCTTGTGTCCCCAACACACCTAATACACTTGTCAGATGTATAGGTGCACTAGTTCGGCGAAGAGATAGTGAAATACAAGTAATATGGAAGATTATAAGTAGTAATTGCAATCTGAAATAAAAATGGCAGCAAGCAAACATGTAGCAGAACTTATTGGAAATGGTGTTTCAATGCTTGGAAACAAGGCCTAGGGATCATACTTTCACTAGTGGACACTCTCAACAATGATCACATAACTGAATAAATAAATGCTACTTTCAAACACTCTCTTGTTGGATAACAAACACCATTCATTGTGTAGGGCTATAAAAGCACACCTCAAGCCGGAGTAAACAAGCACCACAACTTCATAAAGGAATCACACACGATGCGCACACGGCCAGGGGTGGGGCCGCGCCCCCTAGGGTGTGGCCGCCTCGTGGCTCCTCTTCGTCTCCTCTTCGGTGTTCTGGAAGCCTCCATGGAAAATAAGACCGTGGGCTTTTGTTTCGTCCAATTCCGAGAATATTTCCTGTGTAGGATTTCTGAAACCAAAAACAGCAGAAAACGAGAACCGGCGCTTCGGCATCTTGTTAATAGGTTAGTACCGGAAAATGCATCAAAACGATATAAAGTATGAATAAAACATGTAGGTATTGTCATAAAACTAGCATGGAACATAAGAAATTATAGATACGTTGGAGACGTATCAGCGGTCTTCGTCTTTGGGTGTGCTTGCTGGCGAGGTCTCCTGTCCGCCGCGCCCCGTTGCTCCTACGGTGCCCGTTGCACCGCCGCCCTTTGCCCTTGCCCCTAATGCTACTCAGGCGGATAAGGATGCAACCAATAGTGCCGATGATACTACTCTGGCTGATTATGACCGGAAGGTCCAGGACCACTCTACGGCCGTTGCGACTTACCGGCTGGATCTGACTGACTACACTCAGTGGATCGATGAGGATGCTCGTGTTGCTGCTGTTCTCACCTCCAGTGTTATGCCTTAGTATGCTGGTGAGTTTATGGGTCTTCCCACCGCTACTGCTCGGTGGGCTTTTCTTCGTCAGCGCTATCAGCCGTCTGGGGATGCTCTTTACGTGTCTGTGGTCTGGCAGGAGCATGCCCTTCAGCATGGTGATTCTACTATTGATGAGTTCTACACTCAGAGTGCTACTATTTGGCGTCAGCTTGATTCTCTTCGTACAGCTGTGTGTGCCACATGTCCCTGCTGTCTGACTGTGCGCGCGGATATGGAGTTTCAGCGCGTTTTTGAGTTCTTGTCGCGGCTCCGTAAGGAGTTTCAGCCGCACCGTGCACAGCTGCTTGCCCGTGGTCGTGTTCCGCTCTCTGAGGTACTGGCTGAGCTTCGTGCTGAGGAGACTCGTCTTCGTGGTGCTGGTCTTCTTGAGGTTCCCTCTATTCTTGCTGCTCGTGGACCTCCTACGTCGCCGGCTTCGTTGCGGTCTCCAGCACCGCCGATACTCTCTACTCCTCCAGTCCAGGGCCAGAGTCAGCCTCAGTAGCCTCGTTGTATGACAGCACCTCCCTGCACCTACTGTGGCAGGTCTGGCCACACTGTCTCTACTTGCTGGCAGAGGGATCCTAGCTTACGTCAGCGGCACTATACTCGTCGGCAGGCTGGTTCTTCAGGATCTTCTGCTGTTGCGCTATCTGATCAGGACATTCTCCGTGGTCTTTGTCGTCTACTCGCTACTACAGGCTCTTCCTTGACGGGTACTGCTGGTTCTGCGCCTGGCTCTTCTGGCACCTCGCGACCACAACCTTCTACACAGTCAGGTATGTCATCCCCGTGGTATCTGGATTCTGGAGCTTCTTTTCATATGACTTCTCCTTCTTCTATTCTTTCTGCTCTTCGCTCTCTTGTTTCTCCTGTCCGTGTTGTCACCGCCGATGGTACCTCTCTTCCTGTTTCCAGTCGAGGCACCCTCTCTACTTCCTCTTTTTCTGTTCTTGACGTTTCTCATGTTCCTAGTCTTAAGATGAACCTGTTTTCTGCTAGTCAGCTGACTGATTCTGGTTGTCACGTCATTCTTGACGCTGATTCTTGTGCGGTTCAGGACCGCCATACACAGGCCCTGGTTGGAGCTGGCCCTAGCAGCCTTGAGTCCCCGGGGCTCTGGGAGTTAGACTGGCTTTGTGTTCCTCTTGCTGACACTTCTTCTGTCAGTTCTACTGCGGTTGCTGCTTGTGTCACTAGATCTTTTCAGCAGTGGCATCATCGGCTGGGTCACCTCTGTGGCTCCCGTTTATCGTCATTAGTTCGTAGTGGTCTTCTGGGGTCTGTCTCAAGAGACGTGTCTTTGCATTCGTGTCAGGGTTGTAGGTTAGGCAAACAGATTCAACTTCCCTATCCTACTAGTGCGTCTGTATCTCAGCGACCTTTTGATTTAGTTCATTCAGATGTTTGGGGTCCGGCTCCCTTTCCTTTGAAAGGGAGTCATCGATACTATATTTTGTTTATTGATGAGTTTTCGCGGTACACCTGGTTGTTTCTTATGCGCTTTCGCAGTGAGGTCCTCTCTATTACCAGCGGTTTGCAGCCATGGTTCGTACTCAATATTCCACGCCTATTCGTGTGTTTCGTGCGGATTCTGCAGGAGAGTATATCTCCCAGTACCTGCGTGGTGTTCTTGCTGAGTGATGACCCACAAGTATAGGGGGTGTATCGTAGTATCTTCGATAAGTAAGAATGTCGATCCCAGCGAGGATCAGAAGGTGTTGACAAGCAGTTTCGATGAAGGATTCACTGTAAATGCTCACAGACAAATATTCAGGGGGTTTTGATGTAACGGATGAATAAAGTACAAGTAAGTAAAATGCGAGAGAAATAATTGCAGCGAGTGGCCCAATCCTTTTTAGCACAAAGGACAAGCCGGTTTGTTTACTTATAATGACCAAACGTTCTCGAGGACACACGGGATTTTAGTCTAGTGCTTTCGCTACATACGACTGATTAATCTTCATTGTTTTGATAAGTGTTGTGTGGGTGAACCTATGCTAATGTACCGCCCTTCCTAGGACTAATACATACTTGTGATTATACCCCTTGCAAGCATCCGCAACTACAATAAAGTAATTAAGATAAATCTAACCACAGCCTTAAACTGCGAGATCTCGCGATCCCTCCTGCATCGATATACCAACGGGGGCTCGGGTTTCGTCACTCCGGCAACCCCGCAATTGGCAAACGAGTACAAGATGCATTCCCCTAGGCCCATAAATGGTGAAGTATCGTGTAGTCGACGTTCACACGACACCACTAGAAGAATGACACCACAACTTAAATATCATAACATTGAATATTACTCAACCATAATTCACTACTAACATTTAGACTTCACCCATGTCCTCAAGAACTAAACGAACTACTCACGAGACATCATATGGAACATGATCAGAGGTGATATGATAATGAATAACAATCTGAACATAAACCTTGGTTCAACGGTTTCACTCAATAGCATCAATAACAAGTAGAAATCAACACCGGGAGAGTTTCCCCTATCAAACAATCAAGATCAAACCCAAATTGCTACAGCGGTGACGAGGTGCTGCGGTGGAGATGGCGGTGATGATGATGAAGATGATGGTGATGGCGATGGAGATGATGTCCAGCTCGATGGCGGTGACGATGGCGTCGATTTCCCCCTCCGGGAGGGAATTTCCCCGGCGGATTCCTGCCCGCCGGAGAGCTCTTTTCTCTCTGGTGTTCTCCGCCCCGCGAGGCGGCTGTGGCTCTTCGCGACGTACCCTCTGGAGCTTAGGTTTTCGGGACGAAGGGTTTCGCGAAGAAAAGGAGGCGAAAGGGGCTGTGGGGCCCCCACACCACAAGGTGGCGCGGCCGAGCCATGGGCCGCGCCGCCCTATGGTCCAGGCCCACCTTGGGTCCAGTCGGCTCCCCTTCCGGCTTCCTTCGTCATCCGGAAAAATTGGATTTTTGGTATAATTTCCTTCCGCGATTGATCTTCCGAAATATTGCGTTCGACGGTGCTTTTTCCAGCGAGAATCTCGGCTTTGGTGCTCGATCCTCCAATAATCATGAAATATGCAAAATAGATGAAATAACATAAGTATTGTGTCCCAATATGAAATATATCAATGAATAACAACAAATTATGATATAAAATAGTGATGCAAATTGGACGTATCAACTCCCCCCAAGCTTAGACTTCGCTTGTCCCCAAGCGAAGCCGAACTCGGTAAACGAGGACCACATGTTTATGGAGTGAAGAGTCGATAAATAAAATACGGACAAGAAGCATCATATTCATTCACACAAGACATTATAGTAAACAACTTCCTCATATAACTCAATCTTGAAACAAGTATAAAGTAATCACAAATAAAGGTGCATAAGAAATCATAATTGGTGATGGCAAACTTTGTTCTTGGTCGGAGAACGAGTTAACAGATTATACTTATCTATTGAGCAGCGCTCTCATATTAAAGCTTATGGTAAACTTGCATACTCAATCATATTAATCATTGATGACTTTCAAAGCTATATTCATTCAGATAAAACTTGTACTAGACAAGGAAGAGTAAATACATGATGAAGCAAATCACAATATAATGGTTTGATCACAACAACTCAAATGCTTGCTTGAGATGGATGGAAATTGGTGTACTGACTCAACATAAAGTAAAAGACAGGCCCTTCGCAGAGGGAAGCAGGGATTAAATCATGTGCTAGAGCTTTTTTCAGTTTTGAAATCATATAAAGAGAATAAAAGTAAAGTTTTGAGAGGTGTTTGTTGTTGTCAACGACTGGTAGCGGGTACTCTAACCCCCTTGCCAAACAGACCTCCAAAGAGCGGCTCCCATGAAGGACGTTATCTCCACCAGCAAGGTAGATCATCCCTCTTCTCTTTTGTTTACACATGTATTTTAGTTTATTTAAGGATGACACTCCCCCCAACCTTTGCTTACACAAGCCATGGCTAACCGAATCCTCGGGTGCCTTCCAACAATCTCATACCATGGAGGAGTGTCTATTGCAAAATTAAGTTGCTTACCGATAAATCGAGCAAAACATGTGAAGAGAATTATTAATGAAAGTTGATTAATTGGGGCTGGGAACCCCGTTGCCGGCTCTTATTGCAAAATTATAGGATAAGTGGATGAAGCCACTAGTCCATTAGTGGAGGCTGCCTAACAAGACCGAAAGATAAAACACCACATACTTCCTCATGAGCTATAAAACATTGACACAAATAAGAAGTAATAAATTTTGAATTGTTTAAAGGTAGCACATGAAGTATTTACTTGGAGTGGCAGAAAATACCATGCGAGTAGGTAGATATGGTGGACACAAATGGCATAGGTTTGGGTTCGAGGTTTGGATGCACGAGAAGTATTCCCTCTCAGTACAGGTCTTTGGCTAGCAAGGTTAAATAGCAAGCATAAGAGTTGAGGGAAACAAACAAATATACATGTGATAGAAACAATCATGCATCTTACTTGTAAGCACAAACAATCTTAACTTCATAATAATAAGCTATGAGCTAACAAGAAAGGAAGACAATGAAACAACTATATGTATTTCTCTTTTCTACTTAAACCTCAAGGTGTTGTTGCTATTGACCAATGCTAAGTTTGCCAAAACCAAATAGATTTACTCAATGCTCCCAAAGTGGTACCAATACTAAAATCAAGATCAATCATATAATAGAAATTGCAAACTAAAATAAGGTGTGCAATATGTAAATGATAAGACTTCTCATTAATATTTCATAACGATAACTCACACCAAGGGATACATAGACAAACTAAAGGAGAGATACTTCCACATTGCAACCCATCTTATACGATAACCTCCCTACTCATGATATGACACTACTTGATAGTAAAAAGTAAAAGGTAGTGATGATGTGATACCGCGGCACTCCCCCAAGCTTGGAACAAACCAAGGGGATGCCAATACCGATGATGACTCAATCCTTTGGCGATGGTGATGAGGAATTCTTCATGCGCTTCTTACAGGCTCCTGAAGCTCATCAATCTTGTACATGAGGTTGCGGATCATCTCCGAATTGTGCTCGACGCGATTAAGAAGTATGTCCGACGGCGAATCCCAATTCTTGGAGTTATTTCCCCACCCTTCAGCTTCAGGCTTCGTCCTTCCTGCGAGTGTTAGAACGATCTATATCCCAATTGCTAGGCAATGCTGCCTTGGGAGTCCTTTCAATTTGATTATTGTAGATTAGATTGCGGAAGGGATGGTAAGTGCTCGAAGAAGATGTCTTTGGAGCTAGGTAATGACGTGGAACTCCTCCTCCGGTGCTAATCCGTGCGCTCTTCTTGGCGTTGAACGGGTTTGACACCACTCCGATGCTTGCAATGGTGGTGCGCGGACGTACTTGCGGAACTTCTTCGACTTCCTCTTCATCCTCCTTCACTTCTTCCTTCAACTCGGGGACTTGAATTCCTTCCTCCGAAGGCTCCTTGTCCTTGTTGTGGGCGACCATGGCGCTTCTAGATCAAGGACAAATCCTGGCAGAAACAGCTCGAAACAAAACACGTCGAGAAAACGATATACGGACCTCCAGGGGTCCGGGGGATTATATAGTAAAAAATTTCAGAACAAACGGAAAGTACCAGGTCGAACCAGAGTCGGAAAGGGGCGACGAGGCGGCCAGACCATAGGGCGGCGCGGGCCCAGGCCAGGCCGCGCCGGCCTATGGTGGCACGCCCTTGTGCGTCTTTTCCACTCCGTTTCGATCTCGTAATTTTTCATATTTTCCAGAAACAGCAAAAACATTGTTCGGAAAGTAAATTGCGAACTTTCATTACCAGTACTGTTACCTATTCAAAGTCGAGTTCTGGCGGACTGTCAATTTGTCCTTTGATGAAAGCCTCCGGTGTTTCCACTCGAATAATATCAACATCAACATTATAAGAATCACCCGAGATATAATGCTTGAGTCTTTGTCCATTCACCACTTGCGTAGCATTGCCTTGGAGAGAGCTAATTTTAATTGCTCCCGAACGATACACCTCCTCAACAACATATGGTCCTTCCCATTTCGAGAGTAATTTCCACGCAAAGAATCTGAGACGAGACCGATACAATAGGACTTTATCCCCAACATTAAACTCTCTTTTGATGATCCTTCTATCATGCCATTTCTTAACTTTCTCTTTAAAGAGTTTAGCATTTTCATAAGCTTCACTTCTCCATTCATCTAGAGAACTTAATTGCAGACAACCTCTTATTACCAGCTAGTTTAGGATCTTTATTTAGTTCTCTAACGACCCAATAAGCTTTGTGCTCTAGTTCTAAAGGTAAATGACAAGCTTTTCCAGTAAACCATTTTATAAGGTGACATTCCCATGGGGTTTTTATAAGCGAGTTCTATAAGCCCATAGTGCTTCTTTCAATTTACTAGCCCAATTCTTTCTAGATTTATTAACGGTCTTTCCCAAAATAGATTTAATCTCTCTATTTGATAATTCTACTTGACCACTAGTTTGAGGGTGATAAGCGGAAGCAATTCTATGATTAATACCATACCTAGCAAGAGTTTTTCTAAAACCTCCATGAATAAAATGAGAACCTCCATCAGTCATAATATATCTAGGCACTCCAAATCTAGGAAAAATAATGTCTAAAAGCATTCTTAAAGAGGTCTCACCATCAGCATTTTTTTAGGTATGGCTTCCACCCATTTAGTAACATAATCAACAGCAACAAGTATATGAGTGTTACCTTCTCAAGACGGAAAAGGTCCCATGAAGTCAAATCCCCAACAATCAAATGGTTCAATAACAAGAGTATAATTCATAGGCATTTCATTGCGTCTGGAGATATTACCAACCCTTTGACATTCATCACAAGATAAAATAAACTTCCTTGCATCCTTGAAGAGAGTTGGCCAATAAAAACCTGATTGTAGAACCTTTTGCGCGGTTCTTTCTCCGGCGTGATGTCATCCATAAGCACTACCATGACATTTACTCAATATTTCTTGTTGTTCATATTCGGGAACACACCTTCGCGAGAATACCATCCACTCCTTCTTTATATAAGTGTGGGTCATCCCAAAAATAATGCCTCAAGTCATAAAAGAATTTCCTCCTTTGCTTTGAGCTGAAAAGGTTGGAGGCAAGTACTTGGAAACAATAAAGTTAGCATAATCGAGCATACCAAGGATCTGTCTCGCGAGCTCACCTTTATTACAGCCAATTGTTCATTTGGAAAACTATCATTAACGAGAACAGGATCATAAGCAATATTTTCCAATCTAGACAAATTATCGGCAACGAGGATTATCAGCACCTTTCCTATCTATAATATGTAAATCAAATTCTTGCAAAAGAAGTACCCATCTAATAAGCCTCGGCTTAGCATCTTTCTTTGTCATAAGGTATCTAATTGCGAGCATGATCAGTATGAATTGTAACTTTTGAATCAACAATATAAGATCTAAATTTATCACAAGCAAAGACTACAGCTAACAATTCTTTTTCGGTTGTAGCATAATTTCTTTGAGCAGCATCAAGAGTTTTACTAGCATAATGAATAACATTCAGTTTTTTATCTACTCGCTGTCCAAGAACAGCGCCTACAGCAAAATCACTAGCATCACACATAATTTCAAAAGGCAAATTCCAATCAGTTGTTAAGGCTTTCTTTAGAGTTTCAAAAGCTTCCTTACAATCATCATCAAAAACAAAAGGTACGTCTTTTTGAAGAAGATTAGTAAGAGGCTTTGAAATCTTGGAGAAATCTTTAATAAATCTCCTATAAAACCCGACATGACCAAGAACACTACGAATACCTTTAACATCCCTCGGATAGGGCATCTTCTCAATTGCTTCAACTTTAGCTCTATCAACTTCAATACCTCTCTCGAAATTTTATGTCCCAATACAATTCCTTCATTAACCATAAAGTGGCATTTCTCCCAATTAAGAACAAGGTTAGTTTCTTCACATCTACTGCAAAACTTTATCAAGGTTTCGCAAGCAACTATCAAAAGAATTCCCATAGACAGAAAAATCATCCATGAATACTTCCACAATACTCTCACAAAAGCCATGAAAAATAGCGGACATGCATCTTTGAAAAGTAGCGAGGAGCATTACATAAACCAAAAGGCATAAGCCTATAAGCATAAGTTCCATAGGGACAAGTAAAAGTGGTTTTCTCTTGATCTTTAGTTTTAACGAGCAATTTGTGAAAACCCGAATAACCATCAAGAAAGCAAAAATGAGTATTTTTAGACAACCTTTCTAGCATTTGATCAATAAATGGTAAAGGGTAATGATCTTTCTTAGTAACTTTATTAACTTTTCGAAAATCAATGCACATTCTATACCCTACAACTACTCTTTGAGGGATGAGCTCATCATTATCATTAGGCACAACAGTCATTCCTCCTTTCTTAGGAACGCAATGCACGGGACTAACCCATCTACTATCGGCAATAGGATATATAATACCGAGCTACAAGAAGTTTTAATACCTCATTCCTTACCACCTCCTTCATCTTCGGAATTAGACGACGCTGATGTTCAACAACAGGCTTTGCATCATCTTCCATATTAATAGCATGTTGGCATATAGAAGGAGAAATCCCCTTCAAATCATCAAGAGTGTAGCCAATAGCTCCTCGGTGTTTCTTCAATATTTCCAATAACCTTTCTTCCTCAATTTCTGAAAGCTTAGAACTAATAATAACAGGATATATTTTCTTATCATCAATATGAGCATATTTAAGATTATCAGGCAAAGGCTTTAAATCAAAAACAGGATCTTCCTTTGGTGGCGGTGTTGTACCCAAATCTTCCACTTAGGTAAATCATGCTTGAGAATAGGTTGGCGAAGAAAAATTTCCTCAAGCTCATCTCTTTCTTTCCTAAAAACTTCACTCTCGCTATTCTCCAAATGTTGCTGCAAAGGATTATTAGGAACAAGAACAATAGATGCACACTACTCCATTTTAATATCATCACTAGGCAAATCAGCTTTATAAGGAGTTTTGGTAAATTTGGAAAAGTTAAACTCATAAGATTCACCAGCAAATTTAGTCAAGATTTTCTCTTTCTTGCAATCTATAATAGCTCCACAAGTATTTAGAAAAGGTCTACCAAAAATGATAGGACAATAATCACTAGCCGCAGAACCAAGTACCAAAAAGTCAGCAGGATATTTAATCTTACCACATAGAACTTCCACATCTCGAACAATACCAATTGGAGAAATAGTTTCTCTATTAGCCAGCTGAATAACCACATCAATATCTTCAAGTTCACAAGAATCAATTTCGTGCATAATCTCCGTGTAAAGCTCTGATGTCTACGCCCCCTCCTTTTCCTGTAGACAGTGTTGGGCCTCCAAGAGCAGAGGTTTGTAGAACAGCAGCAAGTTTTCCCTTAAGTGGATCACCCAAGGTTTATCGAACTCAGGGAGGAAGAGGTCAAAGATATCCCTCTCATGCAACCCTGCAACCACAAAGCAAGAAGTCTCTTGTGTCCCCAACACACCTAATAGGTGCACTAGTTCGGCGAAGAGATAGTGAAATACAGGTGGTATGAATAAGCTGTAGTAACGCAGACGGTAGTAACGCGATAAAACGAGTAAACAAGCAGCGATAGCGATATTTAGGAACAAGGCCTAGGGATTACACTTTCAATAGTGGACACTCTCAACTTTGATCACATAACAGAATAGATAAATGCATACTCTACACTCTTTTGTTGGATGATGAACACCATTGCGTAGGATTACACGAACCCTCAATGCCGGAGTTAACAAGCTCCACAATTAAATGTTCATATTTAAATAACCTTAGAGTGCATGAAAGATCAACACGACTAAACCAAGTACTAACGTAGCATGCACACCTGTCACCTTCATGCTAAGAAAGGAGGCATAGATCACATCAATACCATCATAGCAATAGTTAACTTCGCAATCTACAAGAGATCACAATCATAGCCTACGCCAAGTACTAACACGGATGCACACCTTGTCACCATTACACCGTGCGGGAGGAATAAAACTACTTTAATAACATCACTAGAGTAGCACATAGATAAATTGTGATACAAAACACATTGCAATCATAAAGAGATATAAATAAGCACTTCACTACGCCATTCATAATAGTGAATAAGTATTCGTGAAATATAGCCTAAGAGACCCACACGGTGCACACACTGTCACCTTTACACACGTGGGACAAGGAGTCTCACGGAGATCACATAAGTAAAATTCACTTGACTAGCATAATGACATCTAGATTACAAGCATCATCATATGAATCTCAATCATGTAAGGCAGCTCATGAGATTATTGTATTGAAGTACATAGGAGAGAGATGAACCACATAGCTACGAGTACGGCCCAGAGCCTCGATGGAGAACTACTCCCTCCTCATGGGAGACAGCAGCGTTGATGAAGATGGCGGTGGAGTCGATGGAGAAGCCTTCCGGGGGCACTTCCCCGTCCCGGCGGCGTGCCGGAATAGAGAGTCCTGTCCCCCAGATCTTGGCTTCGCGATGGCGGCGGCTCTGGAAGGTTTCTCGTACCGTGGCTTTTCCGTCTCGAGGTTTTAGGTCCAAGGACCTTTATATAGGCGAAGAGGCGGAGTCGGAAGGTCGAAGGGGCGCCGACACTATAGGGCGGCGCGGCCAGGGCCTGGGCCGCGCCGGCCTATGGTGCAGGTGGCCTCGTGGCCCCCTCCGGTCCTTCCGGGTGTTACGGAAGCTTCGTGGAAAAATAGGATGCTGGGCGTTGATTTCATCCGATTCGAGAATATTTCGTTACTAGGATTTACGAAACCAAAAACAGCGAGAAAACGAGGAGCTGGCCCTTCGGCATCTCGTCAATAGGTTAGTTCCGGAAAACGCATAATAATGACATATAATGTGTATAAAACATGTAGATATCATCAATAATGTGGCATGGAACATAAGAAATTATCGATACGTCGGAGACGTATCAAGCTCATAAGGGATAGCACTAACACTTGCACCAATATCACATAAACCATAATAGCAATGATCACCAATTCTAACAGATAGCATAGGAACACTAACTTGTTTGGGTTTATTAGGATGTGAAACAATATTAGAAGCATCTTCACGGAAAATAATATGACCATCCTCCACATTTTCGGTCACAAGATCTTTAACTATTGCAACGACGGAGTTCAACTTTTATTTGTTCTTCGGGTTCTATAGGTTTCTTTTCACTTTTATGAACCACACTATTTATAACGAGTACTCCTTCATTTTAGCGAGGAAAGGAGTTTTTTCAATATAAGCTTCGGGAATAACATGATCAACGGTTTCAACTACAACGCATTTATTAATAGATGAATCAATTTTATCTTTATACGGTTCGGGATACTTATCAAAATTCTTCTTAGGCAATTCATAATGAGAGGCAAAAGCTTTATAAAGATTTGCAGCAACTTGAGAATCAAGACCATATGTAGCACTCATATTACGAAATTTATCGGTATCCATAAAAGCTTCAATGCATTTATAATCATAAATTATACACGATTCTCTATCCTTGTCGTTCTCCCAACCTTCGGTATTTTCTTGGATCCGATCAAGAAGGTCCCTTTTAAACTCTTCTTTGTTGCGTGTAAATGATCCAGAACAAGAAGTATCCGGCAAGGTCTTGTCTTGAAAAGAAAGTCTTGCATAGAAATTATCAATAATAACATTACCAGGAAGCTCATGAATGGGGCATTTGAGCATTAAAGACTTCAATCTCCCCCAAGCTTGAGCAATACTTTCTCCATCATGAGGCCAGAAATTATATATGCGGTTACGATCTTTGTGAATTTCACTTGGAGGATAGAATTTAGAATAAAATAAAGGCACAATGTCCTCCTAATCAAGAGAATCACCATTCTTCAGCAATTTATACCAATGCGCCGCTTTACCAGACAGCGATATAGAGAATAGTTTCTTTCTAACTTCATTCATAGCAATACCGCACATTTGAATAACCCGCATAATTCATGCAAAAACAGTAAATGATCACCGGGATGGACGGTTCCATCCCCTTCATAGCGGTTATCCATAACACGTTCAATAATTTTCATAGGTATTTTATATGGTATCACTTCCTCACCTGGCGCCTCATCCACTACCGTTGCGGTAGTAGTAGATTTCCCAAATAGAAATTGAAGAGAAGATCTCTCCATAATGACTTATAGCAGCGAGGCGGAATTAAAATCAGCACAAACGAGTAAAGGTTTTCCTTACCAATTCCACTTACCAATAGCGCTTCACTCCCCGGCAACGGCGCCGAGAAAATAGTCTTGATGACCCACAAGTATAGGGGGTGTATCGTAGTATCTTCGATAAGTAAGAATGTCGATCCCAACGAGGAGCAGAAGGTGTTGACAAGCGAGTTTCGATGAAGGATTCACTTGTAAATGCTCACGGACAAATATTCGGGGGGTTTTGATGTAACGGATGAATAAAGTACAAGTAAGTAAAATGCGAGAGAAATAATTGCAGCGAGTGGCCCAATCCTTTTTTAGCGAAAGGACAAGCCGGTTTGTTTACTTATAATGACCAAACGTTCTCGAGGACACACGGGATTTTAGTCTAGTGCTTTCGCTACATACGACTGATTAATCTTCATTGTTTTGATAAGTGTTGTGTGGGTGAACCTATGCTAATGTACCGCCCTTCCTAGGACTAATACATACTTGTGATTATACCCCTTGCAAGCATCCGCAACTACAAGAAATTAATTAAGATAAATCTAACCACAGCCTTAAACTCTGAGATCCTACGATCCCTCCTGCATCGATATACCAACGGGGGCTCAGGTTTCTGTCACTCCGGCAACCCCACAATTGGCAAACGAGTACAAGATGCATTCCCCTAGGCCCATAAATGGTGAAGTATCGTGTAGTCGACGTTCACACGACACCACTAGAAGAATGACACCACAACTTAAATATCATAACATTGAATATTACTCAACCATAATTCACTACTAACATTTAGACTTCACCCATGTCCTCAAGAACTAAACGAACTACTCACGAGACATCATATGGAACATGATCAGAGGTGATATGATAATGAATAACAATCTGAACATAAACCTTGGTTCAACGGTTTCACTCAATAGCATCAATAACAAGTAGAAATCAACACCGGGAGAGTTTCCCCTATCAAACAATCAAGATCAAACCCAAATTGCTACAGCGGTGACGAGGTGCTGCGGTGGAGATGGCGGTGATGATGATGAAGATGATGGTGATGGCGATGGAGATGATGTCCAGCTCGATGGCGGTGACGATGGCGTCGATTTCCCCCTCCGGGAGGAATTTTCCCGGCGGATTCCTGCCCGCCGGAGAGCTCTTTTCTCTCTAGTGTTCTCCGCCCCGCGAGAGGCGGCTGTGGCTCTTCGCGACGTACCCTGCGGAGCTTGGGTTTTCGGGACGAAGGGTTTTGCGAAGAAAAGGAGGCGAAAGGGGCTGTGGGGCCCCACACCACAAGGTGGCGCGGCCGGGCCATGGGCCGCGCCGCCCTATGGTGCAGGCCCACCTTGGGAACAGCTGGCTCCCCCTTCTGGCTTCCTTCGTCATCTGGAAAAAATAGGATTTTTGGTATAATTTCCTTCCGCAGTTGATCTTCCGAAATATTGCGTTCTGATGGTGCTTTTTCCAGCAGAATCCTGGCTCCGGTGCTCGATCCTCCAATAATCATGAAATATGCAAAATAGATGAAATAACATAAGTATTGTGTCCCAATATGAAATATATCAATGAATAACAGCAAATTATGATATAAAATAGTGATGCAAATTGGACGTATCACTGAGCAGGGTACCCTTGCCCAGTTTTCGTGTCCCGGCGCCCATGCTCAAAATGGTGTCGCCGAGCGTAAGCATCGTCATATTCTTGAGACTACTCGTGCTATGATGATTTCTTCCTCTCTTCCGCCGCATTTCTAGGCTAAGGCTGTCGCTACGTCGACATACCTCATTAACATTCAGCCTTCTGCTGCCCTTCAAGGTGGCATTCCTCTCGAGCATCTTTCTGGTCGCTCTCCCGATTACTCGACTCTTCATTTATTTGGTTGCGTTTGCTATGTCCTTCTCCCTCCTCGCGAACGCACCAAGCTGACCGCTCAATCTGTTGAGTGTGTTTTTCTCGGATACAGTGATGAGCATAAGGGCTATCGTTGTTGGGACCTGTTGGTCGTCGGATGCGCATCTCTCGTGACGTCATGTTTGATGAGACGCGTCCCTTCTATCCTCGCCCCACCTCGGGTACTTACCCGGTGGATGATATCTCTTTTCTTCTTTTTCCGGATGCACCCCCTGCTGTCCCTTCTCCTCCCTCTCATAGTTCTGATGCGCCCCCTTCACCTTCGGCGCCATCCTCTCCTCCATCTAGTTCCCCTAGTACTCCCCGTTCTCCGGCTTCAGATCCTTCTGATGATGTCCCTTCTTCCTCTTCTTATGATGAGTTGTCCAATGTCGATGAGCTCCCTCCTTCACGGCCTGTTCGTCAGCGTCGTGCTCCAGCATGTTACTCTCCCAGTCAGTACAGTCTCTTTGTTGTTTCTGAGCCTACTTCTTATCGGGATGCCGAGCGTCATCCTGAATGGCAGCTTGCCATGGCTGAGGAGATCGCTGCGCTTGAGCGCACTGGCACTTGGGATCTTGTTTCTCCCCCTTCTGGTGTTCGTCCTATCACGTGTAAGTGGGTCTATAAAATTAAGACCCGCTCTGATGGATCTCTTGAGCGCTATAAAGCGCGTCTTGTGGCTCGTGGTTTTCAGCAGGAACACGGCCGAGATTATGATGAGACTTTTGCCCCCTGTGGCTCATATGACCACTGTGCGTACTCTCCTTGTTGTTGCTTCTGTTTGACGCTGGTCTGTGTCCCAGCTTAATGTTCAGAACGCTTTTCTTAATGGCGAGTTGAGTGAGGAGGTTTACATGCAGCCTCCTCCTAGGTATTCTGTTCCTGATGGGATGATTTGTCGTCTTCGACATTCTCTCTATGGTCTGAAACAGGCCCCTCGTGCCTGGTTTGAGTGCGTCGCCTCTGTGGTGACTGCTGTTGGTTTCTCTCCTAGTTTTCATGATCCAACACTTTTTGTTCACACTTCTCCTCGTGGACGCACTCTTCTTCTTCTCTATGTTGATGATATGATCATTACTGGTGATGATCCTGGGTATATTGTCTTTGTCAAGGCTCGTCTTCGAGATCAGTTTCTTATGACTGATCTTGGTCTTCTTCGCTATTTTCTTGGCATTGAGGTTTCTTCCACGCCTGATGGCTTTTCTATTTCTCAGGAAAAGTACATTCAGGATCTTCTTGCTCGTGCTGCTCTTGGGATGAGCGCACGGTTGATACTCCTACAGAGCTTAATGTTAAGCTTCGTCCTACTGATGGTGATCCTCTTCCTGATCCCACCCGTTATCGCCATCTTGTTGGGAGTCTTGTTTATCTTGCTGTCACTCATCTTGATATTTCTTATCTTGTTCATATTCTAAGTCATTTTGTCTCAGCTCCTACCACTGTCACTACAGTCATCTCCTCCGTGTTCTTCGTTATCTTCGTGGCACGATCACTCGTCGCCTTTTCTTTCCTCGTTCCAGCTCTCTCCAGCTCCAGTGCTACTCGGATGCTACGTGGGCGAGTGATCCTACGGATCGTCGTTCACTTTCTGCTTACTGTGTGTTTCTTGGTGGTTCGCTTGTTGCTTGGAAGACGAAGAAACAGGTCGCAGTTTTCCGTTCGAGTGTTGAGGCTGAGTTGCGAGCTATGGCTTTTGTTGATTGCTGAGGTGACCTGGTTACGGTGGTTGCTTGCAGATTTTGGGGTCTCTGTTACGACACCCACTCCACTTTTGTCTGACGGTACAGGTGCTATCAGTATTGCACGTGATCCGGTCAAGCATGAGCTGACCAAGCATATTGGTGTTGATGCTTTTTATACACGTGCCCAGGTGCAGGATGAGGTTGTTGCGGTTCATTATGTGCCTTCAGATTTGCAGTTGGTGGATTTCTTCTTTACAAAGGCACAGACTCGAGCGTAGCATGACTTCTTACTCTCCAAACTCAGTGTTGTGGATCCACCATGAGTTTGAGGGGGGGTGTTAGATGTATATATCTGTATATTGTAGTTTCCCCATATGTTAGGGGGCTTCCTGCATATTTCCACATGTACATGTACTATATATTGTGGCCTTTGGCCCCCGGGTAATACAACAAGCATATTGCCCTAACAAGTATCATAGTATCATAAGAAATTGCATTTGTACACCCGCTTATCTTTCTATAGAAACTGATCTCTAAATGATTTTGAGATAGCCTGTTTCTGGAATTACCCCTGCTACGTAGAATGGGATAGTGTCAACATCCTTCATTATAGTACAGAAGATGCTCGTAGGCTGGATGGTTAGGAGGGCAGTAGCACCTCCGGCCAGCCCATCAGAGTTTAACTCCCAGATTTGACACTTTGGTGTCTCGGAAAGGCGGAATATTCTTCAGTGGGAGGTGACGTTCCCGCAACAGCGAGGCAACTATGGTGACTTCGTCAATTTCAAGACCCGCTAGATTAGTTCTTCGACGCAGTCTCTTGAAGATGCTCGTAGGGGTAAAGTTTGCGTGCGTGGGTTCACAGGGATAAGTGTGTGAGTGTCTTTGATTGTACTGTGTTTCAAAAGAAAAACTGCACCACGCTCTCAACCCTGCCGGCTGTGGCAGCCTCCCTGCTAGCCGCTACAATCTCGAGTTGCGCCAGTGGTGGCTCGAAGTGCACACTCTGGAAAATGTTCCATTGCATGCTTGGAACAACCACACGTTGTCTCGGATCATCAACAGAGCTTCATCGCTCGACTACATCAAGGCTCGATCCCTCAAGAAGAAGAGCACTGCTTTGATCTGGGCCTAGCTAAGTGGGCCGAGAATCCCAGGGCCACCTCCAAGATTAAGAGGGTCACCCTGCTTGCCCACAATGTCATGGTCGAGGATGGTCGCGCGCGGGTTCCGTGGACTGCGCTACCACATCATCATCCATCTCGCTCAGGCTGAGGACTTCTTCTCCATCGACATCAATGACAATCCTCCGCTCTGCACATGCTCCCCTACGAGCGTGGCGTCGTAGATGGCTCGGAGCAGCAAGCTAGGAGGTGTGAGTGCGTGAGTCGCTGCGGCGCAAAGACGACGATTGTGGCAGAAGGGATGGCAATGACCGTGACGAGCGCGGAGGTAGAGACACACTGGTGGAAAAAGGACCATTAGTCGCGGTTCGCAACCTCCATTAATACTGGTTGCGCAACCGCGACTAAATATGCGGGACTAAAGCCCCCCCTTAGTCGCGGTTGCTTACGAACCGCGACTAAAGGCCCGTCCACGTGGGCGCCAGGCGACCGTCGGGGCGGAGGACCTTTAGTCGCGGTTCTTCTGGCCAACCGCGACTAAAGGCCGCCGCAGGTTTAGGGTTTTAGCCCCCCCCCCCCCCCTAAACCTGGTTTCTTTTTAATTTGTATTGTTTTATTTCTTTTGTGTTTTATTTTAATTTTGAAGGAGTTCCACATATTCTACGGTACTACATACATGCATATGAATGTACAATTTCAAACAAATTTGAAATTAGAACCAAAGAGAATTCAAGAGGAATATACAATATATATTCAATATTGGATGACCAGCATATACAATTTTGAACAAGTTTCCATACATAATTTAGTGCATATGAAGTTCTACGTCCTCTACATAGTGTTCTCCTTTAGGATCGACGACCTCCCTCGCGATCCATCCAGCTAGTTCCTCTTGAAGTGGTCGGAAGCGAGCTTCTGGACTAAGCATCTTCCGGAGGTTATTCCTCTTGATATTGTTCTCACACGAAACCCGCTCAGAGGTGTATCTCCGGATCATCTCACAAACATAGTATCCACATAGATTGGTCCCCGGTGGCTGAATATCCCCAGTCCCACTCACTGACCGCATAAAATGTAGCTCTTTTTTGAACTCACCGACCTTGGCATCTACGAACCGTCTCCAAACCCTACGAGGCAAAGAAAATTAAATGAACAAGAGAGTTATTAGTTACATGATATTAGGAAATGAGCGAAATAGGCCGATCGATATAGAGCGCAAATGAATGAAAATAATTACTTCTGCATCATTTTTCTCATGTCGGCCCAAAGCTTTGAATCCATATTCAGAGAGTCGTGGACGAGAACTGTGGAGTCGTGAAATTTAATTAGTAGCAGAATCCAGTGGAACCTGCGGACACGATACATGCACAGTTATGCATAACTCATCGATTAGCCACATACCATGCATGGAGTAAACAAAAGAGAGTGTGCTCAAGACAGAAACACTCACCCAAAATGGTAAGGAAATAGAATATCACTTTTGAGTTCCTGCTTTGAAAAAGAAACCGCCACAGGTCTTCCTCCACGTCGGCGGGGTGATGTTTTAACACATATCCATTAACGATGTGTGGGTCAATGAACCCAACATCATGGATGTTCCTTACTCTGCATTCCTTAATCTTCATTCTGCATAATAGCGTACAGAACAATATAGTTAGGACATATATATAGTGCAGGCCTGGCAATGAACGAGATGGGGTAGAAATAAATCACTTATAGAACGTAGCAACTGATGATAGATTTGTCGAGCTCGCGCAGATTGAAAATCTGGAACAATTCACTCAGATGAATTGTTACATAGTAATGTTTGAAGTGATGCTCATGTCTAAGATGAACCAAAAGCAAACCTAAAGCAAGCCCACCTTCAGCATCCTCCATGAAAGTATCACCAAAATGATCAAGATAGTTGTCATCGATGAAATCATCCCCTTCTTCATCTTCTTCCATTATAACCCCTCTTTCTCCATGCTTGGTCCAACAATTATAGCTTGGCATGAAACCCTGCTAAAGCAGGTGCATGTGAACATCTCTTGAGGAAGAGTAACCCTTCTGATTCTTACGAGCAACACATGGACAGATAACAAAACCCCCCTGCTTGTTCGCATTAGCCACTACGAGGAAATCTTTCAAACCCGTAGTGAACTCGCCGGAGAGTCGGTTACCGTACATCCATTGCCGATTCATCTGCATTATTATAATATAAAATATATAATTAACCATCATGCATTTGTTAAACTAATTAACTAACTACAAACAATAGAAATCAAATAATGAACTACACACATATGCATATTTTATCAATGACACATGAAAGGTTCAAGTCGCTAACCGCGATCGAGGAGGAAAAAATAAATGAGGAAGCTCAAGTGTGGCTCCGACACTTCATATCATGTTTGTTTCATGCTCTTGGGGCATTTCATCAAACACCTTGTGTGCATAGGATGAACCAAAAGCAAACCTAACACCCACTTGTGCAGTTTGTGAAGAGAATGGCTCCAAATGGCTAAGTGCTGGCTGCTGGATGGGTATATATAGGGGAGGGGCTTTAGTCGCGGTTGGCCTGGCAAACCGTGACTAAAGGTGCCTGAAGGCCTTTAGTCGCGGTTGGCCTGGCCAACCGTGACTAAAGCCCCTCACGTGCACCAGCTGGCCAGCGAGCGCCCTGGGCCCAGGCCTTTGGTCGCGGTTCGCCTCCCGAACCGCGACTAAAGGTCCCATTAGTCACGGTTCCAAATATTTGGGGACTAATGGGGCTGGATGGAAGGTCCTTTTTCCACCAGTGACATGTCCCTGGGGATGGGTTGACGCGAGGTTGCGCTATAGCATCTCACGGAACTCGCGGCGTGCGCCGCACGATGACAATCATGGTGGGCGCGGCGATCGCGAGCGCTACAATAGATGTGATGGTGGTCGGCACCGTGATGGAATCACCGAGGCGCCGCAGGACGATGCATAGTATGGTGTGATGGCTGCCACACAAGACATGGCAGTCGCTTCCGGGGCGAGCTCGTATGTTGCCGCCTCCAAAGATGCAGTGGAGACCGTCGCCTTCAAAATTCATAGTGATTGCGTCCAAGTGTCAATTTAAAAGATACGGGGATTCATCCAACTTGAGACCAACAAATTTTGTGGTGCGATTTAGCATGTCCTTCTACGCAAGTGAGCATCCTCGGCATCATGGACATTGTAAGACCTCATCGATTATAAATATGGCAACGTACATTGATTTACGTGAGTACCTCTAACATTTTGCATACGTGTAGGTGCTCCTTACTTGTGAGTACTTGAAAACACCCATCAAAACAAGTCCACTGTTGGAGGAAGCTCAAGAAATGTCCCAAGTGAATACTAGCTTTGCAGCATACCAAAAGAGTCTGAAGAATGGTGGGACCAATGTATCGTCAATCATTGATATCGAAGAGAAAGACCAAAACAATGGTGCCCTTACATCTCAACCAAGGGGCCATAGGGTCACTACCTAGCCATGGGCAGCCCGGCCCGGCCGAAATTCCCGAGCCAGGCCCGACCCGACCATGTCTTCGGGCCGGGCCGGGCCTGGGCCGTGATTTTGTGCAATTTACTAAAGCGGCCCGGCCCGAGGCCCGACGGGCTTTCTCTATGATGGGCCGAGCTTGGGACAATTTTTTCAGCCCGACGGTCGGGCTGGGGCCAAGATTGTTTGCGTCAATCTTTGGTTGGCCCGGCCCGGCCCGAGAAATGCACAGGTATAGTCACCAAGACCGATTTGAAGTATGATGCTTCTACATTTGCATTGAGCGAGGCCGTGAAGAGGTTGATGGCCGATAAGGAGGAGGAACTTGCAAAGAGGTTTGCGAAGCAATGTTGAAAGAAAGAATCCTCATGTGGTAGCTTCATCGACCTCACAAAAAAGAACTATGGAAATCCAAGCCATTCAGATCGAGGAGAAATGATTCATGTTCGCCGACTTGAACCTTATCGAGACGAAACAAGGGCTTGGTGATAACGCGTGAAGCACACGTCCGTTGGGAACCCCAAGAGGAAGGTGTGATGCATACAGCAGCAAGTTTTCCCTCAGTAAGAAACCAAGGTTATCGAACCAGTAGGAGATGAAGGCCACGTGAAGGTTGTTGGCGAAGGAGTGTAGTGTGGCGCAACACCAGGGATTCCGGCGGCAACGTGGAACCTGCACAACACAATCTAAATACTTTGCCCCAACTTAATAGTGAGGTTGTCAATCTCACCGGCTTGCTGTAAACAAAGGATTAAATGTATGGTGTGGAAAATGATGTTTGTTTGCAAAGAACAGCAGAGAACAATGATTGCGATAGATTGTATTTCAGATGTAAAAGAATGGACCGGGGTCCATAGTTCACTAGTGGTGTCTCTCCAATAAGAAATAGCATGTTGGGTGAACAAATTACGGTTGGGCAATTGACAAATAGAGAGGGCATAACAATGCACATACATATCATGATGACTAATATGAGATTTACTTAGGGCATTACGACAAAGTACATAGACCGCTATCCAGCATGCATCTATGCCTAAAAAGTCCACCTTCGGGTTAGCATCCGCACCCCTTCCAGTGTTAAGTTGCAAACAACAGACAATTGCATTAAGTATGGTGCGTAATGTAATCAACACAAATATCCTTAGAAAAAGCATTGATGTTTTATCCCTAGTGGCAACAGAGACATCCACAACCTTAGAACTTTCTCGTCACTCTGTCTCAGATTCAATGGAGGCATGAACCCACTATCGAGCATAAATACTCCCTCTTGGAGTCACAAGTATCAACTTGGCCGGAGCCTCTACTAGCAACGGAGAGCATGCAAGATCATAAACAACACATATATGATAGATCAATAATCAACTTGACATAGTATTCCATATTCATCGGATCCCAACAAACACAACATGTAGCATTACAAATAGATGATCTTGATCATGATAGGCAACTCACAAGATCTAAACATGATAGCACGAGAGGAGAAGACAACCATCTAGCTACTGCTGTGGACCCATAGTCCAAGGATGAACTACTCACACATCAGTCCGGAGGCGATCATGGTGATGTAGAGTCCTCCGGGTGATGATTCCCCTCTTCGGCAGGGTGCCGGAGGCGATATCCTGAATCCCCCGAGATGGGATTGGCGGCGGCGGCGTCTCTGGAACTTTTTCCGTATCGTGGCTCTCGGTAATAGGGTTTTCGCGACGGAGAGTATAAGTAGGCTGAAGGGCAGAGTCGGAGGAGGCACGGGGGCCCCACACCATAGGCCGGCGCGGGCCCCATGCTGGCCACGCCGCCCTATGGTTAGGGCGCCTCGTGGCCCCACTTCGTATCCTCTTCGGTCTTCTGGAAGCTCCGTGGAAAAATAAGACCCCAGGCGTTCGTTTCGTCCAATTCCGAGAATATTTCCTGTGTAAGATTTCTGAAACCAAAAACAGCACAAAACAGGAACTGGCGCTTCGGCATCTCGTTAATAGGTTAGTGCCGGAAAATGCGTGACGTGGGCATTACCCTTCGGGTAACCAATGTTGCTCTACCCTACACGGTCCAACTGGAGGCCCATGAAGGTACCTGATGGCAAGATGGGCCACTAGGACGGTGCGGCGGAAGATTACTTGGAGTACAATACACGGAAGAAGCCGAGCAAGGAAAGATTGGAGATAGATCTATTGTAAACCTACTCGTACTCGATTAGACCTCTCGTGACCTGGCCACCTATATAAAGGCCAGGAGAGGGGCTATCGAGGGACACAATCAACCTTAGCAATATTAGCCATCGGAAGCTTAGAACTAGGTTACCCTAGCAACTAGCATCTCGACGAGATTACAGCCGAACTATTCGGCACCCCATTGTAACCTGTTTTCATCATAATCAAGAACGGACGAGCAGGACGTAAGGGTTTTACCTCATCGAGGGCCCCGAACCTCGGGTAAATCGCTCTCCCCGCTTGTCTGTGTACCGATGTCTCGTGTCAGCTTGCAGGATTCCATCAACCCTAAGCCCCTATCGGAGGGCATTGCCGAGGAGCACCCTCGACAATTGGCGCCATCTGTGGGAAGCCTATCGGCACAAGGCAGGGCATCGGCAGTACCAGTCACATCTGCAGCGTTCGTGCTCGAGTCACCAACACCTCCAGACCCGAAAGATCCAATCCGCTGCGGATCCTTCGAGTTCGTACCGCACCTCAAGCCGTCGCACTTGATTCCTGCAGAATCGCGTGACGACATGACCACCACCTTTGGAGGCGTCCACTTCATCATCGACTCCGGAGGTTTTCTTCGCCTCCCTAGGACAGATACGTCCGGTGCGGGGCCCTCGGCTTCGGCAGAGGATACCCTAGCAGCAACCTTGGGAATTCCATCCAGAAGCACGCATGGAGGCAGCCGAGGAAGTTTCGATCCCACAACAGGGCGAAAGAAAAGGCGAAGGGAGTTATACCATGGAGAAGAAGAACGTGCAGCGCCTCACCCACGTCAGTCCGAACGGGAACAGGAGGGCGTGCAATCGATTCATGGCCGCGCTCGTTCACCGCACTTATCGGCCACGGAGCAACTCGATGCGCCATGCTACCTCCACTCTTATATCGACCCAAAGGATGGTCGGGAGAAATCCAGTCACCTATTGAGGAACTGCCGACACTTCCTAGAGATTCGTCAGTTCTGTGATGACCTCAGGAGTGAGGCTATATCAAGAGTTCACATAATGGAGAAGAGGGCAAGATCCTACAGCTATCGGGCAGAACCGTACGTGCCGGAGCCGTATGAACCAATGGAAAAGGACGAGTATGTACCAGCCGAGGTATTTCCAGAACCGCGCGGGCAGGTCAGCATGATCCATAAAACCAGCTTTTCAAAAAGGGAAATCAAGAAATTCTCGCGAGAAGTGAAGTACGCAGAAGTCGCTATGGTCGACACACCCGAATTCATCGACTGGTCGGAGCAAAGTATCTCCTTCGACAGAACAGACCACCCGAAAGCCGTCCCTAGACCAGGTCATGCAGCTCTGGTCCTCGAAGCGCAGATCGGAGGGTACAACATGAGCAAAGTATTCATGGACGGATGAAGCGGCTTAAACCTACTATTCGCCAACACGACGAAAGCAATGGGTTTAACAGTCGATATGCTGAGGGAATCCGACACAGGATTCCATGGCATTATACCGACTCGACCCGCTTATTCTCTTGGAAAAATGTCATTGGACGTGGTCTTCGGCACGCCCACCAATTTCAGGAAAGAAAAGATCGAATTCGAAGTTGTCGACTGGGAGTCCCAGTATCATGCCATCCTCGGCAGGCCGGCGTTTGCCAAGTTTATGGCCGTGCCTCATTATGCGTATCTAAAACTAAAGATGCCAGGCAACAACGGAACCCCAATAACCGTTCACGGGAGTTTTGCTCGATCAGACACCTGTGACAGGGAGTTCCAGAAGATCGCCTCGAAATTCGGCGCTAAGGAGGAACTCAATGCGATCGACGCAGCCGTGGATCATACGCAGCCACCAGCCGACAACCGAAACGTAAGATCCGACGAGTTTGACGCTACGAACGAAGCCAAGAAGCTGCAGGTGCACCCCACTGACCCGAAGAAAACGGTCAATATATCGGCTGACCTTACGGTCGCATAGGAAGGCACGCTCATCGAGTTCCTCCGTGAGCGCTGGGAGATATTTGCATGGGAACCATCCGACATGACAGGTATCCCCAGGGAACTCGCTGAGCACGCCCTTAATGTTGACCCGACAGCCAAACCAGTGCAGCAGTCGATGCGTCGATTCTCTGAACCCAAGAGGAGAGCAATTGGTGAGGAAATCAATCGACTTCGTAAAGCAGGATTTATCTGAGAGCTCAAGGAATCAGAGTGGGTGGCTAACCTTGTCATGGTACCCAAAAAGGACACCACCGCTCTGCGTATGTGTATCGGTTACACCGGCCTCAACAAATACTGTCCGAAAGATCACTTCCCGCTGCCTAGAATTGACCAGATAGTCGATTCCACAGCCGGATGCGATCGCCTCTCCTTCCTCGATGCCTACTCTGGGTATAACCAGATCAAACTGAAGAAGGAAGATCAGGAGCTAACCGCGTTCATCACCCCACACGGCGTTTCGCTACAACGTCATGACCTTCGGGTTGAAAAATGCGGGAGCAACTTACCAACGTTGCATGCAAGCTTGCCTTGGAGAGCAGATCGGGCGAAACATCGAAGTCTATATTGACGACATCGTGGTAAAAACGAAGCACACTGCCACCCTCGTTGACGATTTGCGGGAGACCTTCGATAACCTAGACATGTATAAGATCAAGTTGAATCCCAAAAAATGCTTATTCGGAGTACCAGGGGGGCAAGTGCTAGGATACTTCATCTCGGCCAGGGGGATCGAAGCCAACCCTTTGAAAATCAAAGCTATTCTCGACATGGAGCCGCCAAAGAATCTGCATCAAGTGCAGCAGTTGGCAGGACGTCTAGCAGCGCTCAGCAGGTTCATCGCCAAGCTAGGAGAAAAAGCCTTGCCTTTCTACAATTTGATGAAAAAATCGGAAAAGTTCGAGTGGACAAAGGAGGCGCAGGAATCTTTCGACAACCTGAAGAAAATCTTGTCGACATCTCCAGTCCTTGTAACCCCCCGCGAGAAGGAAACGCTGCTCATGTACATAGCTGCAACAGCCCAAGTCTTCAGCAGCGTCTTGGTCGTCAAACGGGAAGAAGCAGGGAGAGTTCATGGCGTGCAGAGGCCCGTTTACTATCTCAGCGAAGTACTCACACCCGCAAGACAGAGGTACCCTCATCATCAGAAGCTGGCATACGCAGTATGGAGGTCAGCCCGCAAGCTACGGCACTACTTCACAGAGCATCCGATTGTCGTCGTGAGCGAAGCGCCGCTGAAAAATATAATGACCAATCCAGAGGCAACAGGTCGAGTGTCCCAATGGGCTATCGAGATAGCACCTCACGACATAACTTACTTTAACCGGACAGCTATAAAATCCCAAATCCTCCCAGACTTTGTGGCGGACTGGATTCAATCCCAAACACCAGCGGCACCCGACATGTCGGGATCGTGGATAATGTATTTCGACGGGTCGAAACGAAGCACAGGCGCAGCAGCAGGAGTGGTGCTGATATCACCACAAGGAGATAAGATGAAGTACATACTACGTATGAACTTCTCTCTGCCGACAAACAATGAAGCAGAATACGAAGCACTGCTACACGGAATGAAGATGGCAAAGGCGTGTGGGGCGACTTGCATGGAAATCTACGGGGACTCAAACTTGGTAGTACAACAGTCAATGAATCTGTGCGACGCAGTTAGCGACAACATGATCGCCTATCGGCAGCTGTATCAAAATATGGAAGCCAAATTCGAGGGATGTGAGCTCAAACATATCAGTAGAGCCAGCAACGAGGAAGCCGACACCTTAGCAAACATCGGCTCCATGTGCTCTCCCATCCCAGATGGAGTATTTTACGAGGTGATCACTCAGCGATCAATAAAAGAGAAGGCGCCAACACCTCTAAAACCATCGACTAAGGAAGTAGAGGCAAACCCGCAGCAAGTTGCCGACGAAGCTCCAACTCTCCCAGCCGAACAAGTCCTCCTCCTTGAGCCACTATGGACTAAACCATTCCTGGCGTACCTAGCAAAGCAGGAACTGCCGGCGGATCCGAAGAGAAGCAAAACGAATCGCCAGGCGATCGAAAGCCTTCACCATAGTAAACGGTGAACTCTACAAGCGCAGCATTTCCGGTATCCTCCAAAGGTGCATCGCCATCGACGACGGAAGAGCACTGCTGCGTGAAATACACGAGGGAACTTGCGGGCATCACGCGGGAAGTAGGGCTCTCGTAGCAAAAGCCTTCAGGGCAGGATTCTACTGGCCAACGGCGGCGTCGGATGCTCGAGATCTGGTCATGAAGTGCGACCCTTGCCAACGGTTTGCCCCAAAACCGCACGCCCCTGCAACGAGACCTAATGACGATACCCTTGGCGTGGCCGTTCGCCCAATGGGGACTCGATCAAGTTGGACCACTGCCGAGATCATCGCCTGGAGGACACACGTACTTATTAGTCGCAGTCGATAAATTCACAAAGTGGATCGAGGCAGCACCAGTACGAAACCAGAAGGCAAAAACAGCAGTCCAATTCTTCAAGGAAATAACATGTCGATTCGGCGTGCCTCACAGTATCGTCACAGATAACGGGACTAACTTTGACTCCAAAGAATTCCGAGAATTTTGTGATGACAGAGGAATAAAACTGAAATTCACATCAGTGGCTCACCCGCAAACAAACGGTCAGGTGGAAAGGATCAACGGTCTAATAGGGGACGGTCTCAAGAAACGTCTTACAGGCGCAGAGGGAGCTTGGGTCGAAGAGTTACCATCAGTACTTTGGAGTTTGCGTACCACGCCTAACAGGTCGACGCAGTACACCCCATTCTTTCTGGTACATGGAGCCGAAGCAGTCCTGCCAGCTGATGTTCGATTCGAAGCACCTCGAGTGACGGCATACACAGAACCCTCTTCCAACATCGCACTGCAAGATGCTGTAGACCTACTAGATGAAGCTCTAGACATTGCTTTAACCAGGACCACGGTATACCAGCAGGCGCTGAGGAACTACCACAGTCGACGAATACGCAACCGGTGCTTTAGCGTTGGGGATATGGTACTTCGGCTAAAACAAAAAAGGCCCTCGAAACTCGAGTCTCCATGGGAAGGACCTTACATCGTCACCGAAGTGATACCGGGAGGAGCGTACGGGCTCAAAAATCCAACTTCGGGAAAAGATGTCGGAAATCCATGGAATATCGCACACCTGCGACGGTTCTACACATAGGGCGTGATCGTTTTTATTATTTGGATAGACTTTAAGGTTGTTTTTCCTTATGAATAAAGTTTTAATCAGGTTTTCTGCCTCCTTTCTTCAATTTAGGCCCTACCACCTGAACAGGTCGACTGCGGCCCCTACCTTCGGCTCTTACTCCCATCGGGAGTGCTGGCCCAGAAAACACGTAGTGTCATTAATTAAATACTCTCAACGGGAGCTAAGATTAGTGATACACAAAAATAAAACAACCAATCCAAGCCTCGAGAAAATACGCGAGTGCTGCAGTCGATGGTTACAAAATAAGGCTCAAACCGGTGCACCGCGTGACGATGCCAAGCGTCTAATTCCCTCGACTAAGTCGACGGGTCTCGCTTTTACAAAACTTACACAAAGGCTTCGCAATAACATTGCATAATCCAACGAAGTCGTCGGGAGAGCAGGTTGAACTGATCACTCAGCCGCCCCCGACAAATAAAATATCAATGGAATTAACATACCGTACGACGTACGCAATAAATAATCTTATGCAGCAAATAGGGCTATTACACTCATAGTCGAGCTCCCCGGTCCCAGTGGGCCTTCAGATCCTTCTCAAGGCACGATTCCATCCGAGAAACAACGGTGTATGCAGGACCTCTAGCGGCATCATAATACTGGCCTAAGCTCCTCTTGGTGTTTGCTACGGCTCCCAAGTCTAGAGATGGATGACATGCCAATATTGAAGCAAAAGCAAGCTCCGCACCAGCCAGGAGTTCCTTCTGCACCAGCTGCTGAATCCTTTCGGGAGACTTGAATCGGGTGAACAAGGCAGATAAGGTTTCGGGTGCTTGGTCCAGAGGAAACAAGGTGTTCCAAACCATCGTGAGATGAGCATGGAACTTATCAAAGTAATAATGCGCCTTCCCCACCCGATACTTAAACTTCGCCATGACAACAGCCTTCGGACGATGCAGCCACAAACCGTGATTCGGGTGCCCAACGTCAGTCATCGCCTCAACCTCTTCATGGATCTTCTTGTTCTCCTCAGTCGCATCTGAAGCTACGACTGGAAAGGAATAAGAACCAGTTAAGGGAATATTCAAAACTATTGCAGAAAGCAAGCATGGGTTAATACTTACAGCCCAAACTTTCGGTAGCAATATGGAGACCATCAAGAGCGTACTGTTCGATAGCTGTTGCTATCTCCCCCTTTTTCTTCACCAAGGCCGCCATCGCACGAAGAGAAGTGATATCTCTGTCTAAACTAGACACTTGGTCACGCAAGCGGCGAACGAGGCTTGACTCATCATTACTTGAAGGATTCGGAAAAAGTTCAGCACGAGAAGAAGACGGAGGAATCTGCAGTGCAATCCTTAATTCAGACTAGTATCAAAGTAAAAATCCCATCGGGAGCGCTGGGCATATGCGATACATTCAAAAGCATGTTCAAACTGGCAATAGAGCCGAAATAAAATTTGACTACGACGAAGTTACGACTGGTCTTATTTACAATAAGTCGAATGAAAAGTTCAAGGATTCGCTGATGACGAGTCAGGGGCAGAATCGGGAGCAGGCTTGGCTTGAGCTTCATCTACTAGCTTCAGAAGTCGGTTGGCACAAGTAACTGCCGATCGCTTGTAAGGTTCAAGGTCGACTAAATGATTGTCGTTATCGACAGGCAATGCCTTGGACAACTCCTCCAATTCTGATCCCATCCCATGGCCCCTGAGCAATTGGAAAGTAAGAACCGCCCCAAATAAACGGCTACGACGTCTCAATACCTCCACAGGCTCGGAAGGGTCAACGAGGAAAGAAGCCGCCATCTCGTCGAGAGTCTTGTCCTCCTTCATCTTCGGGAAGATCATCGAGTATAACCTCGACAGCGCTCCCTTGGCCTTTTTCAAAAGACTAAGTACTTGGACATTAGACTCGGTAGCAAGTGACAAGGCATCGGCTGTAGAGTCCTCCCGAAGCTGATGACGTCGGGTGACGGTTAGGTTGGCAGCATCTGAAAGAAAGTCAGATCAGCAATCAATCATAGAAACACCAAGACGAAAAACGGTGAACTATGGGCTTTACCTAACAAATCCCTGATGGACTCGCGAAGAGCGCATTCCTTCTCATCGATCGCGGCCGCCGCTGCGTGCTTGGCATCTAGCTCATCCTTCAGTCGCTGCTTCAGCTTCTTCACTTCCTCCTTCGACAAGACGTTCTCGTTCTTAGCGTCGGTGGCAAGCTCGTTGGCCTCAAGCACCTGATCAGCCGAAGATCTGATGGTCTTTCGGAGTTGGGAGTTTTCGGCTTCTAGTCGGGTGAACTCTTCGGCGAACTCCACCACAGCATCGACTGTGGCATAAATTGGCTGCGGCAAAATAAGATCATAAGGATTCAGTCGATATAAAGAAAAACTCGGCAACGTGGAGCAGGTTGAATACTTACATGGTCACGACCAGCCGATGAAGTAGGAACGTCGCCAGGAGGAATAACCGTCGACACTGGAACCTTCTCTACAACCGTTCGCGAGGGAATCGTTGATTTCGCGGGAGAAGGATTGGATTCCTTGGCCGATGCAGCTCTCTCAGAGAAAAGTTTGGCCCTCTTTGCAAGAGGGACTTCATCATCGTTATCAGCAGAGCTACTTAAAAACAGTGCACAGTTAGCATGCAAGATGATAGGAAGTAAATCGAAGAAAGGAGTATAAGGCACTCACAGGTCAAGGTCATCTTCGCCTGCAAAGAAGCTTGTTGAACTCTTCATGACGGGAGGTGGCGCGGCAGCTTCATCGGCATCATTATCTCCTCCGCTAGGACTTGATTCAGCCGTGGTGATAAATTCATCGTGCACCTGCTTCTGACGCCTACTCCTGATGTAGGCGTCGTCTTCAGTAGCCCCTTCTTCTTGGACATCGCTGTCCTCAAGGGCGTGCGGGGCCTCCTCGGTTCCGTCAGAATCCTCGTCATCATCCTCTAGTTCCACACCGCTTTCGGGTGTAGGAGGATAGCATCGGGCAGCAGCGAGCGCCTGCCGAAGGAAAAGAAGTTCATGAAGACACAGCGGGTAAAGGAATAATAACAGCAGAAAAGAAGAAACAAGACAAAGGATTACCTCAGTTGGAGGATGATCAGAGTCATAAGGAGAACGAGCCGACGTCAGGACGATGTTGTCCCTCATGCTAAGGCACGTTAAGCGGCGGACTTCGTCCCGGAGGTCTTCAGCCGAAAGTTCGGCAGAGCTAACTCTGGACTCATCCTCCTTGCCTGTGTAAAGCCACAGCTGGTGGGGGCGAGACATTAACGGTTGCACTCGACGTTGGAGGAACACCGAGACAACCTCAGTACCGCACATTGTCAAGCCTCCCGTGTTCTTCGAATGACTATTTGGTCGAATAGCCTCGTCGGTCCGTCAATCTCTCTTCGGGAGAAAGAATGTTTTGCCAAGATTTCTTCGGCTTAGCTATCGGCTTATCTTCAAAGGGAGGAAGGTTCAAGCGTCACCCGGGCACCAACGGGTCTCGCGGTAAAACCACTTGTTGCGCCAGCCTTGGACGGACTCCTTCATTGGATAGTCAAAGTAGTCGACTTCCTTCCTAACAACAAAGCCAACGCCACCGACGACGGGGGGGCCGTTGCTATCATTATGGCGCTTCACGTAGAAGATCTTCCTCCAGAGACCCCAGTGAGGGTCAATGCCAAGGAAGGATTCGCAGACAGTGATGAAGATAGAAAGGTGGAGGATAGAGTTTGGGGTCAGCTGCCAGAGCTGAATCCCGTAGAAGAAAAGAAGAGAGCGAAGGAATTCATGCGCTGGAAGAGAGAGGCCACGAAACAAAAAGCGGTGAACATGACGGTGAAGCCCTTTGGGGGCTTTGGGCGAGAAACTGCACCTGGAAGGCGAATATCGTCCTCAGACGCGGAGATGAATCCGAGGGCCCGCAGTCTGTTGATGTCGCTGTTGGAAATGGCGGAGGCACTCCAATAACGGCTAACTTTGGCCGCGCCCGAAGCACTAGCACCCTTCTTTTTACCCATGGCGCTTGAAGCTTCTGAGGGAAGGATGCAGGAAGGAGGAGAGAATGCGCGAAGGAGATGAGCAGTAGGAGGTGTAAAAAAGTAAAAATGAGGAAGCCCTCTATTTATACCATAAGGATTAACATGAGATCGTGGCCATAACTCCGTGGGCGTCGTGGGAGGTGGAGCGAATCTAGCTGTACACGTGGCACTTGAAAACGAGGATGGAACCGGCGGCCCATTATTCCCACGTCGTGCGAAAATCGAGGAAACGCCTCGGTCGCTGCGCGTGCACTGGTCAAAACCTAAAAACTGCCTGCGCAGAACTAGGGTGGGCCCGGGAGGTCAAGTCTTGTCAAACAGGTCACAACAACGGCGTGTCATCAGTGACGTCATGGGCACTGTTGATTACATACGAAGAGATAAGAAAGTATCGGGTGATCAACTTGAGCCTACGCACGGATTACGAGCATCCGCACCTAGGCTCGGGGGCTACTCCCATCGGGAGCGCTGGCGCGCACCCGATAGAATAAAGACTCGAAGGAAGAACGTGACTCGAGTCTGCACCTGGACGTAAGCGCCCGTGCCCAGACTCGGGGGCTACTCCCATCGGGAGCGCTGAACGCGCACCCGATAAAACTTTTTTCTCACTCCAGGATCATGCCCGGGGACTTGATTCTGTGTAGGGTAACGTTGTTTTGCCATCGGCAGTTAACCAACAAAAGTTGGGCACGTTATTCGTTATCCCTTGCATAAAGAAAATGTATCGGATGGTCTACAAAGACTTGCAGGAAAAACTTTGGTAGAAGAAGATGTTCGAGTAGAACAACTTGAGTCTACGCACGGATTGCAAGCATCCGTACCTAGACTCGGGGGCTACTCCCATCGGGAGCGCTGACGCGCACCCGATAGAAGATAGAAGATAGAGGAAAGGCAAGAATGATCGAGAAGAAGAACTTCGGAAGAGGACATGCTTTAGTCTCTACCTGAACTATGTTCGGCTAGACACTCGGGAGCTACTGACATGGGCATTACCCTTCGGGTAACCAATGTTGCTCTACCCTACACGGTCCAACTGGAGGCCCATGAAGGTACCTGATGGCAAGATGGGCCACTAGGACGGTGCGGCGGAAGATTACTTGGAGTACAATACACGGAAGAAGCCGAGCAAGGAAAGATTGGAGATAGATCTATTGTAAACCTACTCGTACTCGATTAGACCTCTCGGGACCTGGCCACCTATATAAAGGCCAGGAGAGGGGCTATCGAGGGACACAATCAACCTTAGCAATATTAGCCATCAGAAGCTTAGAACTAGGTTACCCTAGCAACTAGCATCTCGACGAGATTACAGCCGAACTATTCGGCACCCCATTGTAACCTGTTTTCATCATAATCAAGAACGGACGAGCAGGACGTAAGGGTTTTACCTCATCGAGGGCCCCGAACCTGGGTAAATCGCTCTCCCCGCTTGTCTGTGTACCGATGTCTCGTGTCAGCTTGCAGGATTCCATCAACCCTAAGCCCCTATCGGAGGGCATTGCCGAGGAGCACCCTCGACAATGCGTATAAATGATGTAAAGTGTGTATAAAACTTGTGAGTATTGTCATAAAACTAGCATGGAACATAAGAAATTATAGATACTTTTGAGACGTATCAAGCATCCCCAAGCTTAGTTCCTACTCGCCCTCGAGTAGGTAAACGATAACAAAGATAATTTCTGAAGTGACATGCTATCATAATCTTGATCAATACTATTGTAAAGCATATGATATGAATGAAGTGATTCGAAGCAATGGTAAAGACAATGACTAAACAACTGAATCATATAGCAAAGACTTTTCATGAATAGTACTTTCAAGACAAGCATCAATAAGACTTGCATAGGTGTTAACTCATAAAGCAATAAATTCTTAGTAGAAAGTTTTGAAGCAACACAAAGGAAGATATAAGTTTCAGCGGTTGCTTTCAACTTCAACATGTATATCTCATGGATGATTGTCAACACAAAGTAATATGATGAATTCAAATAAGCAAACACAGTTGACACAAGTGTTTGCTTCTAAGATAGAAGGAAGTAGGTAAACTGACTCAACATAAAGTAAAAGAAAGACCCTTCGCAGAGGGAAGCATGGATTACTATTTTTGTGCTAGAGCTTTTATTTTGAAAACATAGAAATAATTTTGTCAATGGTAGTAATAATTCATATGTGTTATTGATACGTCTCAAACGTATCTATAATTTCTTATGTTCCATGCTACTTTTATGATGATACTCACATGTTTTATACACACTTTATGTCATTATTATGCATTTTCTGGAACTAACCTATTGACGAGATGCCGAAGGGCCAGTTGCTGTTTTCTGCTGTTTTTGGTTTCAGAAATCCTAGTAGGAAATATTCTCAGAATTGGACGAAATCAACACCCAGCATCTTATAATTCCACGAAGCTTCCAGAACACCCGAGAGGGACCAGAGGAGAGCCACAGGGGGCTCACACGTGGTGGCGGCGCGGCCAAGGAGCCAGGCGCGCCCCCCTATTGTGTGGCGGCTCCGTACCCCCTGACTCCACCTCTTCGCCTATATAAAGCTCCCTGACCTAAATCTTCAATACGAAAAAGCCACGGTACGAGAAACCTTCCAGAGCCGCCGCCATCGCGAAGCCAAGATCTGGGGGACATGAGTCTCTATTCTGGCACGCCACCGGGATGGGGAAGTGCCCCCGGAAGACTCCTTGTCCCACGTGTGTAAAGGTGACAGTGTGTGCATCATGTGGGTCTCTTAGGCTATATTTCACAGAATACTTATTCACTGAGTTATGATTTGAGTTGGATGTCTCTATGAAATTGTGGTGTGTTAGTACCTTGATACGTCTCCGACGTATCGATAATTTCTTGTGTTCCATGCCACATTATTGATGTTATCTACATGTTTTATGCACACTTTATGTCATATTCGTGCATTTTCCGGAACTAACCTATTAACAAGATGCCGAAGTGCCGGTTCTCGTTTTCTGCTGTTTTTGGTTTCAGAAATCCTAGTAACGAAATATTCTCGGAATCGGACGAAATCAACGCCAAAGATCTTAGAATCCCCGGAAGCATCCAGAACACACGAGAGGGACCAGAGGGGGGGCACAGGCCCACCACACCATGCCCTGGCGCGGCCTAGGGGGGGCCCGCGCCCCCCTAGGGTTTGGCCAGCCCTTCGACCCTCCGACTCCGCCTCTCCGCCTATAAGAAGCCCCTGGATCAGAAAACCCGATACCAATTGACGAAAACCACAGAAACCTTCCAGAGCCGCCGCCATCGCGAAGCCAAGATCTGGGGGACAGGATCTCTGTTCCGGCACCCTGCCGGAGCGGGGAAGTGCCCCCGGAAGGCATCTCCATCGACACCGCTGCCATCTCCACCGCCATCTTCATCACCGCTGCTGCTCCCATGAGGAGGGAGTAGTTCTCCATCAAGGCTCGGGGCTGTACCGGTAGCTATGTGGTTCATCTCTCTTCCATGTACTTCAATACAATGATCTCATTGAGATTCATATGAGTTTGTATCACTACTATCTATGTGCTACTCTAGTGATGTTATTAAAGTAGTTCTATTCCTCCTGCACGTGTGTAAAGGCGACGAGTGTGTGCACCGTGTTAGTACTTGGTTTATGCTATGATTATGATCTCTTGTAGATTATGAAGTTAACTATTGCTATGATAATATTGATGTGATCTATTCCTCCTACATATGCATGAAGGTTACGGTGTGCATGCTATGCTAGTACTTGGTTTAGTCTGTTGATCTATCTTACACTGAAGGTTACTAAAACATGAGCATTATTGTGGAGCTTGTTAACTCCGGCATTGAGGGTTCGTGTAATCCTACGCAATGTGTTCATCATCCAACAAAAGTGTAGAGTATGCATTTATCTATTCCGTTATGTGATCAATGTTGAGAGTGTCCACTAGTGAAAGTGTAATCCCTAGGCCTTGTTCCTAAATATCTGCTATCGCTGCTTGTTTCTTGTTTCTATCGTGTTACTACTGCTGCAATACTACCACCATCAACTACACGCCAGCAAGCTATTTTACGGCACCGTTGCTACTGCTCATATATATTCATACCACCTGTATTTCACTATCTCTTCGCCGAACTAGTGCACCTATTTGGTGTGTTGGGGACACAAGAGACTTCTTGCTTTGTGGTTGCGGGGTTGCATGAGAGGGATATCTTTGACCTCTTCCTCCCCGAGTTCGATAAACCTTGGGTATCCACTTAAGGGAAACTTGCTCGCTGTTCTACAAACCTCTGCACTTGGAGGCCCAACACTGTCTACAGGAAAGGAGGAGGAACGTAGACATCAAGCACTTTTTCTGGCGCCGTTGCCGGGGAGGAAAGGTAAAAAGGCACTCATACTCCGGTTCCAGGTAAAGTACTTTTCTGGCGCCATTGTGTTTGTGCTCGAAGATATTTCCTTTAGATCCTGCAATTGCATCTTTTTGTTTCTTGTTTACACTAGTTTGGCATAATGGACAACAATGAGCTTCTTATTCTGTTTCCTCATTTAAAACATGGATGGTTTGATGCGAAAATTAAAAAACCCATGGAACATATTAGCATGAATACTTTGAATACCACTGTTGCTAATGATATGGAAAATTCTAAGCTTGGGGAAGCTGGCTTTGATGAGCATGATATTTTTAGTCCCCCAAGCATTGAGGAGAAAATTTTCTTTGATGATACTTTGCCTCCTATTTCTGATGATTATAATGATATTGGTCTTTTAGTGCTGCCTACTATGGAGGATAAGTTTAATTATGATTACAATATGCCTCCTATATTTGATGATGAGAATAATAATGATAGCTACTTTGTTGAATTTGCTCCCACTATTACTAATAAAATTGATTATGCTTATGTGGAGAGTAATAATTTTATGCATGAGACTCATGATAAGAATGCTTTATGTGATAGTTATATTGTTGAGTTTGCTCATGTTGCTACTGAAAGTTATTATGAGAGAGGAAAATATGGTTGTAGAAATTTTCATGTTACTAAAATGCCTCTCTATGTGCTGAAATTTTTGAAGCTACACTTGTTTTATCTTCCTATGCTTGTTACTTTGCTCTTCATGAACTTGTTTACTTACAAGATTCCTATGCATAGGAAGCATGTTAGACTTAAATGTGTTTTGAATTTGCCTCTTGATGCTCTCTTTTGCTTCAAATACTATTTCTTGCGAGTGCATCATTAAAACTGCTGAGCCCATCTTAATGGCTAAAAAGAAAGAACTTCTTGGGAGATAACCCATGTGTTATTTTGCTACAGTACTTTGTTTTATATTTGTGTCTTGGAAGTTGTTTACTACTGTAGCAACCTCTCCTTATCTTAGTTTTGTGTTTTGTTGTGCCAAGTAAAGTCTTTGATAGAAAAGTAAGTACTATATTTGGATTACTGCGCAGTTACAGATTTCTTTGCTGTCACGAATCTGGGTCTACCTCCCTGTAGGTAGCTCAGAAAATTAAGCCAATTTACGTGCATGATCCTCAGATATGTACGCAACTTTCATTCAATTTGAGCATTTTCGTTTGAGCAAGTCTGGTGGCCTAATAAAATCCATCTTTACGGACTGTTCTGTTTTGACAGATTCTGCCTTTTATTTCGCATTGCCTCTTTTGCTATGTTGGATGAATTTCTTTGATCCATTAATGTCCAGTAGCTTTATGCAATGTCCAGAAGTGTTAAGAATGATCGTGTCACCTCTGAACATGTTAATTTTTATTGTCCACTAACCCTCTAATGAGTTGTTTCGAGTTTGGTGTGGAGGAAGTTTTCAAGGGTCAAGAGAGGAGGATGATATACTATGATCAAGGAGAGTGAAAGCTCTAAGCTTGGGGATGCGCCCGGTGGTTCACCCCTGCATATATCAAGAAGACTCAAGCGTCTAAGCTTGGGGATGCCCAAGGCATCCCCTTCTTCATCGACAACATTATCAGGTTCCTCCCCTGAAACTATATTTTTATTCCATCACATCTTATGTGCTTTACTTGGAGCGTCTGTTTGCTTTTGTTTTTGTTTGTGTTTGAATAAATTGGATTACATCATGCTTGTGTGGGAGAGAGACACGATCCGCTGGTTCATAGGAACACATGTGTTCTTAGCTCATAATATTCATGGCGAAGTTTCCTCTTCGTTAAATTGTTATATGGTTGGAATTGGAAAATGATACATGTAGTAATTGCTATAATGTCTTGGGTAATGTGATACTTGGCAATTGTTGTGCTCATGTTTAAGCTCTTGCATCATATGCTTTGCACCCATTAATGAAGAAATACATAGAGCATTCTAAAATTTGGTTTGCATATTTGGTTTCTCTAAGGTCTAGATAATTTCTAGTATTGAGTTTGAACAACAAGGAAGACGGTGTAGAGTCTTATAATGTTTTCAATATGTCTTTTATGTGAGTTTTGTCTGCACCGGTTCATCCTTGTGTTTGTTTCAAATAAGCCTTGCTAGCCTAAACCTTGTATCGAGAGGGAATACTTCTCATGCATCCAAAATACTTGAGCCAACCACTATGCCATTTGTGTCCACCATATCTACCTATACTACATGGTATTTTCCCGCCATTCCAAAGTAAATTGCTTGAGTGCTACCTTTAAAATTCCATCATTCACCTTTGCAATATATAGCTCATGGGACAAATAGCTTAAAAACTATTGTGGTATTGAATATGTAATTATGCACTTTATCTCTTATTAAGTTGCTTGTTGTGCGATAACCATGTTCATCGGGGAACGCCATCAACTCATTGTTGAATTTCATGCGAGTTGCTATGCATGTTCGTCTTGTCCGAAGTAAGGGCGATCTACCACCGAGTTGAATGGTTTGAGCATGCATATTGTGAGAGAAGAACATTGGGCCGCTAACTAAAGCCATGATTCATGGTGGAAGTTTCAGTTTTGGACAAATATCCTCAAATCTCTAATGAGAAAAGAATTAATTGTTGTTGAATGCTTAAAGCATTAAAAGAGGAGTCCATTATCTCGTTGTCTATGTTGTCCCGGTATGGATGTCTAAGTTGAGAATAATCAAAAGCGAGAAATCCAAATGCGAGCTTTCTCCTTAGACCTTTGTACAGAGCGGCATAGAGGTACCCCTTTGTGAAACTTGGTTAAAGCATATGTATTGCGGTGATAATCCAGGTAGTCCAAGCTAATTAGGACAAGGTGCGGGCACTATTGGTACACTATGCATGAGGCTTGCAACTTATAAGATATAATTTACATGATGCATATGCTTTATTACTACCGTTGACAAAATTGTTTCATGTTTTCAAAATCAAAGCTCTAGCACAAATATAGCAATCGATGCTTTTCCTCTATGAGGACCATTCTTTTACTTTCAATGTTGAGTCAGTTCACCTATTTCTATCCACCTCAAGAAGCAAACACTTGTGTGAACTGTGCATTGATTCCTACATACTTGCTTATTGCACTTATTATATTACTCTATGTTGACAATATCCATGAGATATACATGTTACAAGTTGAAAGCAACCGCTGAAACTTAATCTTCTTTTGTGTTGCTTCAATACCTTTACTTTGAATTATTGCTTTATGAGTTAACTCTTATGCAAGACTTATTGATGCTTGTCTTGAAGTGCTATTCATGAAAAGTCTTTGCTTTATGATTCAGCTTGTTTACTCATGTCATTACCATTGTTTTGATCGCTGCATTCACTACATATGCTTGTACAAATAGTATGATCAAGTTTATGATGACATGTCACTCCGTAAATTATCTTTGTTATCGTTTTACTCGCTCGGGACGAGCAGTAACTAAGCTTGGGGATGCCGATACGTCTCCGACGTATCGATAATTTCTTGTGTTCCATGCCACATTATTGATGTTATCTACATGTTTTATGCACACTTTATGTCATATTCGTGCATTTTCCGGAACTAACCTATTAACAAGATGCCGAAGTGCCAGTTCTCGTTTTCTCGCTGTTTTTGGTTTCAGAAATCCTAGTAACGAAATATTCTCGGAATCGGACGAAATCAACGCCAAAGATCTTAGAATCCCCGGAAGCATCCGGAACACACGAGAGGGACCGGAGGGGGGCACGGAGCCCACCACACCATGCCCCGGCGCGGCCTAGGGGGCCCGCGCCCCCTAGGGTTTGGCCAGCCCTTCGACCCTCCGACTCCGCCTCTCCGCCTATAAGAAGCCCCCGGATCGAAAACCCGATACCAATTGACGAAAACCACGAAACCTTCCGGAGCCGCCGCCATCGCGAAGCCAAGATCGCGGGGACAGGATCTCCGTTCCGGCACCCTGCCGGAGCGGGGAAGTGCCCCGGAAGGCATCTCCATCGACACCGCTGCCATCTCCACCGCCATCTTCATCACCGCTGCTGCTCCCATGAGGAGGGAGTAGTTCTCCATCAAGGCTCGGGGCTGTACCGGTAGCTATGTGGTTCATCTCTCTTCCATGTACTTCAATACAATGATCTCATTGAGATTCATATGAGTTTGTATCACTACTATCTATGTGCTACTCTAGTGATGTTATTAAAGTAGTTCTATTCCTCCTGCACGTGTGTAAAGGCGACGAGTGTGTGCACCGTGTTAGTACTTGGTTTATGCTATGATTATGATCTCTTGTAGATTATGAAGTTAACTATTGCTATGATAATATTGATGTGATCTATTCCTCCTACATATGCATGAAGGTTACGGTGTGCATGCTATGCTAGTACTTGGTTTAGTCTGTTGATCTATCTTACACTGAAGGTTACTAAAACATGAGCATTATTGTGGAGCTTGTTAACTCCGGCATTGAGGGTTCGTGTAATCCTACGCAATGTGTTCATCATCCAACAAAAGTTTAGAGTATGCATTTATCTATTCCGTTATGTGATCAATGTTGAGAGTGTCCACTAGTGAAAGTGTAATCCCTAGGCCTTGTGCCTAAATATCGCTATCGCTGCTTGTTTCTTGTTTCTATCGTGTTACTACTGCTGCAATACTACCACCATCAACTACACGCCAGACAAGCTATTTTCCGGCACCGTTGCTACTTGCTCATATATATTCATACCACCTGTATTTCACTATCTCTTCGCCGAACTAGTGCACCTATTTGGTGTGTTGGGGACACAAGAGACTTCTTGCTTTGTGGTTGCAGGGTTGCATGAGAGGGATATCTTTGACCTCTTCCTCCCTGAGTTCGATAAACCTTGGGTATCCACTTAAGGGAAACTTGTTGCTGTTCTACAAACCTCTGCACTTGGAGGCCCAACACTGTCTACAGGAAAGGAGGGGGAACGTAGACATCATACCTCCTATGAATGCTCACAGTGACAGCGTGGGGTGTTTATTAGTACTTGGGAATACATCTTTAAGGTTTGCCTACATGATGAATTAGTGTTCGTAATCTTGCCAGAGAGTAATTCAGAATAGCATAGTGAAGTGCTTATATTTATATTCAATTATGATTGCAATGTTGAGAGTGTCCACTAGTGAAAGTATGATCCCTAGGCCTTGTTTCCAAATACTGCAATCATCGCTTATTTATCGTTTTATCGCATCTTTACTTCCCGCAATATTACTACCATCAACTGCACGCCGGCAAGCTATTTTCTGGCACCGTTACTACTGCTCATATTCATTCATACCACTTGTATTTCACTATCTCTTCGCCGAACTAGTGCACTGATACGCGTAAAGCACACGCCCGTTGGGAACCCCAAGTGGAAGGTATGATGCGTATAGAAGCAAGTTTCCCTCAGTAAGAAACCAAGGTTTATCGAACCAGTAGGAGCCAAGAAGCACGTTGAAGGTTGATGGCGGCGGAGTGTAGTGCGGCGCAACACCAGGGATTCCGGCGCCAACGTGGAACCTGCACAACACAATCACAGAACTTTGCCCCAACGTAACAGCGAGGTTGTCAATCTCACCGGCTTGCTGTAAACAAAGCATTAGATGTATAGTGTGGATGATGATGGTTGTTTGCGAAGAACAGTAAAGAACAATTGCAATAGATTGTATTTCAGATGTAAAGAATAGGACCGGGGTCCACAGTTCACTAGCGGTGTCTCTCCCATAAGATAAACAGATGTTGGGTGAACAAATTACAGCTTGGGCAATTGACAAATAAAGAAGGCATAACAATGCACATACATATATCATGATGAGTACTATGAGATTTAATCGGGGCATTACGACAAAGTACATAGACCGCTATCCAAGCATGCATCTATGCCTAAAAAGTCCACCTTCGAGTTATCATCCGAACCCCTTCCAGTATTAAGTTGTAAACAACAGACAATTGCATTAAGTATGGTGCGTAATGTAATCAACACAAATATCCTTAGACAAAGCATCAATGTTTTATCCCTAGTGGCAACAGCACATCCACAACCCTAGAACTTTCTATCACTGTCCCAGATTTAATGGAGGCATGAACCCACTATCGAGCATAAATACTCCCTCTTGGAGTCACAAGTATCAACTTGGCCAGAGCCTCTACTAGCAACGGAGAGCATGCAAGAACATAAATAACATATATGATAGATTGATAATCAACTTGACATAGTATTCAATATTCATCGGATCCCAACAAACACAACATGAAGGATTACAAATAGATGATCTTGATCATGATAGGCAGCTCACAAGATCTAACATGATAGCACAATGGGGAGAAGACAACCATCTAGCTACTGCTATGGACCCATAGTCCGGGGGTGGACTACTCACACATCGATCCGGAGGCGATCATGGCGATGAAGAGACCTCCGGGAGATGATTCCCCTCTCCGGCGAGGGTGCCGGAGGCGATCTCCCGAATCCCCCGAGATGGGATTGGCGGCGGCTGCGTCTCCGGAAGGTTTTCCGTATCGTGGCTCTCGCATGCGGGGGTTTCGCGACGGAGGCTTTAAGTAGGCGGAAGGGCAGGTCAAGAGGTGCCACGGAGGCCCCACACAACAGGGCCGCGCGGGCCCCTTGCTGGCCGCGCCGCCCTGTTGTGGCGGCGCCTCGTGGCCCCACTTCGTGATCCTTTCGGTCTTCTGGAAGCTTCGTGCAAAAATAGGACAATGGGCGTTGATTTCGTCCAATTCCGAGAATATTTCCTTACTAGGATTTCTGAAACCAAAAACAGCAGAAAACAACGAATCGGCTCTTCGGCATCTCGTCAATAGGTTAGTGCCGGAAAATGCATAAATATGACATATAATGTGTATAAAACATGTGAGTATCATCATAAAAGTAGCATGGAACATAAGAAATTATAGATACGTTTGGGACGTATCAAGCATCCCCAAGCTTAGTTCCTACTCGCCCTCGAGTAGGTAAACGATAACAAAGATAATTTCTGAAGTGACATGCTATCATAATCTTGATCATACTATTGTAAAGCATATGAGATGAATGCAGCGATTCGAGGCAATGATGAAGATAATGAGTAAACAAATGAATCATATAGCAAAGACTTTTCATGAATAATACTTTCAAGACAAGCATCAATAAGACTTGCATAAGAGTTACTCATAAAGCAATAAATTCGAAGTAAAGGTATTGAAGCAACATAAAGGAAGATAAAGTTTCAGCGGTTGCTTTCAACTTCAACATGTATATCTCATGGATAATTGTCAACACAAAGTAATATAACAAGTGCAATAAGTAAACATGTAAGAATCAATGCACACGAGTTGATACAAGTGTTTGCTTCTAAGATAGAAAGAATAGGCAAACTGACTCAACAATAAAGTAAAAGATAGGCCCTTCGCAGAGGGAAGCATTGATTACTATATTCGTGCTAGAGCTTTTCATTTTGAAAACAAGAAACAATTTTATCAACGGTAGTAATAAAGCATATGAGTTATGTATAAGACATCTTATAAGTTGCAAGCCTCATGCATAGTATACTAATAGTGCTCGCACCTTGTCCTAATTAGCTTGGGTTAACACGGATTATCATTGCATAGCATATGTTTCAACCAAGTGTCACAAAGGGGTACCTCTATGCCGCCTGTACAAAGGTCTAAGGAGAAAGCTCGCATTGGATTTCTCGCTTTTGATTATTCTCAACTTAGACATCCATACCGGGACAACATAGACAACATATAATGGACTCCTCTTTTAATGCATAAGCATTCAACAACAGATTATTATTCTCATAAGAGATTGAGGATTAGCTGTCCACACTGAAACTTCCACCATGAATCATGGCTTTAGTTAGCGGCCCAATGTTCTTCTCTAACAGTATGCATACTCAAACTATTTGATTGTGAAAACCGCCCTTACTTCAGACAAGACGAACATGCATAGCAACTCACATGATATTCAACAAAGGTAAAAGAGTTGATGGCGTCCCCGTAAAACATGGTTACCGCTCAACAAGCAACTTACTAAGAAATAAGACACATAAGTACATATTCTTCACCACGATAGTTTTTAAGCTATTTTGTCCCATGAGCTATATATTGCAAAGGTAAAGAATAGAAATTTTAAAGGTAGCACTCAAGTAATGTACTTTGGAATGGCGGAGAAATACCATGTGGTAGGTAGGTATGGTGGACACAAATGGCATAGTAGTTGGCTCAAGGATTTGGATGCACGAGAAGAATTCCTCTCAATACAAGGCTAGGCTAGCAAGGTTGTTTGAAGCAAACTCAAGTATAAAAGGTGCAGCAAAGCTCACATATGAACATATTGTAGCTATTATAAGACTTTACATTGTCTCCTTGTTGTTCAAACACCTCAACCAGAAAATATCTAGACTCTAGAGATCAATCATGCAAACCAAATTTAAACAAGCTCTATGTAGTTATTCATTAATGAGTACAAGGTACATGATGCAAGAGCTTAAACAAGATCTATATGAGCACAACAATTGCCAAGTATCACATTATTCAAGACATTAGACCATTTACCACATGCGGCATTTTCCGTTTCCAACCATATAACAATGAATGAAGTAGTTCAACTTTCGCAATGAACATTAAAGATAAAGCTAAGAACATATGTGTTCATACGAAACAGCGGAGCGTGTCTCTCTCCCAAACAAAGAATGCTAGGATCCGATCTTATTCAAACAAAATAAAAATTAAAACAAACAGACGCTCCAAGTAAAGCACATAAGATGTGACGGAATAAAAATATAGTTTCACTAGAGGAACCTGATAAGTTGTCGATGAAGGAGGGATGCCTTGGGCATCCCCAAGCTTAGACGCTTGGGTCTTCTTAAAATATGCAGGGATGAACCATGGGGGCATCCCCAAGTTTTGACTTTTCACTCTTCTTGATCATATTGTATCATCCCCCTCTCTTGACCCTTGAAAACTTCCTCCACACCAAACTCGAAACAAACTCATTAGAGGGTCAGTGCATAATTCATATATTCAGAGGTGACATAATCATTCATAACACTTCTGGATATTGCACAAAGCTACTGAAAGTTAATGGAACAAAGAAATCCATCTAACATAGCAAAACGAGGCAATGCGAAATAAAAGGCAGAATCTGTCAAAACAGAACAGTTCGTAAAGACGAATTTTAAAGTGGCACCAGACTTGCTCAGATGAAAATGCCCAAATTAAATGAAAGTTGCGTACATATCTGGGGATCACGCACGTAAATTGGCAGATTTTTCTGAGCTACCTACAGAGAGGCAGGTCGAAATTCGTGACAGCAAGAAATCTGTTTCTGCGCAGCAATCCAAATCTAGTATTGGCTTTACTATCAAAGACTTTACTTGGCACAACAATGCAACAAAATAAAGATAAGGAGAGGTTGCTACAGTAGTAAACAACTTCCAAGACTCAAATATAAAATAAAGTGCAGAAGTAAAATAATGGGTTGTCTCCCATAAGCGCTTTTCTTTAACGCCTTTCAGCCTAGGCGCAGAAAGTGTGTATCAAGTAACATCAAGAGACGAAGCATCAACATCATAAGTTGTTCTAATAATAGAATCATAAGGTAACTTCATTATCTTTCTAGGGAAGTGTTCCATACCTTTCTTGAGAGGAAATTGATATTTAATATTACCTTCCTTCATATCAATGGTGGCACCAACAGTTCGAAGAAAAGGTCTTCCCAATATAATGGGACAAGATGCATTGCATTCAATATCCAAGACAACAAAATCAACGGGGACAAGGTTATTTTTAACCATAATACGAACATTATCAATCCTCCCCAAAGGTTTCTTTATAACATTATCAACAAGATTAACATCCAAATAACAATTCTTCAATGGTGGCAAGTCAAGCATATCATAAATTTTCTCGAGGCATAACGTAAATACTTGCACCAAGATCACATAAAGCATTACAATCAAAATCATTGACCCTCATCTTAATGATGGGCTCCCAACCATCTTCTAACTTTCTAGGAATAGAAGTTTCAAGTTTTAGTTTCTCTTCTCTAGCTTTTATGAGAGCATTTGTAATATGTTTTGTAAAGGCCAAATTTATAGCACTAGCATTAGGACTTTTAGCAAGCTTTTGTAAGAACTTTATAACTTCAGAGATGTGACAATCATCAAAGTCTAAACCATTATGATCTACAGCAATGGGATCATTATCCCCAATATTTTGAAAAATTTCAGCAGTTTTATCAATTTCAGCAGTTTTAGCAGTTTCAGGCAATTTTGCACGCTTTGCACTAGGAGTAGTAACATTGCCAACACCAATTATTTTACCATTAATAGTAGGAGGTGTAGCAACATGTGAATCATTAACATTACTAGTGGTGGTAATATTCCAAACTTTAGCTACATTATTCTCTTTAGCAAGTTTTTCATTTTCTTCTCTTTCCCACCTAGCATGCAATTCAGCCATCAATCTAATATTCCCATTAATTCAAACTTGGATGGCATTTGCTGTAGTAACAATCTTATTATCAATATCCCTATTAGGCATAACTTTCAATTTTAAAAGATCAACATCAGAGGCAAGACTATCAACCTTAGAAGCGAGAATATCAATTTTATCGAGCTTTTCCTCAACAGATTTGTTAAACGCAGCTTGTGTACTAATAAATTCTTTAAGCATGGCTTCAAGACCAGGGGGTACACTCTTATTATTGTTGTAAGAATTCCCATAAGAATTACCATAAATATTACCATTAGCAGAAGGATATGGCCTATAGTTGTTACCAGAATTATTCCTATAAGCATTGTTGTTGAAATTATTATTTTTAATGAAGTTCACATCAACATGTTCTTCTTGGGCAACCGATGAAGCTAAAGGAACATTATTAGGATCAACATTAGATCTACCATTCACAAGCATAGACATAATAGCATCAATCTTATCACTCAAGGAAGAGGTTTCTTCAATAGAATTTACCTTCTTACCTTGTGGAGCTCTTTCCGTGTGCCATTCAGAGTAATTTGTCATCATATCATCAAGAAGCTTTGTTGCCGCCCCCAAAGTGATGGACATAAAGGTACCTCCAGCAGCTGAATCCAATAGGTTCCGCAAAGAAAAATTCAATCCTGCATAAAAGGTTTGGATGATCATCCAAGTAGTCAGTCCATGGGTTGGGCAATTCTTTACCAAAGATTTCATTCTCTCCCATGCTTGAGCAACATGTTCATTATCTAATTGCTTGAAATTCATTATGCTACTTCTCAAAGATATAATTTTAGCGGGAGGATAATATCTACCAATAAAAGCATCCTTACATTTAGTCCAAGAATCAATACTATTTCTAGGCGAGAGATAGCAACCAATCTTTAGCTCTTCCTCTTAAAGAGAAAGGAAACAATTTTAATTTTATAATGTCACCATCTACATCCTTATACTTTTGCATTTCACATAGTTCAACAAAATTATTGAGATGGGCAAGCAGCATCATCGAACTAACACCGGAAAATTGCTCTCTCATAACAAGATTCGAGTAAAGCGAGGTTTAATTTCAAAGAATTCTCGCTCGTAGTAGCAGGTGGAGCAATAGGTGTGCATAGGAAATCATTATTATTTGTGCTAGTGAAGTCACACAACTTAGTATTCTCAACAGTACTCATTTTAGCAGTAGTAAATAAAGTAAACTAAATAAAGTAAATGCAAGTAACTAATTTTTTGTGTTTTTGATATAGAGAACAAGACAGTAAATAAAGTAAAACTAGCAACTAATTTTTTTGTGTTTTTGATTTAGTGCAGCAACCAAAGTAGTAAATAAAATAAAGCAAGACAAAAACAAAGTAAAGAGATTGGAAGTGGAGACTCCCCTTGCAGCGTGTCTTGATCTCCCCGGCAACGGCGCCAGCAATTTAGCTTGATACGCGTAAAGCACACGCCCGTTGGGAACCCCAAGTGGAAGGTATGATGCGTATAGAAGTAAGTTTCCCTCAGTAAGAAACCAAGGTTTATCGAACCAGTAGGAGCCAAGAAGCACGTTGAAGGTTGATGGCGGCGGAGTGTAGTGCAGCGCAACACCAGGGATTCCGGCGCCAACGTGGAACCTGCACAACACAATCACAGAACTTTGCCCCAACGTAACAGCGAGGTTGTCAATCTCACCGGCTTGCTGTAAACAAAGGATTAGATGTATAGTGTGGATGATGATGGTTGTTTGCGAAGAACGAGTAAAGAACAATTGCAGTAGATTGTATTTCAGAAGTAAAGAATAGGACTGGGGTCCACAGTTCACTAGCGGTGTCTCTCCCATAAGATAAACAGATGTTGGGTGAACAAATTACAGTTGGGCAATTGACAAATAAAGAAGGCATAACAATGCACATACATATATCATGATGAGTACTATGAGATTTAATCAGGCCATTACGACAAAGTACATAGACCGCTATCCAGCATGCATCTATGCCTAAAAAGTCCACCTTCAGAGTTATCATCCGAACCCCTTCCAGCATTAAGTTGTAAACAACGGACAATTGCATTAAGTATGGTGCGTAATGTAATCAACACAAATATCCTTAGACAAAGCATCAATGTTTTATCCCTAGTGGCAACAAGACATCCACAACCTTAGAACTTTCGTCACCGTCCTGCAGTTTAATGGAGGCATGAACCCACTATCTAGCATAAATACTCCCTCTTGGAGTCACAAGTATCAACTTGGCCAGAGCCTCTACTAGCAACGGAGAGCATGCAAGAACATAAATAACATATATGATAGATTGATAATCAACTTGACATAGTATTCAATATTCATCGGATCCCAACAAACACAACATGAAGGATTACAAATAGATGATCTTGATCATGATAGGCAGCTCACAAGATCTAACATGCTAGCACAATGGGGAGAAGACAACCATCTAGCTACTGCTATGGACCCATAGTCCAGGGGTGGACTACTGACACATCGATCCGGAGGCGATCATGGCGATGATGAGACCTCCGGGAGATGATTCCCTCTCCGGCGAGGTGCCGGAGGCGATCTCCCGAATCCCCCGAGATGGGATTGGCGGCGGCTGCGTCTCTCGGAAGGTTTTCCGTATCGTGGCTCTCGGTACTGGGGGTTTCGCGACGGAGGCTTTAAGTAGGCGGAAGGGCAGGTCAAGAGGCGCCACGGGGGCCCCACACAACAGGGCCGCGCGGGCCCCTTGCTGGCCGCGCCGCCCTGTTGTGGCGGTGCCTCGTGGCCCCACTTCGTGATCCTTTCGGTCTTCTGGAAGCTTCGTGCAAAAATAGGACCCTGGGCGTTGATTTCGTCCAATTCCGAGAATATTTCCTTACTAGGATTTACGAAACCAAAAACAGCGAGAAAACAACAAGCGGCTCTTCGGCATCTCGTCAATAGGTTAGTGCCGGAAAATGCATAAATATGACATATAATGTGTATAAAACATGTGAGTATCATCATAAAAGTAGCATGGAACATAAGAAATTATAGATACGTTTGGGGCGTATCATGCACCTATACATCTGACAAGTGTATTAGGTGTGTTGGGGACACAAGAGACTTCTTGTATCGTGATTGCAGGGTTGCTTGAGCGGGATATCTTTGTCCTCTACCTCCCTGAGTTCGATAAACCTTGGGTGATCCACTTAAGGGAAAACTTACTGCTATTCTACAAACCTCTGCTCTTGGAGGCCCAACACTGTCTACAGGAAAAGAAGCGTGAGTAGACATCAAGCTATTTTCTGGCGCCGTTGCCGGGGAGGTAAGGTAAAAGGCAGTCACACTCCGGTCCCAGGTAACTAAGTTATTTTCTGGTGCCGTTGTAAGTGCTTGAAGCTATTTCCTTTAGATCCTGCAATTGCATCTTTTTGTTTCTTGTTTACACTAGTTAGGCATAATGGAAAACAATGAGCTTCTTATTCTATTTCCTGAGTTAAGACATGGATTGTTTGATGCGAAAATTAAAAAACCTATGGAACCTTATTTGCATGCTAGTAGCAATGATATTAGTATGAACGCTCTGAACACCATTGTTGCTAATGCTATGGAAAATTATAAGCTTGGGGAAGCTGGTTTTGATGAGCATGATATTTTTAGTCCCCCAAGCATTGAGGAGAAAATTTTCTTTGATGATACCTTGCCTCCTATTTATGATGATTATAATGATAGTGGTCTTCTAGTGCCGCCTACTATGGAGGATAAATCTAATTATGATTACAATATGCCTCCTATATTTGATGATAGCTACTTTGTTGAATTTGCTCCCACTACAATTAATAAGAATGATTATGCTTATGTGGAGAGTAATGATACTTTTATGCATGTGAATAAGAATGCTTTATGTGATACTTATATTGTTGAGTTTGTTCATGATGCCACTGAAAGTTATTATGACAGAGGAAAATATGGTTGTAGAAGTTTCCATGTTACTAAAACACCTCTCTATATGCTGAAAATTTTGAAGTTACACTTGTTTTATCTTTCTATGCTTGTTGCATTATGCTTCATGAATTTGTTTATTTACAAGATTCCTATGCATAGGAAGTGGGTTAGACTTAAATTTGTTTCATACTTGCTTTTTGATGCTCTCTTTTGCTTCAACTCTTATTTCTTGCGAGTGCATCATTAAAACTGCTGAGCCCATCTTAATGGCTATAAAGAAAGCACTTCTTGGGAGATAACCCATGTCTTTATTTTACTACAGCAATTTTGTTTTATATTTGAGTCTTGGAAGTTGTTATTACTGTAGCAACCTCTCCTTATCTTTATTTTATTGCATTGTTGTGCCAAGTAAAGTCTTTGATAGTAAAGTCAATACTAGATTTGGATTACTGCGTAGAAACAGATTTCTTGCTTGTCACGAATTTGAGTATGATTCTCTGTAGGTAACTCAGAAAAATCTGCCAATTTACGTGCGTGATCCTCAGATATGTACGCAACTTTCATTCAATTTGGGAATTTTCATCTGAGCAAGTTTGGTGCCTCTAAAAAATTCGTCTTTATGGACTGTTCTGTTTTGACAGATTCTGCCTTTTATTTTGCATTGCCTCTTTTGCTGTGTTGGATGGACTTCTTTGTTCCATTAACTTCCAGTAGCTTTGTGCAATGTCCAGAACTGTTAAGAATGATTGTGTCACCTCTGAATATGTGAATTTTTGATTATGCACTAACCCTCTAATGAGATTGTTTCGAGTTTGGTGTGGAGGAAGTTTTCAAGGGTCAAGAGAGGAGGATGATACAATATGATCAAGAAGAGTGAAAAGTCTAAGCTTGGGGATGCCCCCGTGGTTCATCCCTGCATATTTCAAGAAGACTCAAGCATCTAAGCTTGGGGATGCCCAAGGCATCCCCTTCTTCGTCGACAACTTATCGTGTCACCTCTAGTGAAACTATATTTTTATTCCGTCACATCTTATGTACTTTACTTGGAGCGTCTGTGTGCTTTTATTTTCATTTTGTTATTTTCATTCTCTGAATAAATACATGCTTGTGTGGGAGAGAGACACGCTCCGCTGTTGCATATGAACACATGTGTTCTTAGCTTTACTTTTAATGTTCATGGCGAAGGTTGAAACTGCTTCGTTCATTGTTATATGGTTGGAAACAGAAAATGCTACATGTGGTAAATGGTATATGGTCTTGAATAATTTGATATTTGGCAATTGTTGTGCTCATATAGATCATGTTTAAGCTCTTGCATCATGTACCTTGTACCCATTAATGAAGAACTATATAGAGCTTGTTAAAATTTGGTTTGCATGATTGATCTCTAGAGTCTAGATATTTTCTGGTTAAGGTGTTTGAACAACAAGGAGACAATATAAAGTCTTATAATACCTACAATATGTTCATATGTGAGCTTTGCTGCACCTTTTACACTTGAGTTTGCTTCAAATAACCTTGCTAGCCTAGCCTTGTATTGAGAGGAATTCTTCTCGTGCATCCAAATCCTTGAGCCAAATACTATGCCATTTGTGTCCACCATACCTACCTACCACATGGTATTTCTCTGCCATTCCAAAGTACATTACTTGAGTGCTACCTTTAAAATTCTATTCTTTGCCTCTGCAATATATAGCTCATGGGACAAATAGCCTTAAAAACTATTGTGGTGAAGAATATGTACTTACGTGTCTTATTTCTTAATAAGTTGCTTGTTGAGCGGTAACCATGTTCCTGGGGACGCCATCAACTATTACACCTTTGTTGAATATCATGTGAGTTGCTATGCATGTTCGTCTTGTATGAAGTAAGGGCGATTTTCATGATCAAATGGTTTGAGTATGCATATTGTTAGAGAAGAACATTGGGCCGCTAACTAAAGCCATGATCCATGGTGGAAGTTTCAGTTTGGACAATTAATCCTCAATCTCTTATGAGAATTTTAATCGTTGTTGAATGCTTATGCATTAAAGAGGAGTCCATTATCTCGTTGTCTATGCTATCCCGGTATGGATGTCTAAGTTGAGAATAATCAAAAGCGAGAAATCCAATGCGAGTTTTCTCCTTAGACCTTTGTACAGAGCGGCATAGAGGTACCCCTTTGTGACACTTGGTTGAAACATATGCTATGCAATGATAATCCGTGTTAATCCAAGCTAATTAGGACAAGGTGCGAGCACTATTGGTATACTATGCATGAGGCTTGCAACTTATAGGATATCTTATACATAACACATATGCTTTATTACTACCGTTGACAAAATTGTTTCTTGTTTTCAAAAGGAAAAGCTCTAGCACAAAAATAGTAATCCATGCTTCCCTCTGCGAAGGGCCTATCTTCTACTTTATTGTTAAGTCAGTTTACCTATTCTTTCTATCTCAGAAGCAAACACTTTTATCAAATGTGTGCATTGATTCTTACATGTTTACCTATTGCACTTGTTATATTGCTTTATGTTGACAATTATCCATGAGATAAATATGTTGAAGTTGAAAGCAACCGCTGAAACTTATATCTTCCTTTGTGTTGCTTCAATGCCTTTACTTTGAATCTATTGCTTTATGAGTAACTCTTATGCAAGTCTTATTGATGCTTGTCTTGAAAGTATTATTCATGAAAAGTCTTTGCTATATGATTCATTTGTTTACTCATTATCTTCATCATTGCTTCGAATCGCTGCATTCATCTCATATGCTTTACAATAGTATTGATCAAGATTATGATAGCATGTCACTTCAGAAATTATCCTTGTTATCGTTTACCTACTCGAGGGCGAGTAGGAACTAAGCTTGGGGATTCTTGATACGTCTCAAACGTATCTATAATTTCTTATGTTCCATGCTACTTTTATGATGATACTCACATGTTTTATACACATTTTATGTCATTATTATGCATTTTCCGGAACTAACCTATTGACGAGATGCCGAAGGGCCGCTTGTTGTTTTCTGCTGTTTTTGGTTTCGAAATCCTAGTAAGGAAATATTCTCGGAATTGGACGAAATCAACGCCCAGCATCTTATAATTCCACGAAGCTTCCAGAACACCCGAGAGGGACCAGAGGAGAGCCACAGGGGGCCCACACGTGGTGGCGGCGCGGCCAAGGAGCCAGGCGCGCCCCCTATTGTGTGGCGGCTCCGTACCCCCTCCGACTCCGCCTCTTCGCCTATATAAAGCTCCCTGACCTAAATCTTCGATACGGAAAAGCCACGGTACGAGAAACCTTCCAGAGCCGCCGCCATCGCGAAGCCAAGATCTGGGGGACAGGAGTCTCTGTTCCGGCACGCCGCCGGGATGGGGAAGTGCCCCCGGAAGGCATCTCCATCGACACCACCGCCATCTTCACCAACGCTGTTGTCTCCCATGAGGAGGGAGTAGTTCTCCATCGAGGCTAAGGGCTGTACCGGTAGCTATGTGGTTAATCTCTCTCCTATGTACTTCAATACAATGATCTCATGAGCTGCTTTACATGATTGAGATCCATATGATGAGTTTGTAATCTAGATGTCATTATGCTATTCAAGTGGATTTTACTTATGTGATCTCCGGAGACTCCTTGTCCCACGTGTGTAAAGGTGACAAGTGTGTGCACCGTGTGGGTCTCTTAGGCTATATTTCACGGAATACTTATTCACCGAGTTATGATTTGAGTTGGATGTCTCTATGAAATTGTGGTGTGTTAGTACCTCCTATGAATGCTCACAAGTGATGGCGTGGGTGTTTATTAGTACTTGGGAATACATCTTTAAGGTTTGCCTACATGATGAATTAGTGTTCGTTATCTTGCCGGAGAGTAATTCAGAATAGCATAGTGAAGTGCTTATATTTATATTCAATTATGATTGCAATGTTGAGAGTGTCCACTAGTGAAAGTATGATCCCTAGGCCTTGTTTCCAAATACCGCAATCATCGCTTATTTACTGTTTTACCGCATCTTTACTTCCCGCAATATTACTACCATCAATCGCACGCCGGCAAGCTATTTTCTCGGCACCGTTACTACTGCTCATATTCATTCATACCACTTGTATTTCACTATCTCTTCGCCGAACTAGTGCACCTATACATCCGACAAGTGTATTAGGTGTGTTGGGGACACAAGAGACTTCTTGTATCGTGATTGCGGTGGTTGCTTGAGAGGGATATCTTTGTCCTCTACCTCCCTGAGTTCGATAAACCTTGGGTGATGCACTTAAGGGAAAACTTGCTGCTGTTCTACAAACCTCTGCTCTTGGAGGCCCAACACTGTCTACAGGAAAAGAAGCGTGAGTAGACATCAGTTATGCATAAGACATCCTATAAGTTGCAAGCCTCATGCATAGAATACCAATATTGCTCGCACCTTGTCCTAATTAGCTTGGATTTACATGGATTATCATTGCATAACATATGTTTCAACCAAGTGTCACAAAGGGGTACCTCTATGCCGCCTCGTACAAAGGTCCAAGGAGATAGATCGCATTTGATTTCTCGTTTTTGATAGATCTCAACTAAGGACATCCATACCGGGACAACATAGAAAACGAGATAATGGACTCCTCTTTAATGCATAAGCATTCAACAACAGATAATATTCTCATAAGAGATTGAGGATTAATGTCCAAACTCGAAACTTCCACCATGATTCATGGCTTTAGTTAGCGGCCCAATGTTCTTCTCTAACAATATGCATACTCAAACCATTTGATCATGATAAATCACCCTTACTTCGTACAAGACAAACATGCATAGCAACTCACATGATATTCAACAAAGGTGTAATAGTTGATGGCGTCCCCGTAAACATGGTTACCGCTCAACAAGCAACTTATAAGAAATAAGATACATAAGCTACATATTTTTTACCACAATAGTTTTTAAGGCTATTTTCCCATGAGCTATATATTGCAAAGACAAGGAATGAAATTTTAAAGGTAGCACTCAAGCAATTTACTTTGGAATGGCAGAGAAATACCATGTAGTAGGTAGGTATGGCGGACACAAATGGCATAGTTTTTGGCTCAAGGATTTGGATGCACGAGAAGTATTCCCTCTCAGTACAAGGCTTTGGCTAGCAAGGTTGTTTGAAGCAAACACAAGTATGAACCGGTACAAAGCAAAACTTACATAAGAACATATTGCAAGCATTATAAGACTCTACACCGTCTTCCTTGTTGTTCAAACACTTCACCAGTAAAATATCTAGACTTTAGAGAGACCAATCATGCAAACCAAATTTCAACAAGCTCTATGGTAGTTCTTCATTAATAGGTGCAAAGTACATGATGCAAGAGCTTAAACATGATCTATTTGAGCACAACAATTGCCAAGTATCGCATTATTCAAGACAATATACCAATTACCACTTGAAGCATTTTCTGTTTCCAACCAAATAGCAATGAACGAAGCAGTTTTCAACCTTCGCCATGAACATTAAAAGTAAAGCTAAGAACACCAGTGTTCATATGAACGAGCGGAGTGTGTCTCTCTCCCACACAAAGAATGCTAGGATCCGATTTTATTCAAACAAAAGCAAAAATAAAAACATACAGACGCTCCAAGTAAAGCACATAAGATGTGACGGAATAAAAATATAGTTTCACTGGAGGTGACCTGATAAGTTGTTGATGAAGAAGGGGATGCCTTGGGCATCCCCAAGCTTAGATGCTTGAGTCTTCTTGAAATATGCAGGGATGAACCACGGGGGCATCCCCAAGCTTAGACTTTTCACTCTTCTTGATCATATTGTATCATCCTCCTCTCTTGACCCTTGAAAACTTCCTCCACACCAAACTCAAAACAAACTCATTAGAGGGTTAGTGCATAATCAAAAATTCACATATTCAGAGGTGACACAATCATTCGTAACACTTCTGGACACTGCACAAAGCTACTGAAAGTTAATGGAACAAAGAAATCCATTCAACATAGCAAAAGAGGCAATGCGAAATAAAAGACAGAATCTGTCAAAACAGAACAGTCCGTAAAGACGAATTTTTTAGAGGCACTTAACTTGCTCAGATGAAAAAGCTCAAATTGAATGAAAGTTGCGTACATATCCGAGGATCACACACGAAAATTGGCAGATTTTTCTGAGTTACCTACAGAGAGTTCTACTCAAATTCGTGACAGCAAGAAATCTGTTTCTGCGCAGAAATCCAAATCTAGTATCAACCTTACTATCAAAGACTTTACTTGGCACAATAATGCAATAAAATAAAGATAAGGAGAGGTTGCTACAATAGTAACAACTTCCAAGAAACAAATATAAAACAAAAGTGCAGAAGTAAAATAATGGGTTATCTCCCATAAGCGCTTTTCTTTAACGTCTTTCAGCTAGGCGCAGAAAGTGTGAATCAAGTATTATCAAGAGATGAAGCATCTGTTGCGGTCAGAAACCCACTGGCGAGCAGCGACGGGCAACACAGTAGAGCCGGGAACAACTTAGGGCTGCGGCTGGCCCTGGTCCCTCCGAGCGACGGCCCGCAAAGCCTCCGGTACGCACGTCCGATGCTCGGTGCAAGGGCGTGCCACCCGACCTATACCCGGTCGTGAAGGTGATGGAGATGCCTCGCTTAGTTTCCTGCATGGCATACACGTAAACATTAAATACGAGCCTCGATCGGCTCTCAGGTTGTCCTATGAATCGGCTCAAGGAGCCGATCCACCCATGATTCGTACGAGGTGCACGAATATATGGTGGTCCTGCTTGATCAAGATAAAGCTAACTCGATCTACGACGATTTAGGGTTTTCACCGCATAATCGGATCATCCTACTCACGATTGGGCCTCGCGGCCACGCACGGTGATCGTAAGCCGATCCTAGACAAGGCCTAAAAACCAACACGAGGTTGATCCCCGGAACATCCTGTCTAGGACTAGCAAACGACACCCTACGTGCCGCTGGATCCTCCAACCCTTTGTAAGGCCTAACTATTGCAGATATTAAACTAATCCTTGTAGAACAAGGAGCAACCGTAACGGATCGGATCTACTAAATAATGATCAAGCGGGTTGCCGCCCCTACACCTAAGATAGGTGTAAGGGCGGCTAGATATGCAAGGGTTGCACTACGATAGCATATGATACGAAGAACAATGCTAACCCTAACATATCTAAGATAACTACGTTGCTCGCCATCAAAAAGGCTTCAGTACGAGCAGCGCATGAACAACATAAAGCTTGTGATGCCTAGATCGCAAGATGCGATCTAGGCAGCATGATGCTTACCGGTAGAAACCCTCGAGACGAAGGAGTTGGCGATGCGCCGAGATTGATTTGTGGTTGAACGTTGGTTGTTGTTTATTCCATAAACCCTAGATACATATTTATAGTCCAAGGGACTTTCTAACGTGGGAATAATCCCCACCGTGCACGAGACAAACTCTACCTAAACGACACGTATCCTACTATATTACGTATACACGGGCCAACTAGCCCAAACTTCGCATAACAGGCCGATTCACGTATTTCTTTCATGTATATAATCTTCAAATCCAACTTGATCGCGGCCCACCTCTGACTCGGTCAAATTCTGGTGATAACACATGCCCCCCTGGTTTTGGAATTGATAATTCCAAAATCACTCTGCTTTTCCTTCGTTGGGTCATGTCGTGGCAGAACCGTTGCAGTATCCTTCATCATGATGCCTTGCCTTCTCAACTTCTCCGCGTGACCTGGTAGTTTTTTTTTTCTTTTAGGCACCACTTCCTCGGAAACTGCTGTGGCATTGAATTTCCACTATATCCCCTTTTATTTAACCGCTCCGAACAGTTTACTTCCGCATCCCTTTCGCATTAGCACTCCCAAAAGCCCTCCTGCGCCACCATGTCTTCTTCCTCCTCTGCCTCATCGGATCTTTCTAGCCAGTCCTCTTCTTCCCGCGAGCCGACGCCGGATCCGAACCCGGCGGAGGTCCACGCGGCCAACACCCGCCGTGCCATTGAGGCCGGGGAGGAGTCTAGCCATGACTTCTCCATCTGGTCAGAGGACGACAAGTCCCTGGCCGACGGGGAAAGCGACCTCCGCTTCCTCGCCGACGGGGAAACGGAGGAGGAGAGCGACGATGATCGCTTCTCCTGCGACGACTTCACCTCCCCTGAGGAGGAGGAGGAGGAGAAGGAGGAGGAGGAGGACGACACCCCCTCCGACGAGCCACCGGCCAAGCGGTTCTGCCCCTGGCCGGGGAACCTCAGCGACTTCGACAGCGACGACGATGACGCTGACGGGGAGGACGAGGACAACGAAGGCCCGGTCGGCGGCCACTGGAGCAGCGACGACGAGCCCGCCGGGAGTAGCGCCGACAGCGGCGACGATGGCGATGACGAGGGCAGTGACGGCCCGTAGATAGGACTTCTAGCATAGGACCAGTAGTAGTAGATGGGGCAATGTACCCCCTAGTATTTCCTTTTGAGAGCAATCAGCTCTTTATGTAAGAAATCTTGCTTATCAATGAAGAACTTCTCCCAATTTGATTTTGCCGATTTCCTTTGAGCTTAAATTAGCCGATTTCCCTTTATACTGATCTTGCCGATTTGTCCCCTTAGCCAATGCGTACTGAGCCGATAGCAACGCATCGGCCCTTTAAAATCCATCCTTCAATTCTCCAACTGATGATTTCGAGATCTGGTGGACAATGTGAAGTCTTCAAGAGAGCCCTTTAAATTTCTCTCACCAGTTCAGCGATCCTCTTCTGCCTGCACTCATCATTTTGTGAAGAAGGTTGCAACGAAGGATCAGCCGATGACATCTCAATCGGCTCCTAAACAGAGCATCTACCAGGCCAGCTGCCCCCCGAGCCGAATCTGCCAGGTGACTGCAGATATCGGCTTTGTGGTTAGCCAAGGCACTGTATTTGCACGTCGGCTCCGTTAGGATTCGTGTTGACTCTCATCAGCCGACGTAAAACTGCTGCCCAGTAGATTGATGTTTGAACACAAGCAGAACATGTGGTGAAGATAATTTTGGCCGATTGCTGGAATCGGCCTCCATATTGATCGAAGCGCTCAACGAAGGTTTTGTAATTTTCCTTCATAGATTTTTGGGGCCGATCCCAAGGATCGGCCTCGCCACGTTTGATCATCGGCTTGCTCTTGCTACTCGGTTAGGCCAGTGGATAAGGCCAGCCTAACCTCATCCTTTGTCCTGTCGATGCGCTCGCCGTCATCCACCTTGAGTGCATCGTTTAATCCTGGAGCGCTAAACTCCGTTGGAAGGATGAGCACCATGTTTGTGCCAGCCGATGTTTCATCATCGGCTTTCCTTTGCTTGGGGCGCCACTCCATTTTTTGTGGTCGACCCTCTTCGTCCAGGGTTCGCTGAATTTTCACAGCCAGATCAGGCCGCGCTTTCCTTAGCGTGTGCAAGTATAACCTTTCGGCTTCTTCCAAACCGCGCAATCGCTGAACCCTACGCTTTTGGGAGCGGCTGAGCCCATCAGGGCACCACCTTGGCCGGTGGTACCTGTCTTCTTCTTCTTCTCCCTCGTCTTCCAAATCCTCGAGATCTTCCAACCGAGGGGACTCAGCGTATTTGCTTCGAGGCGGGAGAGGCCCTAAGCGTCGGAACACGGACACGTTAGCTGCTTCCTTCTTCTTCTGGTTGCATTCTGGGCAGTTGCTGATTGTAGGCAATCGGCTCATTCCTGAATCCCAGCAGTGTCTGAAGAAGGGACAGTCCCAGTGCCTATCGTCGTCATCTCGCTCCCTTTACTTTTCCTTGGCGCGGCGCTCGTACTCCTCCTCATCGCGATCATGCCGACGATGTCTTCTGGCTTCTCTAGCCAGACGATCTCTTTCATCATCATCGCTGGATCGTCGGCGTTGGTCATACTGACTCACATACTTGTTGAGGAGGTGATCAGAGAGGGGTCGTTGATATCTTATGTTCTTCACTTCTCCCTCTGTGACGTAGCGCTTGCCGTCGTGACGGAGCCGATCGCGTGGAGCGGCTTCCTCTGTATCCTTGCTACGAGAGCAGCTGCCCTCGTCTCCGTCCTTGCCGCCGTGATGTCCAAGTCCTACCATGTTGATGCCGAACGAGGATCCCGGCCGGCAACCTTCGTGGTAAGTGCACTCCACCATGTTAACGGCGGGGAAGGGGTGGGTGTCGACCTTCATGGCGTACCGGTTGAAAATCGGACGTCCTTGTTCTATCGCCATTTGGATCCGCCGACGCCACACCCTGCAGTCGTTGGTGGCATGGGAGAGCGAGTTATGCCATTTGCAGTATGGCTTTCCATTCAGCTCTCCGCACCGTGGGGAATTTGAGACCTTCGGGTATCTTCAACTCGCTTCTCCTTGAGCAGGAGGTCGAAGATTTGCTCGGCTTTGGTCACGTCAAAATCAAACCCCCGGGCGGGCGTGGTGGCTTCACCCATTTGCGGGACACGGGGTTGCCCCCGAGTCCATTCAGCCCATCGCTACCTCTTGATCTCCCGCAGAAACTTCATCTTCATCTGCCTCGACCAGGACTACTGCACTCTTGAATTTGTCCTGGTACAAGTCCGGGTGGCGCTGTTCATATGCCGACAATTTCTGAACCATGTGCGCCAGTGAAGGGTAGTCTGCTTGGGAGGACATGTCCTTGAGTGGCGCTGCAAGGCCCGCCACTGCCAACTCGATCGCTTCCTTTTCAATCAAACGAACCGAATAACATCGGTTCCTAAGATTCCCGAAGCGCCGGATGTATTCCCGCCACAGCTTCTCCACGCTTCGACGTATTTGTGCTAGATCGGCAAGGCCGGACTCGGAAGCTTCCGAGTGAAACCGCATGTGGAACTCGTTCTTCCAACCGGCTTCCAAGTCCGGATCGAGTCCGGTGGCAACGAAGTGTACCACCCGAAAGCCGATCCCGTGAGGGACTGTGCGAAGAACCTCACGCGTAGTGGATCCGACGCTGAGGCCGTTCCTAATTGTGCCAAATATCGGCTCACATGCTCGATGGAGCTGGAACCATCTGATCCGCTGAATTTGGAGAAGTCAGGGAGCCGATACTTGGGTGGTAGCGGAACCAATTCGTACTCGTCGGGATACGGCTTGGAATAGCCGATTGTCCTCCTTTTTGGCACCATGCCGAACTGGTCTCTCAGGATCGTGCTGATTTGATCCGCAGTGCTGGCCGCAGGAGTCGAACTCTGAAGATTCGCCGGGGGGCGTACTTAGCCAGCCATGCTTGCTTTTCCAGCTCTGAGCCAACTGCAGGAGCTGAGCTCTGGAGGTTCGTCGGGGTGGCGTACTTAGTTAGCCACGTCTGCTTCTCAAGATCTATCGCTGACGTTCCTCCTGCTTTTCCAGAAGTCCCTGATGTAGCGGCCTGGTTCGTGAGTGCCCAGTTACCGCAGTCTGGCACATATGTGCACATGTACCCGTGAGGGATCTCCTTAGGCGCCTCCTGCAAGAACTGGCAGTCACTAGGGTCACCACCGATCTTGTAGACGATGAATGCCGGTGAATTCGGCACTTCTGGCGCTGCCAACGCGAATGGCAGCGGTGGACGGGACTGGAGTGGCATCTCTCCTTGATGCGTCCCGAGAGCTGGTCCTGACAGAGAGTACTGGTGCCTCATGATCTCCTGGATTACCCGAAGAGCGACACGCTCCAAAGTGTTCACCAGGTTCTCAGAGTGGCGGTGCAGCGAGTGAGCCACCATGTAGTTGATCTCCTGACGCAGGGACCTGGTGCGTTCTTCCGATGGGGCGGATAGGTCTATTCCATCGAGCGCACCGTCAGGCGAGAAACCCTTCCACCTGATGCCATGTGAACGGGTTCTGTGGAAAGAGCCGATGAGATCGGCCTCGAGGATAGCTTTGACCTCGTCATACTTCTTCTTGAGCTCGTCGGTCAGATCCTCGTAGGTGACTGGCGTGCCGTCCGCCATCTCAGATGTGGATGGCGATGTGGTTGATGTAGAACATTGTCCCACCGGGCGTGCCAGAATGTGTTGCGGTCGAAACCCACCGGCGAGCGAGCCGACGGGCAACACAAGAGAGCCGGGAACAACTTAGGGCTGCGGCCGGCCCCGGTCCCTCCGAGCGACGGCCCGCAAAGCCTCCGGTACGCACGTCCGATGCCGGTGCAGGGGCGTGCCACCCGACCTATACCTCGGTCGTGAAGGTGATGGAGATGCCTCGCTTAGTTTCCTCGCATGGCATACACGTAAACATTAAATACGAGCCTCGATCGGCTCTCGGGTTGTCTCGTGAATCGGCTCAAGGAGCCGATCCACCCATGATTCGTACGAGGTGCACGAATATATGGTGGTCCTGCTTGATCAAGATAAAGCTAACTCGATCTACGACGATTTAGGGTTTTCACCGCATAATCGGATCATCCTACTCACGATTGGGCCTCGCGGCCACGCACGGTGATCGTAAGCCGATCCTAGACAAGGCCTAAAAACCAACACGAGGTTGATCCCCGGAACATCCTGTCTAGGACTAGCAAACGACACCCTATGTGCCGCTGGATCCTCCAACCCTTTGTAAGGCCTAACTATTGCAGATATTAAACTAATCCTTGTAGAACAAGGAGCAACCGTAACGGATCGGATCTACTAAATAATGATCAAGCGGGGTGCCGCCCCTACACCTAAGATAGGTGTAAGGGCGGCTAAATATGCAAGGGTTGCACTACGATAGCATATGATACGAAGAACAATGCTAACCCTAACATATCTAAGATAACTACGTTGCTCGCCATCAAAAAAGCTTCAGTACGAGCAACGCATGAACAACATAAAGCTTGTGCTGCCTAGATCGCAAGATGCGATCTAGGCAGCATGATGCTTACCGGTAGAAACCCTCGAGACGAAGGAGTTGGCGATGTGCCGAGATTGATTTGTGGTTGAACGTTGGTTGTTGTTTATACCATAAACCCTAGATACATATTTATAGTCCAAGGGACTTTCTAACGTGGGAATAATCCCCACCGTGCACGAGACAAACTCTACCTAAACGACACGTATCCTACTATATTACAGATACACGGGCCAACTAGCCCAAACTTCGCATAACAGGCCGATTCACGTATTTCTTCCATGTATATAATCTTCAAATCCAACTTGATCGCGGCCCACCTCTGACTCGGTCAAATTCTGGTGATAACAGCATCAACATCAGAGTTGGGAGTTTTCTCAGCAATGCATTGTATCTTGTCTATGTAAGTCTCAGAGGCTCCTCTTTCATTACTTTTAGGCTTACTATCCTCCTCAAATAAATTTTTAGGAACAATCCAATCAAAATTCTTTTCTAGTGCCTCATGCATTCCTATGAGCTTAAGAGGTATTGGTACTTTAATCTCCCCCTCACAATTGGTTTTATTAGTGTACTTTAGCCTATCTTTTTCCATCTTTTCAAGGGTACTTGCAAAATTAGTATAAAAGCCAAGCATCTTATGTTGAATAAAGACTTTTCTAGCTTCTTTAGCTACATCACCAAATTCTTTAAGAAGGGTTTCTAAAACAAAATCTTTCTTCTCTCCTTCTTCCGTATCACAGAGTGTAAGAAACATATGTTGCATTATAGGATTAAGATTAACAAATCTAGCTTCCAACATGTGCACTAAAGAGGCAGCATCAATTTCATAAGTAGGAGCAAGTTCTACCAAAGATCTATCTTCAAAATCTTTAACCGTACTAACATGAGTGAAAAATTCTTCTATATTATCTCTTCCAATGATAGACCCACGCCCTACCGGTATATCTTTCAAAGTGAACTTGGGGGGAAGCATGATGAAACAAAATAAAGTAAATGCAAGTAACTAATTTTTTGTGTGTTTTTGATATAAAGAAAGCAAACAAGACAGAAAATAAAATAAAGTAAATGCAAGTAACTAATTTTTTTTGTATTTTTGATATGAGGAAAGCAAACAAAACAGTAAATAAAGTAAAGTAAAGCAAGACAAACAAAGTAAAGAGATTGGATGTGGGAGACTCCCCTTGCAGCGTGTCTTGATCTCCCCGGCAACGGTGCCAGAAAAAGAGCTTGATAACGCGTGAAGCACACGTCCGTTGGGAACCCCAAGAGGAAGGTGTGATGCGTACAGCAGCAAGTTTTCCCTCAGTAAGAAACCAAGGTTATCGAACCAGTAGGAGATGAAGGCCACGTGAAGGTTGTTAGTGAAGGAGTGTAGTGCGGCACAACACCAGGAATTCCGGCGCCAACGTGGAACCTGCACAACACAACCAAAATACTTTGCCCCAACTTAATAGTGAGGTTGTCAATTTCACCGGCTTGCTGTAAACAAAGGATTAAATGTATGGTGTGGAAAATGATGTTTGTTTGCAAAGAACAGGAGAGAACAATGATTGCAGTAGATTGTATTTCAGATGTAAAAGAATGGACCGGGGTCCACAGTTCACTAGTGGTGTCTCTCCAATAAGAAATAGCATGTTGGGTGAACAAATTACAGCTTGGACAATTGACAAATAGAGAGGGCATAACAATGCACATACATATCATGATGACTAATATGAGATTTACTTAGGGCATTACGACAAAGTACATAGACCGCTATCCAAGCATGCATCTATGCCTAAAAAGTCCACCTTCGGGTTAGCATCCGCACCCCTTCCAAGTACTAAGTTGAAAACAACGAGACAATTGCATTAAGTATGGTGCGTAATGTAATCAACACAAATATCCTTAGACAAAGCATTGATGTTTTATCCCTAGTGGCAACAGCACATCCACAACCTTAGAACTTTCTGTCACTGTCCCAGACTCAATGGAGGCATGAACCCACTATGGAGCATAAATACTCCCTCTTGGAGTCACATGTATCAACTTGGCCAGAGCCTCTACTAGCAACGGAGAGCATGCAAGATCATAAACAACACATATATGATAGATCAATAATCAACTTGACATAGTATTCCATATTCATCGGATCCCAACAAACACAACATGTAGCATTACAAATAGATGATCTTGATCATGATAGGCAGCTCATAAGATCTAAACATGATAGCACAAGAGGAGAAGACAACCATCTAGCTACTGCTACGGACCCATAGTCCAAGGATGAACTACTCACACATCAGTCCGGAGGCGATCATGGTGATGTAAAGTCCTCCGGGTGATGATTCCCCTCTCCAGCAGGGTGCCGGAGGCGATCTCCTGAATCCCCCGAGATGAGATTGGCGGTGGCGGCGTCTCTGGAACTTTTTCCGTATCGTGGCTCTCGGTAATAGGGTTTTCGCGACGGAGAGTATAAGTAGGCGGAAGGGCAGAGTCGGAGGAGGCACGGGGGCCCCACACCATAGGCCGGTGCGGCCCCATGCTGGCCGCGCCGCCCTATGGTTAGGGCGCCTCGTGGCCCCACTTTGTATCCTCTTCGGTCTTCTGGAAGCTCCGTGGAAAAATAAGACCCTGGGCGTTCGTTTCGTCCAATTCCGAGAATATTTCCTGTGTAAGATTTCTGAAACCAAAAACAGCACAAAACAGGAACTAGCGCTTTGGCATCTCGTTAATAGGTTAGTGCCGGAAAATGCGAATAAATGATGTAAAGTGTGTATAAAACATATGAGTATTTTCATAAAACTAGCATGGAACATAAGAAATTATAGATATGTTTGAGACGTATCACTTGGCTAGAGAAAAAAACTTGCCACCATTCACCAACATGATGCATGATTGCACATATCTATCTACTTTGATTCGATGTTATTACGTGAACCATGTTATTTCCATTTTTTTGATAATGAGCGCTTTATTACTTATAGAGAAGCAATTACACCCGACCTCTGCCTAGCTAAGATGCTCACAGCCGTTCAAAAAGTCTCAAAACTCTGGTGTGCTGAAAAAGGCGAATTACAAATCAGACATGAGCAATTATAAAACGCCTGAGGTGAAGGTGGAGGCCCAATCCGTAGATTATGCTGCGTGTCCTCCAACCGTGTACCGCAAACAGGTCACAGTTCTCCACCTTCTGCAGTGCAGACCACGAACGGAGAGTAGCGGTACATCTGTCAATAACCTACAAGAGAGAACAATTCTTGTCATTAAAAACTTTGTCATTTCTACACATCCATAGCGATCATATAATGGCAAGCGCCCCCACCCTAATAACCGTTCTAAATCTGTGATCGATACCATGAAGCCAATTACCACAGATATTGGTCACATTAGTCGGGGGACACAGATCAGAATTAAGCTACTTGGATGCATGACCATATAGACCTGGCAAAGCGACATTGGAAGAACAAGTGTTTAATTTTCTTGTTGTGTTGACAAAAAACACACTGCGTACTTCCATGCCAATTGCATTTCGCAAGATTATCTTTGGTTAGGATTACTCCTCGACGCAAATACCATTTTTTTTTAATTTTGAGCGGTATTTTCATCTTCCAAACCTTCTTGTTTTTATCAACTGGTATTTCCGGTTGGATAATGGCATTGTTCAAAGAACGTACAGAGAATTTTCTATTGCAATGTAAGTTCTAACGAAATTCATCTTGCCTTTCAGAGAACTGAATGGATTCCAAATTTAACAGTAAGGCATTCCATGCGAGAAGTCTCGGACTCATTAAATCTCGTCTAAACGTAAATGTCGAGGGTGAGGTTGCCATTACTAATGCAATGATATCACTTTTGCGATGAACAATGCTGTATAAAACTGGATATTGTTCAGAGAGAGGACTATTAACTAGCCATGTATCCTCCCAGAACCGTATCTGCGATCCATCCTTAATATTGAAGGTACCATATCTGAAGAAGAAATTATTCATTTCCATTAGGCCAGCTCAAAAATGTGAGTCTCCCGATTTTCAAAGGATCTGGGATAACGCTTTGACGCCTATGTACTTTCTTCTAATATGGTCTGCCATACGCCATCTTTGGCTAGTAGCTTATCAAGCCACTTACCTAATAAGGTTGAGTTCTTGACTTCAAGGTCGTGAACTCCTAGCGCACCCAAATATTTAGATCGGCATGCGACAGACCACTTGACCAGTCAATAATTTTTTTTCACTATCTCCTTACCAAAAGAATCTCGATCTATAATAATCGAGCTTGTGTAATACACCTTTTGGTAGAATGAAGAAGGATATCATGTAAATCACCATATTGGTGAGAACTGCATTAATGAGAACCAAACTTCCTCCAAGAGATAGTATTTTACTTTCCAACTACTAAGTCTCTTCTAAAGTTTTTCCTCGACTAGTTTCCACTCAGCCATCGTTAATCTCCGATAATGAATCGGGATACCTAGATATTTGATAGGAAACTGGCCTTGCCCACAGCCAAACAATTCCGAATAATCGGCAACTGAATCCTGAGCGTCGCCAAAACAAAACAAGTCGCTTTTATGGAAGTTTATTTTGAGTCCCGATAAATGCTCAAAAGCTGCCAAAACTAGCTTTAAATTTCGAGCTTTATCGAGATCATGTTCCATCAATAAATTGTATCGTCAGCGTATTGAAGAATTGATAAACCCCATCTACTAGATGTTGGATCACTCCTTCAATTTGACGATCAGATTTAGCTAGTTCGATCAAGATAACGAACATATCCGCCACAATGTTGAATAAAAGTGGCGATAGAGGATCGCCTTGGCGTAAACCTTTTTTTGTCTGGAAGAAGCGTCACGTATCATCATTGACACGAATTGCTACACTTTCTCCATACACAAAATTATTGATCAACGCTCACCACTCTAGTGAAAAACCTTTTATCCTGAGTGTCTGATTGAGAAAAGATCAATTGACTTTATCATAAGCTTTCTCGAAATCAAGTTTTAAGATTACCCCATTCATCTATTTGGTATGCAATTCATGAACCGCCTCATGTAGAACTACAACTCCATCTAGGATATTGCGTCCTTGCATGAAAGCGGTTTGCGACGGCCTAACCACATGATCAGCCACTGTATTCAGTCTAATGGTGGCCACTTTCGGAAAATAAATCTTGAAACTTACATTTAAGAGGCAAATGAGTCTATACTGTTGGATCATTTCTGCCTCTTTAACTTTGGGTAACAAGATAACCTCACCAAAATTTAGACGGAATAATTCTAGCTGTCTAGCGTGTAAAACAGTAAACATTTCTAGAAGGTCATCTTTAATGGTACCCCAAAAAGTTTGATACAATTCAGCAGGAAAACCATCTGGACCTGGGGCTTTATTATGTTCCATTTGGAAAATAGCCTTATTAACTTCCTCCTCCGAGTAAGGAGCTGTTAAAACAACATTCTCCTCCTAAGACAATTGGGGTATATCTGCTATGTGGGACTCATCCAGAGAGAAGGAACTCTCATATGACGGATCAAATAGACTCTTATAATAATTAGTAATATAGGATTTGAGTTGCTCATGGCCTTCAATTAAACCCTCATCTTGTACTAGAGAATGAATACGCTTTTCCTGTGACGACCATTGGCAATCCCATGAAAATATCTCGTATTCTAACCTGCTTCAAAAATAAATTGGGATTTTGAACGTTGGTACCATTTCAACTCTTCTTCCCGAAGAGGACCAGCTATTTGAGCATTAGATTGATTTTTCAAATCCAATTCCATGCCCGATAGCGGTCTCACTTCAGCAAGCGCTTCTAACTCATCTATGATAGTCGATAAGCGAAGCTTTTTTCCTTTTTGAGAATACCAGTTGTATGACTCGCCCATCCAGAAAGGTGTTTGCGAACAGCTCGCATCTTTTTATTTCACCTTATAACCGGATTGTCAGCATACACTGGTTTTCCCCATATATTTTTAACCATCCTGAAAACCTTCCCGCTGTAACCATCCAAGTTCAAACTTAAATGGTTTCTTAGACAACGGTCTTGTTAACTCGGTAGTTAAAAGTATGGGAACATGATTCGAATTTTTTTCAGTACGTTCTAGAGCGCGGACTGACACCATCGGGTATTTATCCTCCGATCTGTTATCCATCAACACACGGTGTAATTTTTCATATGTTGGGTCGGGTAAACTGTTAGCCCATGTAAACCGTCGGCCTGCCATCTCAACCTGTCTCAAGTCTAAGCTATCTATGACAATATTAAACAAGAAAGACCAATGGCCAATAAAAGGGCCTTTACTTTTGTCATGGTGGAATCTCAGCAAATTGAAATCTCCCTCTATGAGAATAGGGTGTGGATCATCTTTTGCAAGATTCACAAGACTACGTAAAAAGTCAGCTTTAAAGTTGTCCTGAGCCGCACCATAAATGGATACCAGTCTCCAAATAAAATTATCAGCTCTATTCTGAATAGTGGGTTTTGATATGATACTCACCATCAGAATTAGCCAAAACTTCCATAGAATCTGTCCGGACTCCAATGAGCAAGCCGCCAAACCTACCTCTAGGTGGGCGAGAAAACCATTCAAAGTCTATTCCACCGGATAACAGGTTTAATAAACTTTGAGAGTAATCACACTTACCCATCTCATAAATAGCAATAAAATCTAAATTATAGTCCTTACAACAATCGGTAATATGAGAATGCTTAGCCAAGTCACGAAGACCTCTGCTATTCCTAAACATGCCATTCATTTGGAAACTAACTTAGATTTTGTAGCTAAACCTAGCCTATGCTTCTTCTTATTTTCCGCAGAAGACTTAGAAGACCGTCTAGAGGCTTTTAGGTCATAAAATGACTCTAACCTAGACTAATCTAAGTCCACCTACGAAATACCACCTACTAGAGTAGAAAGAAGACGACCATCTAAGATGACATCGTCTTCCTCCTCCTCTAGAGAAGATAGGCCAGCCCCCGCTGAAGCTTTCGGAATTACCGTAATACGGTCATATTCCAAATGCCGCAAGACGTTGCCCGAAACAGAAATCTCCTTCGAAGTGCGACCCAAAGAAACGCCTACACTACCCAATGTAGAAGAAATTTTGGAATCTGAAAAACTAGTAAAAGACATGGAGGAACTATTTGTACCTGACGCATCCAGGATCTTCGCCGCCTTACGACGCATCGCCCTCTGCATCATATCCTCGTCTATAGCCCCAGCCCCGTCCTCCACCGTCGCACACCCCCCACTCCTCCTTAGCTCATGCCGATGAGTAGGAGGGGGTGTGTAGGCATGGGACCAGGGCGAGACAACTCCCATGAAGAAACGGAAAGCGTCGATGACCGAGGCGAGGGGGGTAGAACGCGACGTAGACCCCACTCGAACTCGGTCTGAAGACGCAAGCTGGGGTGCCCCCAATGACGACAGGGGTGGTGACGTAGATGTTGAGGAAGCCCCCGCTGTCGTGGAGACAGCTGCCCCGCCACCCTGAACCCGCGTCGGGTCTGCTGCCGGTGTCAACGGAGCAGAGCCAGGGGCCGGGTAAGGCCTCTCCCGCCTCGCCGCAACCGTCGGCGCTGCAGTCACCTCCGTCGACGTGACGGAAGTAGCGGCTACAGCCGCCCTCTCCTCCCGTGTCGACGCTGCGATAGCAGCAGTAAACGCCGCCGACGCCGACGCGGCGCCAACAGCAGCTGGTGGCGCCCACTCCTCCCTTGCCGGCGCGATGCCAGTAGCAGCTGCTGCCTTCTCCCGCGCAGCAGAAGCTACGACTGCAGCCACCTTCCACGTGCCGGCAACAGAAACTGCCATAGCCTCCGCCTCGCGCGCGGACACAGCAGCCGTTGTAGTCGCCTCCACCCGCGCGAAGAAGCATCCGCATCAGGCTCCGAAGAACCCAGCGCCGAGTCCATCATAGGTGAAGCGGCCACCGGTGGGGCGGGCGGTGAAGAAACCGTAGTAGCTGAAGAAGAAGAAGGACGCGTACGCCCTAATAGTGGTAATTTATTAGCACTATATTCAATGTTTGTGACCTCTTTCGTTCAATCTGCCCAACACATCTGATTAATCTACGATGCAGCGCTGGTGTCTTGGAATCTGATTGCTTACGCGCTGTCCAGACCATGATGAGTAAGGACATCGACAGATCATCTAGCTGGAGTTTATACGCAGAAGGGCAGGAGTTGTTGAAGGTTTATCAATTTATCTGTGCTACCAATGTGGATCGCGTGGATCGCGTGAGCAATGGTGTGGCTCATGCGTTAGCGCAATTAGGAAAAAAGGGCACTAGCGGTATGCTTTGGGGCTCAGTGCCGGCATCTGTGTCTGCGTTGGTTGCAATTGATTGTAAACACATTGGGTCGACGAGACCCTTAGCTTCTTAGGTTTACCATCTCTTCCTGATGTAACCATTCTGTGACTATGGAGCGGCAAGTTTTCTACGCACTCTTTTCCTTACCAGGGTACCGAAGGGGACTGGAAGGTTTTTAATGAGGCGGCTTGCTTGCGTAATATATTATGGTTCATCTTCAAAAAAAAAAAATCTGCCCAACACAAACAAAAAGAAGAAGACATGTCTATTTCGATGTTCGCGGTGCGGTCTTACAAACCAAAAAAGATACAGTAATTTTAGTGTCCAAAAGTTATAGGGCCGCTGTATATGCTGGCTCCTCTCATGAGTCATGAGTCGATGCCCAAGGTTCTCAAGTTCCGAAAAAAAACAAACTAGCCGCGTGGGTGTGTCCCTGACCAACCGCCCACGGGTCACGGGCGAAGCGCGCCGCCACCAGCTTGGCTCGGCATGGCGGGCGTGCACTCACCGCCGGCGATTCAAACGACGCATGCGACACGGCACGTGCTGCAAACGCAAACCCTATTTAACTAGGCTGCGCTGTACGCGCACCGCCCAATGGTCTGCCACCAGGTGCGTCGCCGATCATCGCTTACGATCTTTTCATCTTGCAGATTGAGTAAAATTTCTAAAATCGAGTTCTGAAACCCCAAGTTGAAAGCTACTATTCAAGCCCTTTCTCCCCGCTCGATCTTCCTCTTTCGAAGTGGGGTGCTTTTTTTCCGCCAGAAAAACCGGACGCTTTCTACTTCAATGCTCCTTGCTCCTCAGATCGAAGAGGCGTTGTAGGGATCGAGATAGTTGGTAAAATTAAACTATTCATGCCTGTTGGGTAGGTGAGGGCGTGAGGCGGTCCCCCTCCCCACCCAAACACCAGACACCCAGCACCCCACTGTGATACTTCCCATTGACTTTGAGATGCTTCTGAATCTAGTCCTGAAGTTGAACAAATGAGTGAGGGTTGCTGCTGAAGAACCTCTCAGATCAGCAAGTTAGCTCCACCGCAGGCGTCAAGATTCACTCCTACTACCGAGGAACAGGTACCCATTGCTTGACCCATCATCATGACCTATTAAGTTATGGGATTGTGTTTCTTTGTTCTCCATCACTATTTTTCACCATGGTGCTGCCCGAAATTTTTCGGAGATATTTAGAATGGCTCTTGCCTTAGACTAGAATAATAAGCATGCTCCGAGGAATTTTGCTTCTGTATCATTCAAGGATATGTTTGGGGATGAGAAGTAAAGACACCCAAATGTCCAGCTTCTCCTAGGAGGCACTACAGGACAGGGGCAGCTCCCTCACATTTTGCGGGTTGAAACTTGAAACAATCACGATTCCCTGCCTCCTAGTTCGTGTCGCGTTGGCCCCATCTCAGCAAGTGGCGAAATTTGTCTCTCTGCCATAAGAATTGCTATATTTTCTGATAATTCTAACATCTTGTGTTTTTGCATCAAGGTCTAAGATATCCTAATTATAAGGATATGCATCCAAAAGCATAGGTCATCTTTGATATCAACATTTTCTGTATGAACACCAATTCACCTTCTATTTTCCAAAATAAAAATAATCGCAATCAAAGTTGTCTTTAGTTGGAGAGATAACATCCCCCCCTCACAAAACATAACTGATGGTTTCTACTTTCTAGTAAGCATGCTGATATTAGTTACAGTCTGACACAGGCAAGGCACACCTCTCCTTGTTATACGAATTTGATCTTGGTTTGTAGTTTGCATATGGATTACCAAGGGAACAATGTTAGGGATTTCCTTCATGCTAATGGAAATGTGGTGCTCCAAAGAGCGGATAACAACCATAATCTAAGATCTTTCACTCAAAAAGAGATAGAAGACATCACCGATGGGTATTGCACCGTCCTGGGAGAAGGAGGATTTGGCAAGGTTTACAAAGGAAAATTAGATTATCATCGTCCAGTCGCAGTAAAGAGATACAAAAATGGAACCAAGAAAGAAGAGTTTGCCAAGGAAGTGATAGTGCATTCCCAGATAAATCACAAGAATGTTGTGAGACTGTTAGGTTGCTGCACCGAGGAAAGTGCGCTTATGATTGTTATGGAGTTTGTATGCAATGGCAACCTCGAGAACATCCTTCACTGCAACAATGCTAATGGTCCTGTCCCCTTCCCTTTGGACAAACGTTTGGACATTGCTATTGAGTCCGCTGAAGTATTATCATGCATGCATTCGATGTATAGTCCTGTTCTTCATGGTGACATCAAACCTGCTAATATACTTCTGGACGAGAATCTGCGGCCAAAGATATCGGATTTTGGGATAGCAAGATTGCTTGCTGCTGAAGGTAATCAGTATACGAGATCTGTCATTGGCTGCATAGGTTACATGGACCCTTTGTTCTGTCAGAGTGGGATCCTAACTCCAATGAGTGATGTATATAGTTTTGGAGTTGTTTTACTGGAAATCATCACGCGAAAGAAAGCTGTGGATGGAAATATTATCCTAGCTCAAAGTTTCGCCGAAGCCCTGAGGAAAGGGAAACATGTGAGACAAATGTTTGATGAGGAAATTGCAAATGATAGAAAGAACATGAAATTGCTTGACGATATCGCGAAACTAGCAGCTGAATGCTTGAAAATGGAAGGGAAATTACGTCCAGAAATGGTTGAAGTAGCGGACAGACTTAGGACAGTTAGAAAAGCTTTCCACCAGCGCAAGGGCAAATCTTTTACAGGTAATAACGAACTTAGGCTGTCCTCTCTGAGAAATACAAATTATAATAGCTCCTCTCCTCTTCAACTAATTAAGTCTATCTCGCTAGTTGTCAGGGAAATTATATTATTTCCTCAATTTTATGGCTGTGCGCAGAATAAGTTCTTCTAGTAATTATTGTAGCAAATTTCCACTGACTATTTACTGTTGAAATATATTGCCCACCTTCATGGGTGAATTGGCTAGTGCATAAATTAAAAATTGTATTAGAGCGGCAGTCTATATCAATCACACATGTATGGCCCGGTAACATGAGATGGAGTGTTAAAAAATATTGTTCGCCCTTCTCCATGAGGTCAAACTTTAGATTGGTTGAACTGGCTGGTGCATGCATTTAATATTTACCACATATGTATAGTATTTTACTCTGAACACCGTAGGAGCTTTGTGGTATGCTTGCGTGCTAGTCTGAGTGGACCGCATAATTGCTTATTCCGCTTTCTTACTTCAAATAGTGTAAGAATTATAACTTAAATTCACCCCTAATGATTAGTTAAATAAAAGTGAAAATCATAAACGGCTCAAATTAAATTTCACTACTTTCTTTCAGAATATTAAGATATAAATGTTGGGACAATACCTTGTATACTACAAATGTGCTTTACGATTCTCATTTCTCTTGTGCTACAAGGTATCTTACTAGTGGTTTAATTCCAGAGGGTCAACCACATAGAGCACAATTCTGTTAAGATTTATCACTTCAAGCACTTGTCTATAAATGTTTATTGTTCTTAATAGCACAATTAGTAATCAAATGTTCTTGGTACCTTCTCATATTAATGTTTATTTCAAATTTCCCGAAGTGCAGGTAGCTATGGACTTATCAGATTTGGTAAGACAGAGGATGTGGTTTCCCCTACCCCTATTACCCCTGCTACAGTGAATAACACTAACAAAACTCTACCTTCTGTGGTACCGACCATTTCCCAATCTTCCCCTAATGCAGGTAGCAACTCTGGACTTACGAGGGTGTGAATTCCCTTACCCTTATTCCCCTAGCTATTTGTGGATAACACTGGCAAAATTCTTCCATCCGTGGTACCAGCCTTTTCTCAGTTTTCCCCTGATGCAGGTAGCAACTCAGACCTTATTAGAAGTGGAAACGCAGAGAATGTGATTTCCACTACCCCTATTACCCCTGCTACTGTGAACAACAACGACAGAACTCTGTCATCTGTGGTACCGACCATTTCCATGCTTGAACTGAAGAAAATAACCAGGAACTTTCGCAATGAAGCTCTAATAGGAGAGGGCTCATCCAGTAAGGTTTTCTTCGGGGTGCTGGAAGATGGACAGACATCCGCAATCAAGACGATTAATCGTACTGCAGAGATCGATTTGGAGGTCCGCGTGCCTTCCCTTTTTCAACATTCCAGATAATTATCTTTATTTATCCAATAAAGGCTTGCCCTCTAACTACCACCCTCCAGCTGCAGGTCTTTGACCTTCTGGTGGCCTCAAAACTCAAACATAGGAACGTTGTCCAGCTTGTTGGATACTGTTTCGAAGGAGACAACCGTGTTCTTGCTTACGAGTACACGTCCAGGGGGTCCTTGCACGACATTCTTCACAGTGAGTTTTTTAAACTAGTTCTTCAAGTTCACGGTCAGTTGTTACTTTAGGTGGGCGTTTTGTCCCCCAATTGATGCTGAGGAAACGGTGAGTTGGTACTTTCAGAAACTCTAGGTTTGGTCGCACTTGTTAATATATGGTTTGTTTTTTCTTGGGGTTCTACTAACAGTGCTATAGCGTTTTCTTTCTCCCGTGTGAACATCAATCAGACAGCGTATAGGTTTGGGCCGCCCAGCCAAGAGCCATGGCGTGCCAGCCGAGTACAACTCCTCGATGTCGATGTGTAGCCGAATAGAACTCTTGTCCTATTCATGCAAGGAGACAATCGGTCAGTATCACATATGAACATACGGGCTATGGTATTCCTAGAGAAGCATTACAACAAACGCCTCTTGCCGTGAGTCTGCTGCCATTTCACCATTAGTTTGTCGCTGTTTTTCGACCTTGCCGGCACCTCGCCGTCTTCCGAGTTCCGACCTTGCTAGAACCCCGTCGTCTTGCCAACCTTGGAAGCATGGAACCCCACGGCCTTGCCGTGAGTTCGTCGCCGTCTTACCAACCTTACCTAGAAGCCCGCCTTCTTTCCATGAGTCCGCAGGCATCCTGCCGATTTTGAAGGAACCCCGTCGTCTCAAGTCTTCGTCCTCTTGCCAATCTTGCATGAGCTAGCCGCCTCCCAGCCAGGAAACCAGATAGGTTAAGGGAAAAGAATCACCGCTTCTACCGCTGGTGCAAGCCGAGTTCACTGTATTAGGTTTTGGCGTGGAACGTGGCTTTGGAACTCAGCACGGTTTCGTGTTATATGATTTTGGGACTTGGCCCATCGATACAAAGAGTTCATCGGTAGGATGGAGGACTCCTCCATACCTACGATTGTACATGAGAGGAAAACGTATACATGCAACATGTCTAACACTCCCCCTTAATCTAAACCTGTGGAGAGGTTTAGATTATGCTTAAATTCCTCTAACTTCTTGACAGGAAGTGCCATTGTAAAGCCATCTGCAACTTGATCTTTACTTGAAACAAACTTGATATCTAGCAAATTTCTTGCAACTCTTTCTCCAAAATAAAAAAACAATTTCGATGTGTTTGGTACGAGCATGACAAACTGGATTTATAGACAAATAGGTATTGTCACACCAAAGACATGGCTTTTCCTTTAATTTTACGCCAAGTTCACCAACGAGTGCTTCAACCCATATCAGTTCTGCCTTAGCATTTGCTAAGGCCTTATACTCTGCCTCTTACTGGATAGCTTTTCTCTAGCACTCCAAGAGACCAACAAATCTGGCAAAGCCTCCTGTAGATCTTCTATGATGAAAGCTACTGACCCCATCTTCTCTAGCACTTCCTTGATGAAAGCTACTGACCCCATCTTCTCATGTTGATGCGCTATTCATTTTTCAGAGTGCTACTTCACTGTTCAATATTTATGTCAGATTTTATCTTGCATGACTTCATGGATGGAACAAAAGAGTAAACCTGCATGAACCATCGTTATTGATCAATCATGGCAAAATTTCTTCAAAAGTCCCTACCAGATTTTTTTTTACTTTAGATGTATGTATATGGTTGTATATGGTTGTAGATTGGATGCGCCCTTTGCCCTTTTCCTAAAAAACATATGTTTTATTTTTTAACATTTCAAAAAACTTTGATATGGAAAAAATGTGGTAACAAGACCCTAGAGGATAAAATATTAGCTACCAACCGCAGGTGCCACCTGTGGCTGGTACCTCGCCAGTAGTAGTAGGTACTAGTCGCGAGCCTAGGCCACGTAACTAGTAGTCCACGTATCAGTCGCGTGCCTAGACTGCATGCTGCCATTATAAGTACTGGTCACAGGTAATGAGAGCATGCCACCTGTACCTACTCTACTACCCGCGTGCCAAGCCTGCCCGCTGCCAGTACCCGCCTTGTCAACATCAACGTTCCCTTATGGTGTCTTCTCTTCCCTCCCGCAGTCATATAGCAGGAGTGTCACAGACATAAGAGATGATACATACACTTTTGGCTGGAGTTGTTACCGATGTGTAGTTGTAAACATTTACATTGATGTTGATGTTGAGGTACCACCGCTGCCATCGCCGGTGCGCCACAGAAATAAGACTTTCTGTGGCGCATGGGTCCGTGCGCCATAAAATTCTTATTTTTGTGGCAAAAATTCTGTGACCTCATCGCCCATGCGTCACATAATAGCCTTTTTGATGCGCCACTAATGAGCCTTTTCCTACTGATGGGTAGCCGAATATACATGATGTAGTCGTGGTCGAGATAGTCGTGGTCGATGTAGAGCTCGCCGTCGGTGGTGTAGACGCTTTCACCGGAGGTGAACAATAATTGTGTGGTTTTCTTCTTCATTTTTTGACAGAGCTGCTATCGTGGAAGAGGCACTTTACGGCACGGTTAGAAGAGACACCAACAGTTTTGGCAAGACTAAAGGAAGACCACCAATAAAAATAACAGCTTTGCCACACGTAGGAAAAAGCCTATCGTTTGTGTGTACAAATTGGCTACATTCGCGGGCGGCACCCGCGGCAGGTACCTCACCAGCAGTAGTAGGTACTAGTCACGAGTCCAGACCACACGCGACTAGTAGTCCGCATACCAGTCGCGTGTCCCGGCTGCAAGCTTCCATTATATGTACTGGTCGCGGGTAATGGGAGCATGCTACCAGTGCGTACTCTACTGCCCACGATCCCAATCCACCCTGCTGCCAGTACCTAGATGTCAAGAAAACCTAAATTTTGCTTTTAACATGTTTCTGTTTTTGTGTAGATCACACTGAAATGATATTTCAATGAAAATTTAGCCATACAAACTAGAGTTAGTCTATATATGTATGTACTCTGGTAATTTTCTCCAGACTTTTAAGATTTAAAAGATTGTATTTTAATTAAAAAACTACTAAAAGGACTTTTCGAAGTCCATGTCAGTAGTAGTAACCGAGTAGTATCTTGGCCCTCAGGTCATGATGCGCATGCACATAGAAACACATCAGTTTTTAACTTTCGAGGGCGTGTGAGTTCACAACAATAAAGAAAACTTAGGCAGGCACACCTTTGGCGAACTTTGTCGTGAGGTGTTGATGTGATTTATATCTCCTTGGCTAAACCTTCTGTTAATGTGTTCACGTTTTTGCCATATCTTAAAACTGATCAACTGCTGTTTGTAGGATAAAAGAAGCTAATATTCTTGTGGTTTATGATCACAGGAAAAAAGAATGTAATTAGAGCCAAACAGGGACCGGTTCTATCGTGGGCGCAACGAGCGAAGATTGCTCTAAGTGCTGCAACTGGGCTTGAGTTCCTCCACGAGAAGGTAGAGCCTTGCATTGTCCACAAATGCGTCAAGTCCAGCAACATACTTCTCTTCGACAGCGACGAGGCAAAGATTGGCGGCCTTGGTGTCTCCAGACAGCCCCCCGAATACATAGATGACATTCTTTTGGATCGTATTTATCCTCTTCCCGGTTCCGGTTATGATGCGCCTGAGTATGTAACTAAGCGAATTCCATGCTGTCCGATTCTTCCACGAGAGCTTGGAAAATCATATGTATTCTCCTCCTTATCTAGTCTTGGTTCCACTAGGTATACATCGGTGGAGCAATCAAGCACAAAATGCGATGTCTACAGCTTCGGTGTCGTGCTGCTGGAACTTTTAACAGGTCGGAAAGCAGTTGATCTTACATCACCCCGTGGCCAAGAAACACTCGTGAAATGGGTACGTCTGCACATTCAAAGATATCGATATAACTTCTTCAGAAGATGCAACAGCAAAACTCTAATCACATAGACATGCAGGCTACACCAAAACTTAGCAAATCTAAAGTGCATCTATGCGTCGACACGAGGCTTGAAGGAGATTACCCTCCCATGGGCGCCGCCAAGGTATGTTTTTGATTTGAGTCTGTATTCTTCATGCTCTGCCACACCTATCAAGAACCTGTGCAATTGCGCGTGCAGATATCTATCATGAGACTACAATTACTCTTGCACGCAAGATAATCAAGCTAAATAGGGTTAGGATCAACTTTTTTTTGAACCATGCAAAAGAGCTGCATGTTAAACATATTAGAAGAACCGTAAGACACCATAAAAATGGCCAGAAGGTACAGAAAGATTAGAACAAGATTAACGAACAAAAATGTGACAACCAAACCAACATAAAAAACTAACTGCAACCACGTCTAATCCCTAGAGACAAACAGATCGAGTTGGGTCCTGCTTTAGAACTCGGGAAGAAGAAGACCACCGCCGCTTGCAACAGCCCACTGCTAAAACTAAACTAAAAACATAGAAGATGTTAGAAATAACTATCGACGATAAATGGGACCACTCCGCCTTCCGCGCGAACCGCTTTAGACTTGAGCGCCTATACCTAATAAATACACGCATTCCAGATTCTTCACAAGTACAGCTGCCGAATGTCCAAACATTATTATCCTTCGACAGGTTGCACGCCATCAACCCTGTCCACATGAAATGTAGAGCTTGTGGGTCCCGACATATATCCCCGGTTAGTTCTGGCTAAACGAAGATCCAGTGAGCCCCAAACGGAAAACCCTTTCAAGCCAGAACTAACTGGGGACTGGCAAGCCAATCACGGAGCAATCACCGATGAAATCATGCATCGCCGAGGCTGCAGCAACAACACATGAAACAATCTTCATTATTGACCACTCTGCCTTCCTTGTGAACCATGATGGATCAGCTCGTATGGACGATGAAGGAGACAACCTCTTTAAATTCGTTCTTGATACCTAAAATGGCCAAGGGCTGGTCAAAGCTCCACATCACGGCCGTCAGTGGTCAAACTTTTGGCGTGACTTAAGGTTGCCATGATGGGCAAAGCTACCTCCCCTCAGACGAACCTTAGCATAAGCGGCGCCTTGATAGCAAACAGCTGCACCAGTCAATCCAAACGGTTCAGGCAGACTGTCATTGTTTTCGGACCACATCACTCGTGGTGCGCCCTTACAAAGAACCTCAACATCGACCTATTCCCCGATTCAGGTCGAGCCTTTGATGAAGAGAGCCTATTCCACACCCTGCTCCTTTGCCGAGAAAACTCGCATCTCACAGAATGATAGAAGACCTCCTATGGCACGAACGTTTGCCAAACCAAACTAACAACAACCACGAATGGTCCAAACTGTTAGATGTATATATCTGTATATTGTAGTTTCCCCATATGTTAGGGGGCTTTCTGCATATGTGCACCTGTACATGTACTATATTGTGGCCTTTGGCCCCTTGGTAATACAACAAGCATATTGCCCTAACATGGTATCAGAGCTCCAAGTTTTGAGTTCAAATCCTGGCTTTCATAATTTATTCTAAAATCCCCGCGGCCTCCTGTCGTGTGTATTCGGCCTTCCGCTGCCTCTTTGCCTCTCTACACGTGTTGACTTATCTTCTCGTCTTTCCGTCACACGTGAGAGGGGGTGTTGACGTGTATAAAGTAGATTGCCTAGCTCTTTCCATCAGTTCGGACTTTTGGTTCAAGTGGCTAGTGCATGAAGCTTAACACAACCCTCCCAAAATATCCAAGAATCATAATCTTAACAAGTGGATATGCCTAAAAGATCACACTAGGGATACATGGTGTGAACAACATTGCACGGCAATGCACAACTTGTTGCACTGGAAGGGATAATAAGAAGGCAATTCGAAATGTTCACGCAGCAGACTCCCACATATCAATGCATTCCACGTGATTTTCATTCTACGCCTCACATCTTACTCTAGCTAGAAGATCTTTATTCTTCCTATGCTTTCCGTTTGTAATTGATTGGAAATATTTTATATTTTTTTCACCTTCTTGCACAAATGCTTCACTTTAGCACTTTGAGCTCATTTGGTCTCTTCATCCTGCCTTAGTTTAACAAGACAATCATCAACCTCCCTCTTTGTGCCCTTTTGGCTACACTTGGAGCACTGGTTCCACTTTTATATCAAATTCATCAATCTGAAAAAGGAGCCAATCCTTTTCCTTTTTAGAATCTCCGTTCAAATTTCTAGCCCGCCATGAAGGAACACTATTAGATGTCTTATCTTATTTTCCCATCTCTCACTAGGAGTATCTCTCGTAAGAACCAAGTTCCATCTATCTCTTAACATCTCATATAACGTTCTATAGTTCAAACAAAAGTGAGATTTGTTTCCTACGTGGACAGGACCACCAGAATCAATTAGTAATGGTATGTGATCCGACCCCATACACGGCATGGCATACACTCATACAAGCGGAATTATTGGTTACCGCTCAACTGTTGGATAATTAGGTAAAATGTGCATGATTAATTTCAAAATATAAAATAAAACTTGACTACAGGAGCTACTAACATGTGAAATTTCAACATAGTCAATATATTAAACAACATGAACAACATCAGTGCATATGATACAACAGCCATCGCTAAATAGATTGGATCACGTGACACGTACTGATCTGGTGGAGGTGAAGCAGTCGTCGACGCATCAGTAACGTTGTTGATGATGAAGTTGGTGAAAACAGGTCGAAGTAGACAACCTTGAAGATGACGGTAGGCCGCACCGCCCGACTTGTTCAGTAAGTCGCGCAGAGCATTTTCCAAAAACCTAGTCCTCCCATCGCAAAGGCGAGTGGTCCTCCCATTCGCCGATGCACTCCGGCGGGCTGGATGGAATAGGCTACGATGACGGTGCAAGCATAGAGAGGTGGAAAAACGCTAGGCAATAGATTATATAGATTCATGAAACCCTAGGCAATAGATTATATAGATTCATGAAACCCTAGGCAATATGAGCACCCAGACCAACTAACTAACACTATTCGGTTTTCTAAACTGCAAAAAGAAAGAAAAGTCTTGGCTCGAGGCTCAATCCGCTCAACACAAGTGCGGCACGCGCACGTCGTGACGAGACAAGCAAGGAGGAGAGGAGCGTGCATGTATCACTTGTCTTCTCACTCACTTACTAGTGGTGGAACAAACCATCTTATAAAGTGGTCTATCTTCCTCCTAGCATTTCATGTGGGTCTAAACTTTTCACCTCTTGCCACTCCCTTATAAGTTGTCACCAACTTAGACGTAAACTCACATGAGCTGCCACATATATTGACTTTGAGATTTTAGGAAAACTGAAAGCTATTATAAGCCACTACACATGGACCTAATATTTCAACATTAACATTAGATAAAGCATGATCTAGTCCGTGGTAGGAATCTCTCTTCAACTAGCCCAAGGAAATTGGCATCCTGTGATAACTATTTTTTTCAAGTTAGGCTTTTCAGTTATTGCATTCAAATAAAGAGGCATCTACATTAAAGTTTGCGTTATTTTTTCTCTTGTTGCTGAATTATATTAAAATCTCCACCTACCAACGTTAGGTAGAGTATCATGTTCGTTAATCCAATCTAGCACATCAAAAAAATCTGACTTAGGTGCATCTTTGCGCAGTTCCATAAACTGTCCCACAAGAACCGAATCAAGAAATTTTGAGTTGGTTAGATCCCAACATAAGATTAGGGATTGTAATGAGAATTAGAACATCTCCCGTGGAGCTTCCAAAAGCACCCATTCACTCCCCAAATAGGGATATTGGGGGCTAGGAAAAAAGATTGCCCATAAAATTGCTGCCGGCTAAGGATGACAGTTTTACCCACGGGTACCGTATCCACATGGGTAGGATATGGACACCTACATATTGTTGAGTTGAGAATTTGGGATAGTTGTTTTTTTTGTCAAATATTCTTAATAAATATAAGATTTGAAATAAATAATATATTATATGATCTACCCATTAGGTACCAGATACCGATTTTCTCGTGGGTCTGGTAATGATACAATCCTACACACGGACTACATGTATGCATATGGTACCTATCACTAATAGAAAACAGATCTATTATCCTAGTTCAGGAGGGTCTTTAGTTCCGGTTGCCCAACCGAAACTATCAAAACGGGACTAAAGCCCACATTTTTAGTTTCGGTTGGGTTACAAATCGGGACTAAAAGTTATCCACTCGTGGCACCCGCGGAATGCTCGGGTTGGGGGGCCTTTAGTCCCGGTTGGTAACACCAACCAGGACTAAAGTCCGCGCCAGGGTTTAGGGTTCAAGCCCCTGTATTTTTTGTTTTCTATTTTCATTCAATTTTTTTATTTACACATATTTTACGCTAATACATATATATTGTACATGTAGTATGCAGACTACTACATACTACACAATTGGTAGCCATGGGAGCTCGACATATATATATAATTTTCTCGCAAACATATATATACACTTGGTAGCCATGGGAGCTCGACAATCATACATGTTGATGCACTATATTATTACATGGAGATCATTAAATTACAAAGAGTTATACGGGTAATAGTGTTTTCCGTTTTTAGATATGACATTCGTAAGCAAAAATTCCGACAATTCCTCTAGAATTTGTCGTAGGCATGCCTGTGGTAGGATGTTTCCCCACCCGTCTTCGCACTATAAAGAATAAGATCAAATATGAATATATGAGTTGTGTGTATAGAAAATCATCATAAAAAGAATTGGAATATTTTTTACGTACTCGATTTTTTTGTAATCTACGCGTCGCTCAGTCACTATGTTGATGAACTCAAAAACGTAGTATGCACATAAACTGGTCCCCTGTGGCTGCCTCTCGCACTTTACGAGAATATAACGAATCAAAAAATAATCAAGCATGATAATGGTATATATATTGAAGCTAGTACTACCTACTTACATGGATCCTTTCATAACGCAGCTCCGGTGGCCGGTCACTTTTGTGATGAACACTTTCCAACATTTGTAATAATGATTTTATCAGGAAATGAACGAAAGAGGTCGATATAGTGCGATAATGAATAAAATTACCTATCGAGCATGTAAATCAAGTTGTTATACTCCTCAGGGTCTTTATCTAATGGATCCATGATATATACTTTTCCAAAGTCGGCTCTAATGATTAGCAGAATATAGTGAAATTTGGGCATGCATGCATAACTCATCAATTACACTCAACATCGAGTAAGAAAAATAGAATATATATATATAAGACAGTGAAGTTGTAAGGAAATAATATGTACCCAAGTGTATTTTATTTCACTAAAAAGTTTAGGAAGTTAGACTCTGTGTCCTTGGGATATTTGTCTATCATAGCAAAATTAACGACATATAGGTTAATGAATCCAATGTCATAGATTAGCTTTCTTCTACATTCGAGAATCTTCCAGCTGCATAATAGCGTACAACAGAAAATAGTGATGATAAATGCAACGAACAAGGTGAGCTAGAAACTTAATTACAGAAATAAATCACTTACAAAGAGCAGGAACTGACGACATATTTGTCGAGGGCATCTAGGTTGAAGAACTGAAACAATTCTTCAAGCTCAATAGCTATGGAGACTTCACGGTAGTGATGCTCATTTCATAGTGCCGCCATGAGATAATTGTGATCTCCCTTAGTGATTTCCTCTTACCACTCATGCAATTTTCGCATTTGTGTTAGTAGGAGTGGGATCAGCTGAGGTCTGATCAGAGGCTTCCCGCGGACATATTTCAATGTTAGTTCATTAGGCTTGGGCATTTCATCGAGGCCCGGAAATTAACTAACAGTAAGACCTTGTCATCCTTCTACATCAGCCAAACGTAAGTTCTTCTCGGGATACACCTTGAGCCGGGGGGGGGAGTCGGGGAACTTTTTTCCCGCAAGATACAACACGTCCTGTCTGCTTAGAAGGATCCTTTAATAAGTCAATTTTCTTGCTGCTGGAGGAGACGGTGGAATTGGGGTATTGGCACTCTTCCGCTTTGGACGTGTTGGAGGAGACGGTGGCTTTGGAGGTGTTGGATCTTGATCATGAAGTGGTGAACTTGGAGGTGCTAGAGGAGACGGAGGCCTTGGAGGTGTTGGATGCCTCACCGGAGGAAATTGTGGCCTTGGCGCTGAGCTGGAAACACTATGTTTTTTTTGGGCCATAGAACGATAGCACCCATGGCTTCTCGTAGTGTTGACTCCCCTTCAGGTCCAGGGATGTCATGCTCCACTAACTCATACCCCAGTACAATTTCATTCACCCTGACATTAGCATAGCCAGCTTGAATCTCACTGCCATGCCAACATGATCCAGGTTCACTAGTTAAAGCAAAGCCGACCGCCACCTTCATGGATATGTTCTTCATTGACTGGTGTAGCTCACAGTTTGTCTTCTGCATGATATCATCCACTGGGTAGCGATCTATCGGCGACTCATCAACATGTGCATCATCACCCTGGGCCCATGTGGAAGCCACGCTCCTTTTCATGTGAGATGGTCGGCGGTACTATCGAATCCAGGATCTTACTGCAGCTGAACAGTTGTCCCTTTATGGGTCACTTGCTATTGTAACTCCTTTAGAATGACATACAATTCCAAGTTACTTGTTTCTAACTTCTGCAACTGCTCCGCCTCCCGCTTCTTTGATCTAGATCGGCTTCTATAAATTCACTTGTCCCCGGAAAACCCAATGCTCTAAGGAAGAGAAGGTCCAAAGCCTCGTGTTCATCTTGGGTGTTCCTTATTTTTTAGGGTCTTTGTCAGCTCGTCGTTCTCTCTGTCGAGTAGGAACTTTCCCTCTTCAACCTCTTCGATTGCTTCAACAATCCATTGGAACCGGACTATTGCTAAGAATAGTACCGATTCAAAACATGGCTGGGACTAATGCTCTTTGCAGCCCCAAACAAAAGACCCATTTTCTACTAGTGTATACCCTACCCATTACCTGCACTTGGCTAGCCCTAAATCTTTGTGTGGCTCCAGCATCGCCACTTCACACCCAACACATAGGGAGCCACTCCGAGTATCGGAAATAAATCCACCTAGGCAAAGAACTTGGAGGCCTACCCGTAAACCTTTTCTCTCTCTCCGTTGGAAGCACCCCCGCGAGGATGCCACACCGCCATCTCCCACGCCTGCTCGGCCTCCCTCGCTGGTCGGCGCGCCACCGTAGGTCTGCCTTGTTTGCCTAGGTCTCCATGGGGACACGGGAGGTTTCTGCCGTCCTTCCCTTTCAAATCGGAGGCAAGGACGCGCCGGTGTGAGGCGATACCCCTCTCGACTACTGTACGCGGTCGTACCTGAGGCTGCAGCTGCCCGTATTTGCTGACCTGACTGCCAAAGTGGCTAGACTGACCGAAGGCTAGTATGACGATGCCGATGCTAACTCACGCGCTTGGGCAGACATTCCCTCCACTTCGCCCCGCCTCTTGCAGCGCTCGGCTGTGGCGCCCGCCAGCCCTAACGATGTTGCCCCATCTAACCGTAGTGCTATAGTCGTCCAATCATGCACTTCAAACTCTCAGGTGTATAAGTTATAGTACGCGGATTCGGTGGACATGGATGTGCACCCACTCGATTGTAAAAAAAAAACAATCTTAAAAAATTTAATTAGAAGTTTTAGAAAAAATTGAAATAATGCACGCATGTATATATTATATTGATACTCACTTATGCAGTTTTTTAAGGCAAAATATGAACATATGTGACCTACACAAAAATAAGAAAATAGAAATTTCTATTTCTTTGAATAGTACAAACTTGCACGAGTATAGGCCAAGTATAATTATATTTTTATTTGAATAGTACAAACTTACACGAGTATAGGCCAAGTTTTATTTGAATATTTTATTATTTTCGTGTAGGCCAACTATAATTATATTTTTTCATGTAAACTTACATGAGTAAGTATGAAGATAATATGTACATGCCAAAATTTATTTTAATTTTTTTGAAACTTTTAAGTAGTATTTTTTTTCCAAATTTTAAGAAAGTGGGTGCGCCGAGCAACCAGGTTTCGTTTAGTATTTTCGGTATGTACAATGAGTTACATAGGAATCACCGGATTTGAAGAAGCCGGGAGCAATTCCGTTCCTGGCTGGTTGACATGAGAAACGGACCACGCGTTGTCTCTCTCTCAGCGTCGCCAACTCGCCATGCTGTAGGGGGGGAGGAATTCTCCAGCCGTGCTCCTATTGGCCGGATTGGTTGGCCATCGTTCGTTGCAATGAAAGAGAGACGTATTCCCGAGATTTTGTTTCTAGCTCTTCTTAAATGGTACCCTTGCAGCGCTCTAGCATGTTATACTGTATACTACTGCATATAATTCCAATCTCACGGTACTATTATCAAAGGAATAACAGTTTGTATATTGCCGCACTCCTGCAAAGCAGATGGCCGCAGTCGCGCGCCTCTGTGTTCAGTACAACCCGAAGATCCGGCCAGACATGAGCGTCGTCGTCGAGGCTCTGACGCCGCTGGTGAGGCCTCTCGCAAGCACCTCAAGCAATCTTTCCAGCGCTGCTGGAGCATCTGGAGTGTGAGACGTCGCATTCTCTATATGTGGTTTTGTGGCCGGGACACGAAATCTTCAATTGAAACATCATGTAAGCTTATCGCGTCTACTTGGACTGTAAATTTAACGTGGTCTCAAACCTGTCCGCGCGCGCACGAATGGAACCTGGGTGCGTGCGCACCCAGTTTCCCAAAAAATGAAAAAAATGCTATGTAAAAGTTTTAAAAATATAAAGTAAATTTTTGCATGTACATATTATGCTGATACTTACTCGTGTGCGTTTTCACGAAAAAATACCATTGTATGTGGCCTGCATAAAAATGACAAAATGTTTAAATGAGAATAGTGAATAGGAATTTGCATTTTGTCATTTTTGTGTAGGTCACACATAATGATTTTTTTTTTGTGAAAACGCACATGAGTAAGTATCAACATAATATATACATGCAAAAATTTACATCATTTTTTCTGAAACTTTTAAATAACATTTTTTTGAATTTTTCATAACTGGGTGCGCGTGCACCCAGGTTCCATTCAGCATTTTCGGGTCTCAAACAGCCTAATCTCATAATTGCTCTTCAGAAGAGTAGACCAGATCTATCTTTCGTCATACAACCAAATATGGAGTAACTGTTCTCAAAATATGGCGTTTCCAAATTCAGAACACGGGGAGGAACATTGTGCTTGTGCACAGTAATTGGTTTCCATCTTTTTCTCACTCGTCACTGCATGCGCATCAATTTTTTTTAGCATAATAGGAGATTTACGCAGTATTTCTTCAGCATTTCTATTAGGAAAAACTTGGATAGAGCAGGTGCGCTCTGTGCACATTCACATTTTTTGACTTTTTCTTTTTTATATCTCTCCAATTATATAATTTTTCGATTTGCAGAGAAACAATCAGTTCCATCCCATCAAAGATATAAAAATTCATACAAGCCAGTCGGAAATTGTTCTATAGTTTGGCAGTAAAGATGTACTTTGGATACCTAATTAAGCATGCGAATCTTAATTAGAGTCTCTTTTAGCAGACTAAGGAGGGCTACACTAATTACTACTGTGACCAATTATACCCTATATAAAGGCTGGATGATTTTGTGCTCTTTCCTTAGTTCAGGCACTGTTCATGTGCTAATTTCGCTCACCATCCCTTAGTAATTGCTTGACACGTAATCCTCCCCAACATTATTTCCTTATCTCTCCCTGTAACTGCAAGTCTCTGATTTTTTTTAAATGTTTATTTCCTCCGGTGGTTTCCGGTTGCCGGTCACCCTGACCCACAAAAGAAGAGGAAAGGATACCATATCTCTTTAGCACCAATTCTGTCAAAAAAAAAAAAAAAAATTCTCCCACCGCTTTGATTATCACGAGACCTCTCTGGAAAACTGGACTGCTGTATCTCCGTGTGTCTTTCTCTCCCGATTCTTCTCATCTTCTCCCTCTCCACATGGTGGCAGAAAAGATCTCATCCACATCCCCTTGCCCGGTCTCCACCTCCACCGGCCCTCCGCCCCTCTCCTCCCCAGTCCCCCTTCCCCCAGCGGGCAGCCTCGAGTTCCCCTCGAGTCGCCGGACCAGCAGAGATCGTGGCGCTGCTACGGGAGAGCTGCGGCACTGGCGGGCAGAAGGAGGCTGCACAAGGGATGTAGCCGCTTTTGTCTCGCAGCATCGGTGCCGATGCGATCCAGGACGAGCGTCATGGCGTTCAATCTGGCTTGAGGACGGGGTGGTTCAAGATTAGACAGAGGAGTTCTTCGTGGGGTGGCCTTCCCATATTTTTTTTGGCTCCAGGTGACACCTGGCTATGCTACATGTGGATCTGGTGAGTTTTGTTAGCTTCGTCCCTAGACTTCGACTGATTCCATGTGGCAACCGGCAAAGTTTGTTTGCTGATTTCATAACTGGAGAATGGTGAAATACAACGGTAAACATGGGAAGCATGACCGCCACCGCAGAGACATCGAATGCCTTTTACCAAGGTGCTCCTCCTCTAGAGAGTACCAAGGTGTTTTTGATTTTCCTACTGCTATTCTTTGTTGCTACCAATTGTTGAGTTTCTGAAGAAGAAAATGCATTGGGGCTTCATGTGCAGGTCAATTCGAATACGGTACACGAGTTTCTGCAAGATGTATCATCTATGGCTGATAACAATCCAAGTCATAATTTTTGCACCAAGGTAATTGTGGAAATTAATTAATCATGTATGCTAATGACTGATCCAAGGCCTCAATTTTGTACCAAGATAATCATGAAATTAAATTAATAAAAGTTATCCAATCTTCTGCTAAGTCTGGCAATTCCTCCCCGTTGGCCAATTCTGGTCTTGCCAAATTTACTAATCCAGGGATGTCGATGTTATTATATATAGTGTCATGATTTCATTTTTATCGGTGGGAATGGTAGCTTTTAACATAGTAATCGCCATTTTTCTGTATTTATGTGTTAGTAGTGTTGTTGTTCAGATAATTGTGGTTTACAATGAAGTGGGTAACCATCCGATAATGATATATGAAACTATAATTTTTTGTCATTTAAGAGTATGCAGTTCCTTTTCCAAATTTCCTTTGCACACTTAATTGAAAATCTATCATGGAACTACCGGAAGATTGTTTTACTATGAAGTTACTGACCATGGGTCTTTGTTCCCATTTTCCAACTCCACTGGCTTACTGCTACCACATTTTACAATTGAAATTTATTTTTCAAGCTTATTATTTCTTTGCCTTTTGCCTTTTGTTTTGCACTTCTTCTTAATTTGGCTCTATCTACTGGCCTATGCGCTGATTTAGGCTGTTTGTTCTCGCATTGTTTTTCTTTTTCTTCTTTTATTTACTTTTTACGTCCACTTCTTTTATAATTTTAATCTGTCTGGTGGATTATGTGTAGGTTTAGGTTAGCCACTCTAATATGTCGATTCTCCGCATTCTCCAGGATGCAAGTTCTACCAGTGTTCATGCATATTGGAACTGACTGAAGATATTAGGCTGCAGAAACGTAGGAAAGTAGCAACGCAAGCAATCACAGTCAAAGATTTCATACCTCGAGGGTATGAGAGGAATGTTGTTGTGTGCGTACCCCGGATCTGGGAGAACATGGATCAAGAACAAAATGTCTCTGAACTAGGGTTCATTGTTGTGGAACAACTGGTACCTTCTGAACATTGAGGTACTTGATCCCTCCATCATTGCCTACACATGAGGTCCATGAGTTAGCATGTCCTTATCATCAAATTATTTATCAATACTTACTCATCCTTTAGATAACGGAAATTATAACAGTACATATATCATCTAAGCTCATTTAGTTATCAATCAGTGTTTGCTCTACTTTCAAAATGCTTTACCTTTCAGTATATTGCAGAATTACTTGCTATCTGAATATTTACATAATTGATTTAGCCATCATCGCTTGCTAACTGAATATTTACATCCTCGATTTTGCCATCGCCGTCTGCACACAAAATGCACGCAATTAGCTTGGCATGCATGCTCTATTTTTTGTTTTTTAAGACATAATACAGCTAACAGTATGTTTCAGCCTATAGTGCCACTAATTGTCGGAAGAGCTACTGGTCGTTTATACATGATGCACGGTAAGGTTAGGCCGCATGGTCAAATTCAAGAAGAAACTGAAGAATGGCTAGATCTACAGGCTGAATCTTTCATGATTGTCGCTGCCCGGCCCAAATGCAAGACACCACATCATTGTAGAAAGTAAGGAGTACTCAAAACACAAAAATCATTGAGGTTGTACCAGAACTTTACTCTGTATAAACAAAGTAGAGTAGCCCACACATACACGGAAGAGGTAGATACTAACCTGAAAGATTCTTTATAGACAGATGGCCTAATGTGCTCTGATGTTTTCCTTACCAGGACATGGGCCTGCCAGCCTGATTCACTCATCTAGAAATCTGGCCGCCACTTGAAGCGCAAGCTCATATAGCAAAACACTATTTTGACAGCCGCTGCCAAGGCTGCACATGCAACGCGTGACCAGAACAAGCACAGAAGGAAAGAAGGCAGCTAGGAGGCTGCACACATTACACACAAGGCTTCTTTTCAGACAACCATTAAGTTATCTTATGTAATGCTCCTTAAGGTGGACAATAACTACAAATTCATGTATAATTAGCCAGCTTAGTCAGCACTGCGTCACCAGTCTATTAGATGTACCTCGAGACTATCTTATGTGATGCTACTTAAAATTGGTGTTCTTGCAGGCTTCTGAGATTTAGCACCTCGAAGAAATTTATGGATGTTTATTTAGCTTACTAGCATTGTAGTACCAGTCTACTAAATATGCTTCCTTTAGGCTCTTCCCTTTTTTTAAGTGCTACAGATTTTGGCATGCCCACTTACAGATCTTACAAGCGTTTAACAGATCAGCTGAACAAGCACATACAAGTGGTGCAAACTTTGGCATGTCCATTTACAGACTCTACAAACATCAACCACATCATCTAAAGAAGCTTAGATACGCCTCCAATAGGCTACAGATATTTTGTTACTTTGCTGTTTATGTCTACGAATATTTACTTCCTTCTGGGCATCACAGGTTTAATGTGGAAAAAATAAAGACACACGATTTTTTCTTTGCTTTCAGTAGCACAAGAAGGAATAACATACCATGAGCCGATTGACTGATGAAATTGGTGCCCACAGGAAGTAGCATCACGGCCCGGCGTCCCCTTCCACCCCTCTAGCTGCCGCTCTTCGAAGGCCTGCCCAGCCCCAACACCCAGTAGAAAGTAGCTGCCCAGACGAGCCAGGGTGCGGCGCTGCTTGCCATCCCCAGCAGCTCCGGTCACGCATGACTGTCGGCAATCTTCGTCGTCCTCGCGTTTGCCGTTCCAGCATCGCCAACCGTGATGTTGCCAACGATGACGACGACTGACGTCATCGGTGCCGGTGGAAATTGGGGATGGTCCACGCTGGTCAGATGGCCTCCCCAGGCACGGCGGACGCCCTTGCAGGACTTCGCAGGCAACACGGCCGCGTCCGGCTTTCTGAGCGACCTCCCGGTCATTTGTACAACCGATGCTCCCCATGCGGAAGCAATCACTTATGCTCCGTCCACCGGGCGTGCGGACGGGATCAGGCACTCAAACTGGCGATGATTTTCGCGTCCTGAAGACAGGTGGTGCCGACGAACTATTGAATCTTATTGAGGGGCATTGGAGCATGCTCACCTGTGTAAGCTAGAATCAGCAGAGGCAGAGTGAGAAAGGGGATCTGGAGGAGAAAAGGAATCTTGGCGTACGTTCTGTATAGTGCCTGACTGCCTGCAGCGGTGCAGCCCGCGTGTCAGGTGCGTGTTTTGTCCTCTGCTTCTCCTCTTTTGATAACTTGCCATGTAGTGTGCGTGTCTGATTACTTCACGGATGAGCTTTCCAATTTTTTTTTTTTCGATCAGATGAGCCGCCAGACTATTGTATGTCTGCTGATTAATGCCCCCTGACACATATGTGTGTTTATATTTTGTTTACCACAACTAAGAACGAAATGTTAGGGCATGCAGTTTTGGCTCCCGGTACTAGATGCACCTGCTTTGCTGGACCAATTACATTGTCTGGGCATCCGTGTGTTTGCTGACTTCCTTTTATTTGAAGACCCGCAGAAAATGCAGGTAAAAGAGAGAGTTAGGTCGATACAGAAGAAGTACGTTCAGAGATACGTATGCTAATAAATTCGAACCTGCACTAGCATGAATGGGAAAGGTGAGGATAGCGAAACATGTACCAACGGTACATGATACGGGCTGTACAGAATTTTGGTTGCTCTGCATCTCTCTCAGTTAACGAGCGGAGGAGTGAGAGCAGACACATGCCGCGGCAGCTGGTTTGCGGTTCTTCATCGTGTCTTCCAGGAGAAGATCGTCACAGCGCGACGTACATCCCGCCGCCGCCGCGTGTGTCCGCTCGCGGCGCAGGATGCGGGCTTGGGCAGGAGCCGCTCGACGACTCCTAGGTGACCTTGATGGCCTCCAGGCTCCAGCTGATCGGTAGGTAGCACGTTCCCATTAACGCCCATAGTGTCCTTCGGTGAAATCACGGCAGGAGGCGAAACTCCATCAATCTGAGGACGCCGCAAAAACGGACTCGACGGCGCAGATCCCGGGATTTCCTGTCCGGCCACCACGGCCTGCACCATAAGGCCGAAACCAAACATAGCAAGATTTGCAGCGGCGCTGGCTGAGCGCGTGTACCAGAGTAGCGAAGCACCAGCTGCCACCAGCAGATCAGCTTGGCGAGAATGCCGAGCCCTCCACTAACCCCATCAGGTCCATGAGGAAGAAAGGATCGCCGCCACGGGAGGACGATTTGAGGAATCAAACCGATGACCAAGAAAACAAGGAGGATCAAACAACAGAAAACCAAGAAAGAACAAGATCGAAGAACAACAACAAATATGAGCCACCACTGTCTTCAAAGGGCTGCCGTAGACCTGATAAAACACGCACCGGAGACTCACCTGGAATCCTTCACCGATGCGCCTTCAACATGGCATCATGCTGGATTATCTCATAAGGGCCTAGATTCCACATATAAATTAAATTATTCATCCCAATCTGGGTGCTTCATCTGAGCATAGGAGCATGCGTACTTGGAACAGATCCAGCCTCGACTCTCACCCGACCCACTCCGCAGCCAGAGCGGAGAAGATAGGCCAGATGGGTGGAAGAGGAGGTTAAGTGTACAAAGGGCAAACGGAAAGGTAAACATGGTTGGAGAACTACATGCATTTATTATGTCTGGGCAATTGAGTGCAAGCACTATTCAAAAAGAAGGGTACAAAGAAAATACGTAAGTGAATACACTGACAAAAGGTGATGCACAGGGAAGCTGATTGGTCCACATCGGGATCATGTAGTCCCGGGAGCCAAAACGGATTTCCCGAAATGTTAGCCAAAATAAAAGTAACATGTTGGAAATTCACCTCTTCTGCTTTGTAATTCTATTAAATCTTCCAAGGAACAAACTAAGCTGGAAAATATTTGTACTCCAAATGGTAACTAAAACGCATCCTTATAGAAATTTACTGAATATGTTTAAACATCGATACATACAGAGTGAAAGTACACATCATGTATTGTTTTCTGAATAATTTTGAGCAATAGAATACATGGTATTTTGACTACAAGAAAAATGAACTTCAGAAGTATTTTGTATTGTTGCGTTCCCATGTTAAATACAATGTAGTTCAAAACTTTAAAATGTTATTTCAAATAACTTTTTTAAATCATAAAATTTACCAAAATGTGATTCACCTGGATTGTCGTATAAATTATGAGAAGAACATACTTATGTTTGACTCATCTAAACAAAGTTCATTAAAGAATCAACTACGGGTGCATGGGCACCGGCCTTGTGAAAACCTTATTGTGCACACATGAAGGGTCATTTTGCACGGTTCTTACCAGAGTTGCCATTCTTGCTTAACAAAAATCCTCTAAATATTTTTTTTACCATTGTGCAGGCCAGTAAGATTTCTACCGAAAAATAGACTTGAAGAGGAACAAGAATGAGGAAACACGTAGCTTCAGTGCATGCAAACATCAATGTAATACGTATAAACAAAGAAGAATATGTTTTTAGAGTGACCAAGTCGCTGAAATAGCACACCTCAAGAATGCCATGGGCCTAACGGTTTCTGTAATTCATTCAATATTTCGAGTGAAAGGATTATGTCAGGGTGCTTATATATAATTAGAATCAGTATGTAAGAAAAACACGATGAACACCGACACAAAAAGTGTACTTGGACGCGTGTGAAGTAAAAAAAAAAAAAATGAGACACACAAAAGAGACTACTTCTCTTCCAATCAGTTCAAACTTTTAACCCCTTCTCTTCCGATGAGTTCGAACCTTTATCCCCTTCTTGCGACTCCATAGAGCTTGCTCCGGTTCCTAACTTCTTGTCCTCCATGTGACACCTACAAAGATCATCATATTTTCTTCCTGACGATGAAGACGCCGACGATGCAGTAGGAATCAACAACCAACAAAAACTCTAACATTATGGTTGTAATTTATAACTTACTTTAGACTACGACTATGTAAAATGTGCCCGGTACTAGACTAGACACATATGCCCCTATTGTATATTATTTAGGATAACCTATACAATGGACCACACATCTAAATCTAAATAATATTTGTACAACCTGCTAACATAACTCTCATATCGTCGGTATCTCTCCATGGACACGGGCGCGGCGTGTCGCCGCGCCATAGCTTCCTAGTTTTACTGATTATGTAACGGCTTCTAGTGAAGGAGCAGAAGGATGGCAATGGAGCGGGTTGGACGGGTATACCAAAACCAGATTCATGCCCAAATCTGTTAAGCTTCATGCACTAGCCACTTGAACCAAAAGTCTGAAATGATGGAAAGGGCTAGGCAATCCACATATACATTTCACAATACCCCACTCGCGTGTGACGGGAAAAGAGAAAGTCAACACGTGAAAGAAGAAGAGCACACCGAAACAGGGCATCAGCGGTGGCTAAAGAGGGGGACAACATCAATTTTTAGGCTTAATTGCGAAAACCATGAACAACAGCAATTTTTAGGCTTAATTGCGAAAACCATGTGAAAACAAGGATTTGAACTCGAGACCATGGGCTCTGATACCATGTTAAGCTTCATGCACTAGCCATTTGAACCAAAAGTCCAAACTGATGGAAAGGGCTAGGCAATCTACATATACATTTCACAACAAAATCCACCAGCCTCACTCTGCTCTGCCCACGAAACTATCCATGGGCCTGGTTGTCGCTCCAAATCCAAATCTACTGGATATCTGGATATCCATGGATATCCATGTGTTTACACACTATGTACATGAACATAACATATTAGAGCATAACAACAACATTTTGTTAGCATTTCAACGATATTTTCGTATCATTTCAGCAATAATTATGTGACAATGAATAGGACGTGGAGGAAGGGAGACATGATGAGTGCAGGCCAACTGCCCGTCGATGCATTTCCTAGGTGGAGGAGAGTTGGACTGCCGGAGAGGTGGAAGGGAGGGCCGCTGACCAAGCCCCCTCGCAGCGTGTGGGGGAGTCGGAGGGGGGGGGGGGGGGCAAGAAATAAGTGGTAATCGGGGTTACGTGACTTAGCGGGCCTTTGGTGATTTTGGCCGCAAGAGAAGGGCAGCTAAGCCTAGGTAAAACCCCATGTCTCACTGACATGTGTGACCAACATGTTAGCTGGATATCTATTGGATATCCATGGGAAAAAACCTCTATCCATGCCCGTCCCATGAGATATTGGATATCCGTCTCATGAAATCCGTGGGTATAATCAGCCCACCATACCCATGCCCGTTGGTCGGGATATCCATGGATACCCGAATCCAAGGATAAAATTGTCATTCTTGAGCAGACATGAAGGCACATAATAGTGTATCCAAGGTAATGATTCAAACGGGATGGACATGGGATGACCGCTTCCACCTGATTTTGCCCGTCGGGACTAGACAGGATAATCCGGAGATCACCTGGCGGGACGTGTGGGGTGAACGGAACCCATCGGGAGACTGCAGTCCATACGGGAGACTGACGAGAAAATGTACTGCTGCAGTGCTGCTTCAGCTATAAAAGCGGGTGGGCCACCGGGAGATGCAGGCACCGGTAGTGATTGGCCTCACAGCCGGGATAAGTGGTTATTCTGTTTTAGCCCGGTACGGGACAAACGAGTTCAGCAAACGGGATATGCAGGATTAGGGACGTGGGATGGGACATCGAATAGGCGGCATGCCCATCCCACTTGAAATCCTAATATAAGGTCATGATGGCAAGTTCTATGGTAAGAGGAGCTTTGCCATTTGGAGGTAGTTACCGAGATCCTAACATGCAGACGTGGCAGTGAACTTGGCGCTCACAATCAGAAATTCTTGCATCTATTTTTCTTTTTGAGGAGGAGCAGCAGTCGCTCTGCTTTTTTTGCATTACAGGAGGGGAAAAAGACAGTTAGTCACAGGGGGAGATGGACGCAAACAAATCCAGAAAAAAAAACAGACGTAATGCGTGAAACACTACAGGCTCACTCTTCTCTTGGCCAAGTCATGACATATTTAGAACTATATATGACGCTTGACCTAGCCGACCTGACTGTCTAATTTTGAGGCTTCACGGCACAAAATCAACAGGAGGATTCCACCACAAACTACAGGAAAGAAGGGCAAACATATCAGCACCAAGAGGGGATGCGGATGTCTCTGCAAAAACGTGCCCAGGACAAGGTCGGTGGCCAACACGAGCATTAGGGCGATCACAAAGCCCTGCGAGGATACATAGTAGAGGCGTGAAAACTGAAAACCATGGCAATTTGATGCATGTGGCTGGATAAAATATTGCTGAGGTACGCAAGTATATTCTCGACGTACGTACCTGGGTGAACATCTTGCAGGACGCGCAATTGTCATGGGGAGGTGGTCTTGTCACCGACATCGACGACGGTCGTCGTGGCTCTTTTTTCCCCAGCGGTAGCGGGTAACCAACGACGGGCGGCGGCTTCCTGCCACCACCGTCGTCGATCAGCGGGTAGCGGAGGGCTACGTCCCCATCGTCGAGCTCCTCCATGGCGCGAACGATGATGTCCTCGGCCGCGCAGGTCCGTGTGGCGGTTGGAGGCAGGCGTATATATGGAGTACGCTGAGGTGATCAATCTACTAGGCAGGGAGACACAGCCCTAAAAAATTATTTGACCGAGATTTAACTCGTGTCCCCGTTTGGACTTTGGAACAACCCGTACTATAATTATCCGCTCAAAGAGCTGCTCCTACCACAATCCAGAAAAAATACGTTTGGAAGCCCACTATTGGATAGGTAAGGAAAACAAAAGAAAAAACACCTCCCAGGTTAGAATTCCAATCCGAGGAGTATCAAGGGCTAGGGAGATTGACCGACCACACCACACAGCCAGCCAAGGTGCTGCTCCGGACCGAGTCCCGGCTCCCGTGAGCAAGGGGAAGACACCGCCGTCGCCCGCCCGCTTGCTCGTTCCACTTGATTCCCTATCGCCGCTGGCCACCGCATGAAAGGATGGCCTCCAGTTGGCGTGCTTGAGGAAGGCACCGACATCCAATACCGATGATTCTTCTAGGTCCGAGCTTCCGGTTCCGCTTCGCCGATGCTGCCCTCCCCCACTGCTTCCTCCGTAGATTGTACTCTCGATATTGCCTCGCATTTCCCTTCCAGTTTACAGCTCTTCCAAACAATACATTTGGTGTTAAAAACTCCCAATTAAACCATAGTTATCGTGATAAAATACAGCACTTATCAACTCACATCTTGGCTCTTGGGAGCTGGAAACCATAATCGTCCACACAATGCTCCCAGTGGTGGCTCAGACAAAACCCTAGCAACCTAATAGGTAAAGGTATCCGATCTTTCGATGAGATGAGGATAATTCGATTTGTTGGTGGAGTCCGTGCTTGACGATCCGATTACACATGCAAAGCTCGTGCGGCAATGCAATCGCTAGAAAAATCTCCGAGAGTTATTGATCTTGCGGATGCACGATCAGTCTGACCAACGAGGGTCTTAATTTCTACCTGAAATCGAGAAAAAGTAAGAACTAATAATTACAATCAAGATATTGTGAATATAGATGAAAGTTTTATTGAAAAATGGGATTCCAAATAGTCGTTTTTGTTCTGAACGTTGGCCTTAAAAACATACACGAGAGTTGACTAACTTTTAATATAATCAAATTCCGATTTCTTCTCTATTCACTTTTTCTCTCTCTACTTTTTCCCTTTTTTTGTTCATATCCATGTTTCGTAATCAGATACAAACCAAGAACCGATCTAAGCTAGGTAAAGTTGTTCCAAATGACTTAAACGATCTCATGATAATTTTCCTTTCCTCCAAAACAGACTAGTACACAACTGTCTTTTTTTCGGAACTTGAACCCACGAAATAGTCTGATGAAATCTGGCCAAGCAAAGGTATTTGAGGGAACCTCGCCGAACAACACGCCAGTCAATCTAGACCTCTTTTTTATTTATTAACGAACTGAGAGCGTACTAGCAGACGAAGAGGATCACAACTATCTAGATTTTATTCTGACCGGAGTTTAGCACAACAAAAATGGATGGAAAAAATTATGGTAGCGAAAAAAAAGAAGGTGGATAAAAAGGCAGAAGTGGCGACAACGAGCAAAAAGGTAATGCAATGGACGATAGCGAAACAGTTGATAACTGTGGAGACACCAATATTGATATTATGGAACGTGGCGGTGCGGAAACAAAAGATGGGTGAATTCAATGATGTGATGAACTCAAAACTCTAAAAGACTATACGCTAAAATCAGCAACTTAACACACGATGCAACAGAAATTCAATAAAATAAAAATAAAGTGGTGATAGCGAAAAGGTTAAGACATGTTTTAGGGGCGGATGAACCAATCTAACTTCTTTTTGTGAAGTTTTTTTGTGGTTAATAGGTATCAAGGCAAACAATCTACACTACAAAAACTGTAAAATCTTACTAAGCAACCTAAAATCTCATTGAGCAACCTAAAATCAGATACACTTGATTTGCTTCCATTGAGCACGCTCAGGTTCGTTGAACCTCTCGATAGCCTCTTCTCTTGTGTGTACTTCCATGGAGATGCTCACTTTTAGTGCACACGCAACATCTTAAGGCGAGACTTGAAAAACTCTTTCCTAATTCTGTATATAAGAAAACTAGGTGTTGCACCATTACCGTTATTAACATCATAATATGCCAGATTATTAGTGATAGAAATCACCTAGAAAATATATCTATATTTGATCGTATCTAATGTATCTTTGTCCACATCACTGCCGCCCTTAACCCTCCTCTCCCCCAACCTCCCGCTGTCAAAGGAAGCTGGGGCCTTCATCTCCTCACCACTTCTCGGGGCAGGGGACCTCCGGCCAGAGGTGTCAAGTCAAGCATGACCGGCGGTGAATATGCATGACGTCGGGCGAGGATTCGTCCGGTCATGTCTGATCCCACCAGGTGCTACAGACGACGCTTCTTCTAGCGGTATCAAGTCATGCATGTTGGTGCCCAATCGAAGGTGGCACGATAGTGGTTGGCGAGGCGATATGCAAGGGACATCATCGACTTCCATTTTCTCCTCCGACAACACAGAGTTGGTGAACAGTCGTTAGTCGGACCAGTGATTGTTGTAGAAATGGATTCAACATCGACTTTGCACACTATGGTGAACACTTGATTATGATCTGGAAATGTCAATGCGTGCCTACATTGTGCCATTGTCGAAGGTGGTGGCTTGGCTTTGGAAATGAAAACCCCAAGATCGAACTACGGTTAGACTCGTCATCATCGACACATGTGCGGCATTTCTTTGTGTAGGCTTTTCCTAAGAGTTGCCTATTTCCTTTTTGCTTATGCCTTTCATCATAGGGTTAGTGATAGCTTTGGGTTGTTTTATTTCCTTTTTGTTTTGTTTACATTTTTCAGATTTCGGCGGTTAGTGATAGCAGCACCGTTCAGGCAATCGCCGTGAGCACGGTTTCAGTTTCAGCATCATGATCCATCTTGTGGCACCGCCATGGCCAATCAGTGCATCCTCCACACCTTCGGCATCGTCATTGATGAGCTTGAACAACACCTTGATTGTTGTGATGACCTAAGGCTGACCTGGCCCTGGAATCTGTGAGGGGCCTCATCCGTGACAACCTCACACCGTTGCGGATGATCCCCATGCTCGAACAGACAAGCGCCTCCACCGCCTTGGCCGCGGGCTTGTACTTGCGACAAGCCTTTATATAGGCATTGGCGCGCCTGCTTGATGGTCATGCCAGCAAGGGTCTTCCTCCTGTTTGTTGGCTGGACCGAAGGGGGCGACATGAGGTGTGGTTGAAGCGCTCATGGAGAGATGGTGTGCACGCACATGAGGCGTGGTTTCCTCTTCGTCCTGCACGAACATGGATGCGCCCACTATGCACGCCGGTGAACACGCCAATTATGGTTGGAGTTGCTCATACTTTGCATATCTCCTCGTCCTGCCTTTTTCTTTTATTTGAACTAACAAAATTATGATTTGAAGTGGACTAGAGCGCCATATGTCAATAGTCTTAGCTCACGATGTCCCTTTCCATCGGCACAAACATGTATCACATGAAATAAATGGAAATGATACAACCCATGTATACACAAATTTTTTGAGAATCAACTCTAAACAACCCTTTAATGAAACTTCAAAATAAAAATATATTATGACAAAATAAATACTATATTTTAACTAGATGATAAATAATGAAGGATATATTTAGGAGCTCTCATCAACTTAATAACCTAGCCAAAAAAAATGTTGGGTCAGCCTAGTTGACCTAACTGTCTAATTCTGGCGTATCACACCTGGCAAGCAGCAGGATGAATCCACCGACCGACAAGTACAAGAAAGATGGGCAAACATATCAACACCAGGAGAGGATATGGGGATTTCTTCACCGCCAGGCCCACGAACAAGTCGGTGATTAACACGAGTAGGAAGGTGATCAGAAAACCCTGCAACGATAGGGAAGTACAAGTGTAAGTGCAATTGAATTTATATGGCTAGACATCGTGGCTCTTTCAATTTTTGTCATAACCCTGCAACACGAAGATCGGTTGACGTACCGATCCGGTCCTACGTACGTACCTGGGTGAACATCATGCAAGAGGCGCGCTTCTTCTGGGCAGGTTGTCTTGTCGCCGGCGGCCGTGGTTGTTTCTTCTCCGGTGGCAGCGAGAACCCAACGGCCGCCGGCAGCTTCCTCCAGCCACGAAGGTCCAACAGCCACGAAGGCTTCACCTTCTTCCTCACAAAAACCCCACAAAGGAGTTTCCACTTCTCCACTATCAAGGCTGGTCTAGGCGGCTATTCCTTCACACAAGGTTGGGGTGAGCTCCACAACATCGGAGACTCCTAACACCCTATGAGACTAACGCAACCCAAGCTAGTCTCCACAGGAGCCCATCTCCAAGGGATTCCACAAGAGGAACCCTGACTACAAGATTCACAAAGGACTAGGTGGGATTGGCGAGATCTTTCTTGGTGGAACAATAGATCGGGATCTCCTCCACCACTTCTCAAAATATAAGCTTGATTCAGTGGATGGGGAGGGAGATCCTCAAGGTTTGAACTATGCGGCAATGGAGGAGACAGAGAGTGAAAAGATGCTTGAGCGAGCTGGGGAAGAAGACACCTAATATATAGGTTCATTCAAAATGCAGTCGTTCCACAAATCCCGCACGATTGATACTACCGCTCTGGCGAGTGGTACTATCGTGTCCATGTGACCGTTGCCCCAACCAACTGGTTAAGTCCCGCACCACCGGTACTACCGGGTCTAGTACCGCTCGAGGTACAGGCATATGGAAAATGCATACTGGATCCCTTGCGGTACCGAAGCGGTACTAGGCGCGGAACTACCACATGTTGGGATTTAGATGCGGTACTTGACCGGTACTACCGCGAGTAACTCAGGAGAGTGACTCAAGCGGTACTTCCGACATCGGTACCGCACAAGTACCGCACACATGGCCGTTATCGCCAATGGTACCTCAAGCGGTAGTACCGGTTCTGCGGGAGAAGCGGTAGTACCGTCGCAGCGGTTCCAGCTAGCATGTACCTGATGCTCAAGGCGGTGTACCTGATGCTCAAGGCGGTAGCGGTACTACCGCTCTAAGCGGAGACCACATGATCTCCTCAGATTCTCAAAATCTCTCAAGTTGTTACAACATGACACACACACAAGTAACCGGAAAACTTATCAGACTAAACTAGCTATGATCTTGGTCTTCCAAACTCGAGTGGGACATGAGTGCACCGTGTACCTACATACATATCAACGACTATGCACACGGTAAAGTTATATTCTAGTGTTGTCATCAAACACACAAAACACTATGGAAGACTTTGCTCTTCACGGTGGAACACAATATCCCTGCTAGGAAATATTGACGCACATCTACGTCTTTCCCTTGTTGAAGGTGGTGACTTGAAACCCAGATTTGGGCATAAAGTCCCACATTGTTGGAACGGTTTTTTTTTTTCGAAATGGATCTGGTAGTGATCCCTTCTTGAAGGCATAGAAATTTTGGTTGATCAAAGATGTTCATTTACAATCTCTGCAACTCTTAGAAGCAAATATTAAATACACATAAAGATAAGAAAAAAGACAAATCCAACATGGATTGTGTCACAAAAGACAAAAAAAATGACGCTATTCACATATTAATTTTAACTAGATCGTATTAATAAAATTCTGGAAAATCAATTCTAAACTATCCTTCGATGAAACTTTAAATAAAAGAATATGAAGAAATACAATGTTTCAACTAGATAATAAAAGAATTAAGAACTTTTTAGCAGCTCTCAACAACTTAACCTAGCCACATTTTCCCGCGGGTCAGCCTAGTCGTCCTGGCTGTCTAATTCTGGCGTGTCACGTACACCAGGCAAGCAGCAGGACGAATCCACCGACAAGTACAGGAAAGACGGGCAAGCATAACAATACCAAGAGAGGATGCGGATTCTTCACCGCCATGCCCACGAATAAGTAGGTGATTAACACGAGTACGACGGTGATCAGAAAACCCTGCGACGGTAGAGAAGTACAAGGGTAAGTGCAATCTGATGCATATGGCTAGACATCGTGGCTCTTTCTATTTTTGTCATAATAACCCTGCAACACGAAGATCGATTGACTTATCGAATCCGGTCCTACGTACCTGGGTGAACATCGTGCAGGAGGCGCCCTTCGGCTGGGCAGCTTGTCTTGTTGCCGGCGGCCGTGGTTGTTTCTTCTCCGGCGGCAACGGGAACACGACGGCCGCCGCCGGCTTATTCCTCCAGCTACCGTCGTCGATAAGCGGGTAGCCGAGGGCCAAGTCTCCGTCATGGCCTTCCTCCGTGCCGCGGACGCGCACGACGACGTCCTCGGCAGCCATCATAGGTACTGGTGCCCGGCGCGCGGTTGAGGGCAGTGTAGACATGAGACGCAAGGGAGGAGGCCGTGTTGATCGATCTAGGCAGCGCACATCGTGAAGAGTTTGATTGATATTAAACTCGTTTATCTATTGAGGGCCGTCGAATTGTATCGAGAATACGAGACCCGTGGAAAGGATGGCCTTGCACGGTATATTGTTGGTTGGATTCTTGCATTGATTTGATTTGATCAATAAAGTGTTGATATTCTCAAAAGAAAAGGTACAATCGACTCTGTTTGCCTCGTTCGTGCGTGTGTGCGGGTATGTTCGGACTACAACCAAAAGCTAGGCAACCAATAATTTGGTCATGACCAAAAATTGGTTCATGTTAATTTGGATAATAACCAGTATTTTCTCATCCAAATGCTCTGTTGCTTACTTTGTTCATTTTCTTTTCCCAATGTAGGTCAAATTATGCGCAAGCAAAACCTTGAACATATTTTAGCTAGCCAATTAAATATGGAAAATTCAAATTATAATAACCCGGTGCAGGGTATGGAAGTACCAAAACGACCACAAAACACACATAGTTCATACTAACACATGAAATGATCAATCTTGTCGAGACATGATCAATTGCTTCTTCTTGTCGTACCAAGCCCTTGTTAAGTCGTCCATCGTGCTTAGGCCGGCCCTCGTCACTGAGGTGTCCTCAGTAAAAACCTAGAGATCAGTTTCTTTTGCCCTTGAACTTGCATATCAAACTTGGCGATGGTGGCAATCTCGGCTTCAATTTGGAGCTTCTCGGTGGTAGCGCAACAATATCTTGTCAGTACATCTCTTGAATTGTGTCCATGAATCTCTTGAAGAGATCATCTCTCAAGCTCTCTCATCTCCTCTCTCTTCCACTTCATACCTCTTTGGTAATCATTTCTTTCAATGATTCTTGCAATGCGATTGCCGACGCCTTACACTTCAACTCCTCCTTAAATAGCTTCTTTCCTCGGGCCGATCCAAATGTTTCCACAATCACACTTGGGACAGCTTCATCAAGATCGATTGTTATGCCATTATTACTTTGTTTCTTAAATGATTGGTTTCATTGCGGCTTGGATCTAGAGTGGAGCAACAAGCTCAAGCCATTTGGGACATCTGTGAATCTTGAACCAAAAATACGTAAAGTTGAAATACTTGCCATCATACATACTTAGGTGGGTTGACAAAGCTTGGATCACCATGTATTTCACGCCAAAGTTGCTCACGGTTTTCCTCTTGGTACCATCATAAGCACGGATACATATGTTGTATTCATCTTGGATATGTTTCCACCTATGGCTCAATGAATTTCATTGCGATCACTTGCAAATCGGGAGGGAGGATAGCTTTTGCTCGGCACCACAAATTTAGTCTAGTCCAGTTTCCATCCATGCATCACAAAAAAGCTTGTCCTTGCATTCATTGTATGTTGTGGTCCTCTTTTGAACCTTATGATCTGGTCTTCATGGTATGCCTTGTTGATTGTGAGTGCATCCATAAAAGCTCTCCTTTAAAAATGCCCTCTCTGGCAAAATCAAACAAGCCCTCTTGCCCACCTTCTTCCTCACCCTTTTGCTCAGTGGTGGAGCTAGCTTGAAATTGGAACATGGGCAGAGCATATGTGCTCAGCATTTCGCGCACTGATTTTTACTTTCATCATGAATGCATGATAGTAGTACTACAAAGAAGTGCAGCGGCTTAGCCTGAGCAGCTGCCCGAGCATGTCGGGCCATGGCCCCGCCGCTGCTTTTGCCCACCCCATTGCTTGCCCTCTTGCGCACACGCTTGCACACCTTCGGTAATCATGTCATTCATGACTTGTTCATCATCAAAGTCTTCCTAATTATGCAAAAAAAACCTAATGTTCATCGACCAGACGACTCTTTCTTTAAAATGAACAAACAGAAGAAATAGGTCATGTGGCTTACCATGTTTCAGGGTGTCATGGCCGACGGTATTCCGCTAACCAGGTTGCGGCCATCCATTCAATTGCCCATCGGGAAGCCATGTGGTGGCGGTTGGTGTTGCATCATTGGTGTGCCCCAAGGGGTGCGTGCGGAGGACCGCGGTCCATGTGCAAGTAGACGGGGGAATTGCCGACCTTCAGGGAGAAGCGGCACATGGAAGGCAATGCGTTACCCAAGAGGTACCCATACATCGAAAACAATACATGCTCCAAGGTGGGAGGCTACCGACGCATCCTGAGGCTTGGCTCCCGCGCTGGCTGCGGCATGGTGGGCATATTTCTATCACTCGTTTATCAAAGATAGTGGAAGAAATTTTGAACAGTGTTCTTCATTAAAAAAAAAGCCAATGCTAAGACAAAGAAAAAATAAAGATGAAACTTCAACTAGATCAAAAATAATAATTAAGAACATGTTTAGAAGAATGTTTAGAAGCTGTTGTGAGCTTGACCTAGCCTACTTCTTTTTGCAAGGTAAGCCTAGCTAGTCGGCCTGATCATTTTCTAATTTTGATCACACCAGGCAAGCAGAAGAGCGGCTCCACAACAGACTAGAGGATAGAAGGGCAAACATATTAACACCAAGAGAGGATGCAGATCTTTATGCAAAAAGCATGCCTAGGGCCAGAAGAATAGGAACCCAAGGGTAATCAGAAAACCTGCAATAATAGATAGATAAGTAGAGGTGTGAGTGTAACCATGGCCAATTTGACCTAGTGTGTAACCGGTACTAAGAACGATTGACGTAATCGATCTGGTACGACGTACGTACCTGGGTGAACATCGTGTAGGAGGCGCACTTGTGGAAGGTTGTCTCAAGAAAGAAGTCTAGATAACCCCTATGATTAAGGTTTGGGATGGAGAACCCCCTCAGATTCCAACTGGAGTACTAAACCCCTTCAAGTATCACTTACAGGTTAAATTACCCCCTTAGATCTGTGATGGTGCTTTTAGCTGACTTGGACAGTAGTTTTGGCCACATACACTGTATGGTTAAGAATGGGGAACGAGAAAAGTCCACTCATGTCGCTGCGTGCTCTCCCGCACCGCCCGCCCGCACTCTCCCCCACCGCATGTGCTATCCCACCGTTGCGCCGGAGAGAGGGGTTGAGCTCGACGACGACTTTTTTTCCAAGCGATCAGCCTCTCAAGGGATCGATTTTCATTACCAAGAGATAACGAAACAACATCTGAAGTAGTTTCAACACAGGAAGAGGGGGGAGCGCCGCCTAATGCTAGCGTTTTTAGAGTTTTAGTTACAAACCAGACGATGAAAACGACAGAAAACTAGATAACTATCTGATCAGGAACAAAAGGACGTCTCCAGAGGAGGCTTAGCAAGATAAAATGCCAAGACTCGCCAAAAGCAATCTTCCAGTATCTTCCTCTTCAGGATAATATGCTAGCAGGATCTGACCGCAGGCAAAAACCAATGTCAGTGTAGAGGAGAAGGCCGTCAATTTTCTGCATCATCCACCTCCATATCTTCCTCTTCAGGCAGTGATTGTTAAGATTCTTCGGCTAGCCCTCCCACCAGCAGCTGAGGAAGTAGCAGTCGCAGCAGCCGCCAGTCGAAGCAAATTATCAGCTCCAGCCTTAATATTTCCTTCATCGACAGCATTGTGGAGGCCTCCCCAATAGTTCACAAAAATGACAGACTGGTTAGTTCACTAGGAGTTTTGATTATTTTCATTTCAAAACAAACTCTACTGCGAAGCTTCCATATTGCCCAGCATATCGCAGCTAAACCAGCAATCTGAACATTCCTGCTAGCATGGACCAAACGAGGAAACTACCAGAAAAACTGTGTAAAGCTCCCAGGTCTATCATTTGCTCCAATAGCCATAGCAACAGTACTCCATACATACTTTGCTGCAACACAATCAAAGAAGAGATGGAAAATACTTTCATCCTGGTGACAGAACTGGCATGAGGCACTCCCATTCCAGTTTCTTTTCAGCAAATTGTCTTTTGTTGCAATCATTATGCCAGATTAGCCACAACCAGATTTTTATTTTCAAATGAATTTTACTTTTCCACAGGTGTTTGAATGATCTATCTGTCTCATTCCTGCACAGGTGGTTGTACATAGATTTCACAGAATAAATCCCATTTTTAGTCCATTTCCAAAAATGTTTATCTTTGGTCTGAGATAGGATAGTCTGCCTCACAATCCCCAACAGGCCATGAGTTTGAGCAGTTAAATCTGGAGACAAGTATCGTCTAAAAGAAAAATTCCATCCATGGGCAGCAGCATCTGCAACTGTGATATCTTGTTCGTTGCAACTGTGATATCTTGTTCTTTGCTCGACGACGAGTTGCTCGATGGATATACAAGTTTACAGGCGCAGAAGATCCGCGGGGTCGAGCTCGACGGCGACAGGCTTGATGCCGATGCAGGTGTAATGGCGCCGACCTGTGGCTGAGAGGGCGGCATCCGCGGACACGGAGGCGACAGCAGCTGGTGGTAGGAGCGGCGCCAGTGTTCGCCGGCTTCTTGGGCAACACCTTCCCGTGGCTGGCCGATGAGGACGCCTCCTCCCCTTCCGTGATGGCTTGCCGTACCTCGCCTCCATCCAGAGCCGCGTCCAGTTCGGTGGCACCACCTTGTCCCCGTTCGCCTGCGCCGTGGACGCCGAGCTGGGCGAGGTCGCGCGCCGTGTAGAGGCCGGCCTATCGGGTATCTCTTGGACTGTATGAGTTTCAGAGTTTGTCCCAAGTTCCTGAGAGCTTTTCCCTTTTGATGCACAGTATCATCGTTGCATTGCTTTGTTTTCTGTTGATGGCTAAGAAAGAGAGCCCGGGAAAAAAAACCGCATTAACTTTTGCATACGATGTCGAAAAAAAACGTATAATATATCAAAATCATCGTGGGAAAAAGTTACATCCGAATTCACAGGGGATTACCCGGTTAGCCAAATTTTAGATTCTCAAAATTCCAAATGAAAATACGAAAGCAGGAAGATTTTATTTTTTGCTATAAATTCTGGATTTTATATTTTTTTATTTTTAAAAAATTAAAATTAATAATTTTATCATGCATAAATATTACTATTACTTTTACCCTTTTAGATTTTCAAATTTTTAGGTATGGCAAAAAAATTAATTTTTATAAAAAAATAAAAAATAATACAAATAAAAAAGTTAATGTTTATTTATTTATTCAAGATTATTATTACATCATTACTTTTTTTTTATTAAAATAATTATTTGAAATTCAAACAATAAATAAATGTGACATCGACCAACATATGTTAATAGGATTGATATGATACTATTATCACATACATGCGCGCGAAGCACTTGGATGCGGGACGGGATGGAACTCGGAAGTTAAGCGTGCTAGTGCTAGAGTAGTGGGAGGATGGGTGACCGAGCGGAAAGTTTGACCACGAGTAAGTAATTTGACTAGACATAAATGTAGTTAGAGATAGAGACTAAACTATGCAAATAACTGAAATAATAGAAATTCTAAATAAATAGGAAATAAATGGAGTGAAAAAAAATTCGAAAAATTTACCTGGGGAGACATTTTCGCCCCGACGCACGGAACAAACGCGGATGGACCTTTAGTCCCGGTTCGTAAGCAACCGGGACTAAAGGGGTGCCTTTAGTCGCGCATATTTAGTCCCAGTTGCGCAACCAGGATTAATGCTCTTTGCGAACCGGGACTAAAGCCCCTTTTTCTACCAGTGGAGAGAGAATAAGCAAATCTCCCACAAGCATGCACAGAAGAAATAAAATGGGCTTGTACCTGCATGAACACCTTATTTGACAGGTCAAAGAAGGGCCAGAATCATCGGAGAGACGAGCGGCGCGGCGCTGGAGCGGCGTCGGAAGCCAATGGAAAGAAAGCAGCTCGACCAGGAAAGAAAGCGTCTCAACCAGACCAGTACCATGTGGGCCACCAGTACCACCGGCTGAAACAGCCATCAGCCTCGAAAACAACCTTGAGGGGGTTAATTAGACGGTAAGTAAAACCTGAGGGGGGTTATCTGGTCCTGTTGAAACCTGGGGGGAAACTTAGGGAGGTATTTAGACTTCCTTCGTGTCTCAATGATCGCGGTCATTCTTCTTCGGCGGCAGCAGGTAACCGACGGCGGCCTTGTCGAGCAGAAGGTAGCCGAGTCCTACCTCGCCGTCATTGCCTACCTCCCAGCCACAGACGCACAACTCAAGCCCCGCCCTGCTGCCATACCTGCAGTCACCAACGGCATTGCGGCGGCCCTCAAGAGTGCGAGCGAGTCGGTGGTCAAGCCCCGTCGTGATGTCATGTTGCGACGGCGGACCACGGCCGGCGCCCATCATCCTGCATCCGAACGGCAGGACGTCCCACAAGCCGACTGTCTTCCACGCCACTCTCTTCGGTTGAGAGCTTTGGCCTCCGCCTGTATTTCCATGGTCAGATGATAGGTCGGCAGGAAAACCTGCCGGCGCCGGTGCGGCTACGGCCAGGCAACCACACCTACCATTTCTTCAACTTTGTGGCCAAGAAGCAGCCCGTGTCGAAGGAGATCGCCTTGGCGTGGCGGCTGGTGACGGATGAGGGCGGCCCAGTGGCGGTGGATGTTCTGAAAGTTTGGTAGGGCAAAATCATAGGCATACGTTATTATTTAACTTGAACCATGGGTAGTTTGGGGGAGGGGGGAGGGGCAGATGCCCCCTCCCCTATATTTGTATTGTGTAAGTCAGTTTTTTTAATTTTTAAAGGATTCCTATTAAAATTTGATCGCATCACTCAACGTAAAAGTTGTTTATTTGAATTGGTATACTATTTATAAACACAAAGTAATAGTAACATCTTTAAATAGAAGTAGAACCTATAAACATACCAAAAATGAAGTTTTATTTCCATCCAAAAGTCGTAGACAGTAGAAAAGCTATAGCTTCTTTTTGAAAATCTTTCTCAGTTTCAGCACATAAGAATGCTACACTTACGGGAGATTCGTACAGGATTTTTTTACGAGATGAGTTGGCAACCAGAGAGCGACCGCATGAGATCTTGCAAGAACGGGTGAAGGACTCTCTTCCTATAACTCAAGTCCACGTCGTGTCCGTAAACAAATCCCGTACAGATCTACTCGTGAGTATATCATTTTTGCTTTGAATATATCCCGCTCTATGTAGCACGCTCATACGAAACATGTCTATTATTTTGATGTTTCTAATGTTATTATTCATGATACTTGATAAGTTTTATTATATTTATTGGGACTAACATATTAATAGTTGTAAAAATGCACATGTTTTTTAACTACACTTCGATATGTAAGGATTGCATGTATATTAGACTAATCACGAAGTAGCCTCTCATTGTGTTGAAATTTGGAATTTCTCAAAATTTATCCCTCATAGACTTGTTCTTCTAGATCGCCAAAAGGCTTTGGAAAGATGATATCAAATAAAGTAAATCAAGACATGGGAGTTGTGTGCCTCTTCTAAAACTTTAATTTGCATATTTAAACATCTAAATCTGAGTTCTTATGGGAACAAAAAGTCTGATTTACTTAACAGAAAATAATGAACATTGTATACACATAACAACATACGTGAATATATGTAGTTTTTATCCAAATATAAAGGTAGGGCAGCTGCTCCATCTTGCCCTAAGGGGAGCTCCGCCCCTGTTTGGGGAACTAAAATTTTACAAGATAGCATGCCCTGTCTCAAAGAGATTTTTTTTTTGCAAAAACTACTGATAATTAGGAAGATTTTGGTAAGTAGACTTTTTATTTGATAACGACATAAGGAATGATGATTCTGACGAGAGGACTTGGGGGAAACGTACAGGAAAAAAAATCAGACGGTGTTAGTGGGTTCGTGTTGCGGGAAAATATCGAGGAAAGATAAGACAGTGCATATGCGTCAAACATTTTCAATGAACACAGTATTATAAATCGGAAGGAGTAGTAAAAAATCTAAGTATGTGTTATTTATGTAACTAATATGCACTGATTACAATCAGTTTTTGAATCCATAAGTGGCCACTATCCGGTCCGATCCGAGTATGACAATAGAATATGGTTGAGGATATGGTAAAAGCAAAATCATAATCCGATCCGATTGAATCGCTAGCAGCAGCTAACACTGAATCTTGTTACTTCCAGTTAGTTTTTCTTGGACTAGGGCTATACACTTCTTGAGAGAAATATATTGCTGCATGTACGATTTATGTATACAATGTTGTAAAATTAGTGCTTTTGGGAAGATGTCACTCACTTTATTATCACAATACTTATTTGCCATTACATAATATCCATGGGAGAGAACCACTCCAACTATTGTACGGCACACAAACATAATATTCTACCTTTTATGTCCCGGGCCACACACATTGCACGCACATCCCAATTCCGTGCACTCAGCGGTCCAAGTGCAGTCAGGGCATGTCTCAAGCGACTGACGACAAACGTGCAGACAACTGGGCCGATCACATGGTACAGGCGTCGGTTCATACGATCCTGCGCAACTGTTGGGCTCAATATCCTTCGACGCCTCGTCCATAGGCTCTGCATAAGAACTTCCATGAAATAAACTAGACGAGGTACTCATCAAGGCTATATATTGTTGGTCGAGTTGACAACACAATCAGTGGCGGTGGACTTTCTGAAAGTTTGGTAGGGCAAAATCATAGGCATATTTTATTATTTAACTTGAACCATGGGTAGTTAGGGGGAGGGAGGGCAGATGCCCCCTCCCCTATATTTGTATTGTGTAAATCAGCTTTTTAAATTTTTAAAGGATTCCTATTAAAATTTGATCGCATCACTCAACGTAAAAGTTATTTATTTGAATTGGTATACTATTTATAAACACAAGGTAATAGCAACATCTTTAAATAGAAGTAGAACCTATAAACATACCAAAAGTGATATATATGCTAGCTGGTGGCGTTTTTGTACAGTGACATATTCCATGTCTGAGGTGAAATAAATTTTGTCGAGGCCCTGCTGGACGGTACAGACGCGGTGATCGAATAAAGTTTGGATGTTAGCAATTTTATTTTGGCTTGGTTTGTTCAACTGGTACGCTACACGTTGAGGAAGGTTGTGTTTAACAAAACTAGTTCAACCATAATATATCACCTCTAACCTGTCTAAAAAAATTCATCGATTCGAGATATGGTTTGCATGGAAAAGATGCGCCTTAATAGTAAACGAACAAGTTTAGGAAACGCCACACCAGGGGCAATCTCATTCATACATATATATAAGCTTGTAGCCTTGAGTTACAAGAAAGATCTTAACAAGATCAGGATCGAATCAATCTAGCAATTAAACTAGAGATAACGATCTAAGACTACCATATACAGTTAGGATACAAAAGGTACATACGCTAACATCCCCCCTCAAGTTGTGTGTCGAGAGGAAAGACACACAAATTGGAACGAAAATCAGAGAACATCTGCGATGATAAACTTTTTGTCATGATGTCAACATACTGATGCGAGGATGGCAAATGAAGAACGCGGACTTGCCCAAGGGACACCTTTTCTCGAACAAAGTGAATGTCGATTTCGATGTGCTTGGTGCGACGATGCTGAACCGGGTTCGAAGCCATGTAGACAGTACTGACATTGTCACAGAACACCATAGTCGCGGTGGAAAGGGAATTATGAAGCTCGCCAAGAAGTTGCCGTATCCAGCAACATTCAGCAACAGCATGAGCCACAAAGCGGTATTCCGCCTCTGCACTGGAGCGGGAAACCGTCGTTTGCCGCTTAGACGACCAAGAGACCAAGTTATCACCAAGATAAACACAGTAGCCTGAGGTAGAACGCCTTGTATCCGGACACCCTGCCCAATCGGCGTCCGAGTAAGCAGTGAGCGACTACGCGGAGAGATGCATGCTGAGGTCTAGTGTGCATTTGATGTAGCGCATAATCCTTTTCACCAGGTTCAGATGTGACTGGCGTGGAGCATGCATGAATAAGCAGGCTTGCTGAACAGCATGAGCGATGTCCGAGCGTGTGAGTGTAAGATACTGCAGAGCACCGGCGTAGCTTCTGTACTCGGTCGGGTCGGCAAGAAGAGCACCATCATTGGCGGACAGTTTACACTTGACATCAATGGGGGTGGCACACGGGTGGCAGTCGGTCATGCCAGCACGCTGAAGGATCTCGAGAGCGTATTGGCGCTGAGAAAGCACCATGCCGGTGGAGGTCCGTGTGACAGAGATGCCGAGGAAGAACGTCAAGGCGCCGAGATCAGTCATGGCAAACTCGGAGTGGAGCTGCTGCGTGAGGCGCTGAAGAAGCTGGGTAGTGGAGGCAGTGATGACGATGTCGTCCACGTACAAGAGGATGAAGACGAGATCCGAGCCACTCTTGTAGATGAACAGAGAGACATCCGACTCGGAGACGACGAAACCAAGCCGATGCGCAAAGAGGGAGAACCGCTGGTACCACGCCCGAGGGGCCTGCTTGAGGCCGTAGAGCGACTTGTGAAGACGGCACACATAGTCGGGGCAGCGAGCGTCGATGAAGCCTAGCGGCTGCTGACAATAGACCTCCTCATCAAGATTTCCATGGAGGAAGGCATTCTTGACGTCGAGCTGATGAACTGGCCAGGACCGCGAGACGGCGATGCTGAGGACGATGCGGATCGTGGCGGGCTTGACAACGGGGCTGAAGGTCTCGTCGAAATCAATCCCCGGCTGTTGTGAAAAGCCACGTACCACCCATCGAGCCTTATAGCGAGCAAGGCTACCGTCGGAGTGGAACTTGTGCTTGTATATCCATTTCCCTGAAACAATGTTAGCACGAGAAGGATGAGGGACAAGAGTCCATGTCTGGTTATGAACAAGTGCATCAAATTCGTCCTGCATAGCACGACGCCAGTGAGGATCATGCAAGGCACCCCGGTATGTTTTAGGAATTGGAGATGGAGAGGTATGTGTGGCTGAAAGGTTTAGGCGATCTGTTGGTTGGAGGAGGCCACATTTGGCGCGGGTTTGCATGGCATGTGTGTTAGAGGGAGACGGCGACCGGTGAATCGCAACCGGCGGGGAGGAGCTGCTCGAGGCAGGAGAGGGAGAAGACGTCGTGGGATGCGTCGGAGACGCGGGTGGAGTCCAGGTGCCAGGGGAGTGATGGCGTGTAACTCACACGTTCGTTGGGAACCCCAAGAGGAAGGTATGATGCGCACAACAGCAAGTTTTCCCTCAGAAAGAAACCAAGGTTTATCGAACCAGGAGGAGCCAAGAAGCACGTTGAAGGTTGATGGCGGCGGGATGTAGTGCGGCGCAACACCAGGGATTCCGGCGCCAACGTGGAACCCGCACAACACAACCAAAGTACTTTGCCCCAACGAAACAGCTGAGGTTGTCAATCTCACCGGCTTGCTGTAACAAAGGATTAACCATATTGTGTGGAAGATGATTGTTTGCAGAGAAAACAAGTAAAACAAGTATTGCAGCAGATTTGTATTTCAAGTATTAAAGAATGGACCGGGGTCCACAGTTCACTAGAGGTGTCTCTCCCATAAGATAAAAGCATGTTGGGTGAACAAATTACAGTCGGGCAATTGACAAATAGAGAGAGCATAACAATGCACATACATGTCATGATAAGTATAGTGAGATTTAATTGGGCATTACGACAAAGTACATAGACCGCCATCCAACTGCATCTATGCCTAAAAAGTCCACCTTCAGGTTATCGTCCGAACCCCCTCCAGTATTAAGTTGCAAAGCAACAGACAATTGCATTAAGTATGGTGCGTAATGTAATCAACAACTACATCCTCGGACATAGCGCCAATGTTTTATCCCTAGTGGCAACAAGCACAACACAACCTTAGAACTTTCTGTCACTGTCCCAGGTGTCAATGCAGGCTTGAACCCACTATCGAGCATAAATACTCCCTCTTGGAGTTAAGAGCAAAAACTTGGCCAGAGCCTCTACTAATAACGGAGAGCATGCAAGATCATAAACAACACATATGTATAACTTGATAATTAACATAACATGGTATTCTCTATCCATCGGATCCCGACAAACACAACATAGAGTATTACAGATAGATGGTCTTGATCATGTTAGGCAGCTCACAAGATCCAACAATGAAGCACAATGAGGAGAAGACAACCATCTAGCTACTGCTATGGACCCATAGTCCAGGGGTGAACTACTCACTCATCACTCCGGAGGCGACCATGGCGGTGTAGAGTCCTCCGGGAGATGAATCCCCTCTCCGGCAGGGTGCCGGAGGAGATCTCCAGAATCCCCCGAGATGGGATTGGCGGCGGCGTCTCTGGAAGGTTTTCCGTATCGTGGTTTTTCGCCTCAGGGGTTTCGCGATGGAGGCTTTAAGTAGGCGGAAGGGCAGAGTCGGAGGGCTGACGAGGGGCCCACACCATAGGGCGGCGCGGCCCCCCCCCTTGGCCGCGCGGCCCTATGGTGGCGGCGCCTCGTCGCCCCACTTCGTATCCCTTTCGGTCTTCTGGAAGGTTCGTGGCAAAATAGGCCCCTGGGTCTTGATTTCGTCCAATTCCGAGAATATTTCGTTACTAGGATTTCTAAACCAAAAACAACGAGAAAACAAGCAATCGGCACTTCGGCATCTTGTTAATAGGTTAGTTCCGGAAAATGCACGAATATGACATAAAGTGTGCATAAAATATGTAGGTATCATCAATAATATGGCATGGAACATAAGAAATTATCGATACGTCGGAGACGTATCAAGCATCCCCAAGCTTAGTTCTGCTCGTCCCGAGCAGGTAAAACGATAACAAAAGATAATTTCTGAAGTGACATGCCATTATAACCTTGATCATACTATTTGTAAACATATGTAGTGGATGCAGCGATCAAAACAATGGTAATGACATGAGTAAACAAGTGAATCATAAAGCAAAGACTTTTCATGAATAGTACTTCAAGACAAGCATCAATAAGTCTTGCATAAGAGTTAACTCATAAAGCAATAAATCAAAGTAAAGGCATTGAAGCAACACAAGGGAAGATTAAGTTTCAGCGGTTGCTTTCAACTTGTAACATGTATATCTCATGGATAATTGTCAACATAGAGTAATATAACAAGTGCAATATGCAAGTATGTAGGAATCAATGCATAGTTCACACAAGTGTTTGCTTCTTGAGGTGGAGAGAGATAGGTGAACTGACTCAACATAAAAGTAAAGAGAATGGTCCTTCAAAGAGGAAAGCATCGATTGCTATATTTGTGCTAGAGCTTTTATTTTGAAAACATGAAACAATTTTGTCAACGGTAGTAATAAAGCATATGAGTTATGTAAATTATATCTTACAAGTTGCAAGTCTCATGCATAGTATACTAATAGTGCCCGCACCTTGTCCTAATTAGCTTGGACTACCGGATCTTTGCAATGCACATGTTTTAACCAAGTGTCACAATGGGGTACCTCCATGCCGCCTGTACAAAGGTCTACGGAGAAAGCTCGCATTTTGGATTTCTCGCTTTTGATAATTCTCGACTTAGACATCCATACCGGGACAACATGGACAACAGATAATGGACTCCTCTTTACTGCATAAGCATGTGGCAACAATTATTATTCTCATATGAGATTGAGGATATGTGTCCAAAACTGAAACTTCCACCATGAATCATGGCTTTAGTTAGCGGCCCAATGTTCTTCTCTAACAATATGCATGCTCCAACCATTAAGGTGGTAGATCTCTCTTACTTCCGACAAGACGGACATGCATAGCAACTCACATGATATTCAACAAAGAATAGTTGATGGCGTCCCCAGAAGCATGGTTATCGCACAACAAGCAACTTAATAAGAGATAAAGTGCATAAGTACATATTCAATACCACAATAGTTTTTAAGCTATTCGTCCCATGAGCTATATATTGCAAAGGTGAGTGATGGAATTTTAAAGGTAGCACTCAAGCAATTTACTTTGGAATGGCGGATAAATACCATGTAGTAGGTAGGTATGGAGGACACAAATGGCATAGTGGTTGGCTCAAGGATTTTGGATGCATGAGAAGTATTCCCTCTCGATACAAGGTTTAGGCTAGCAAGGTTATTTGAAACAAACACAAGGATGAACGGTACAGCAAAACTCACATAAAAGACATATTGTAAACATTATAAGACTCTATACCGTCTTCCTTGTTGTTCAAAACTCAATACTAGATGTTATCTAGACTCTAGAGAAACCAAATATGCAAACCAAATTAGCAAGCTCTAAGTGTTTCTTCATTAATGGGTGCAAAGTATATGATGCAAGAGCTTAAACATGAGCACAACAATTGCCAAGTATCAAATTATCCAAGACATTTTAGAATTACTACATGTAGTATTTTCCAATTCCAACCATATAACAATTTAACGAAGAAGAAACTTCGCCATGAATACTATGAGTAGAGCCTAAGGACATACTTGTCCATATGCTACAGCGGAGCGTGTCTCTCTCCCACAAAGTGAATGCTAGGATCCATTTTATTCAAACAAAAACAAAAACAAAAACAAACCGACGCTCCAAGCAAAGTGCATAAGATGTGACGGAATAAAAATATAGTTTCAGGGGAGGAACCCGATAATGTTGTCGATGAAGAAGGGGATGCCTTGGGCATCCCCAAGCTTAGACGCTTGAGTCTTCTTAGAATATGCAGGGGTGAACCACCGGGGCATCCCCAAGCTTAGAGCTTTCACTCTCCTTGATCATATTGCATCATACTCCTCTCTTGATCCTTGAAAACTTCCTCCACACCAAACTCGAAACAACTCATTAGAGGGTTAGTGCACAATAAAAATTAACATATTCAGAGGTGACACAATAATTCTTAACACTTCTGGACATTGCATAAAGCTACTGGACATTAATGGATCAAAGAAATTCATCCAACATAGCAAAAGAGGCAATGCGAAATAAAAGGCAGAATCTGTCAAAACAGAACAGTCCGAAAGATGGATTTTATTAGGCCACCATACTTGCTCAAATGAAAATTCTCAAATTTAATGAAAGTTGCGTACATATCTGAGGATCATGCACGTAAATTGGCTTAATTTTCTGAGCTACCTACAGGGAGGTAGACCCAGATTCGTGACAGCAAAGAAATCTGGAACTGCGCAGTAATCCAAATCTAGTACTTATTTTACTATCAAAGACTTTACTTGGCACAACAAAACTTAAAACTAAGATAAGGAGAGGTTGCTACAGTAGTAAACAACTTCCAAGACTCAAATATAAAACAAAAATATCTGTAGTAAAAACATGGGTTGTCTCCCATAAGCGCTTTTCTTTAACGCCTTTCAGCTAGGCGCAGAAAGTGTAACTCAAGTAACATCAAGAGATGAAGCATCAACATCATAATTTGTTCTAATAATAGAATCATAAGGTAACTTCATTCTCTTTGTAGGGAAGTGTTCCATACCTTTCTTGAGAGAAAATTGATATTTAATATTACCTTCCTTCATATCAATAGTAGTACCAACGGTTCGAAGAAAAGGTCTTCCCAATATAATGGGGCAAGATGCATTGCATTCAATATCCAAGACAACAAAATCAACGGGGACAAGGTTATTGTTAACCATAATATGAACATTATCAACTTTCCCCAAAGGTTTCTTTTTAGCATTATCAGCGAGATTAACATCCGGATAACGAGTTTTTCAATGGTGGCAAGTCAAGCATATCATAGACTTTTTTAGGCATAACGAAATACTTGCACCAAGATCACATAAAGCATTACAATCAAAATCTTTGACTCTCATTTTAATGATGGGCTCCCAACCATCCTCTAGCTTTCTAGGAATAGAAGTTTCAAGTTTTAGTTTTTCTTCTCTAGCTTTTATGAGAGCATTTGTAATATGTTTTGTGAAAACCAAGTTTACAACGCTAGCATTAGGACTTTTAGCAAGTTTTTGCAAGAACTTTATAACTTCAGAGATGTGGCAATCATCAAAATCTAAATCATTACAATCTAAAGCAATGAGATTATCATCCCCAAGGTTGGAAAAAATTTCAGCAGTTTTATCACAGGCGGTTTCAGCAGTTTTAGCAGTTTCAGGTAATTTTGCGCGCTTTGCACTAGGAGTAGAAGCATTGCCAACACCAATTATTTTACCATTAATAGTAGGAGGTGCAGCAACATGTGAATCATTAGCATTGCTAGTGGTGGTAATAGTCCAAACTTTAGCTACATTTTTCTCTTTAGCTAGTTTTTCATTTTCTTCTCTATCCCACCTAGCACGCAGTTCAACCATTAATCTTATATTCTCATTAATTCTAACTTGGATGGCATTTACTGTAGTAACAATTTTATTTTCAATATCCCTATTAGGCATAACTTTCGATTTCAAAAGATCAACATCAGAGGCAAGATTATCAACCTTAGAAGTAAGAATATCAATTTTATTGAGCTTTTCCTCAACAGATTTGTTAAAGGCAGTTTGTGTACTAATAAATTATTTAAGCATAGCTTCAAGTCCAGGGGGTGTATTCCTATTATTGTTGTAAGAATTCCCATAAGAATTAGCATAACCGTTACCATTATTATAAGGATATGGCCTATAGTTATTACTAGAATTGTTCCGATAAGCATTGTTGTTGAAATTATTATTTTTAATGAAGTTTACATCAACATGTTCTTCTTGGGCAACCGATGAAGCTAATGGAACATTATTAGGATCAACATTAGTCCTATCATTCACAAGCATAGACATAATAGCATCAACCTTATAATTCAAGGAAGAGGATTCTTCAACAGAATTTACCTTCTTACCTTGTGGAGCTCTTTCCGTGTGCCATTCAGAGTAATTAACCATCATATTATCAAGGAGCTTTGTTGCTTCACCAAGAGTGATGGACATAAAGGTACCTCCAGCAGCTGAATCCAATAAATTCCGCAAAGAAAAATTTAGTCCTGCATAGAAGGTTTGGATGATCATCCAAGTAGTCGATCCATGGGTTGGGCAATTTTTAACCAAAGATTTCATTCTTTCCCAAGCTTGAGCAACATGTTCATTATCCAATTGTTTAAAATTCATTATGCTACTCCTCAAAGATATAATTTTAGCAGGGGGATAATATCTACCAATAAAAGCATCCTTGCATTTAGTCCATGAATCAATACTATTCTTAGGCGAGAGATAGCAACCAATCTTTAGCTCTTCCTCTTAATGAGAAAGGAAACAATTTTAATTTTATAATGTCACCATCTACATCTTTATACTTTTGCATTTCACACAATTCAACAAAATTATTGAGATGGGCAGCGAGCATCATCGGAACTAACACCGAGAAAATTGCTCTCGCATAACAAGATTCGAGTAAAGCGAGGTTTAATTTCAAAGAATTCTGCTGTAGTAGCAGGTGGAGCAATAGGTGTGCATAGGAAATCATTATTATTTGTGCTAGTGAAGTCACACAACTTAGTATTTTCAGGGGTGGCCATTTTAGCAGTAGTAAATAAAGCAAACTAGATAAAGTAAATGCAAGTAAACTAATTTTTTTTGTGTTTTTGATATAGCAAACAAGACAGTAAATAAAGTAAAACTAGCAACTAATTTTTTTGTGTTTTGATATAATGCAGCAAACAAAATAGTAAATAAAATAAAGCAAGACAAAAACAAAGTAAAGAGATTGGGAAGTGGAGACTCCCCTTGCAGCGTGTCTTGATCTCCCCGGCAACGGCGCCAGAAAAAGAGCTTGATGGCGTGTAAGTCACACGTTCGTTGGGAACCCCAAGAGGAAGGTATGATGCGCACAGCAGCAAGTTTTCCCTCAGAAAGAAACCAAGGTTTATCGAACCAGGAGGAGCCAAGAAGCACGTTGAAGGTTGATGGCGGCGGGATGTAGTGCGGCGCAACACCAGGGATTCCGGCGCCAACGTGGAACCCGCACAACACAACCAAAGTACTTTGCCCCAACGAAACGAGTGAGGTTGTCAATCTCACCGGCTTGCTGTAACAAAGGATTAACCGTATTGTGTGGAAGATGATTGTTTGCAGAGAAAACGAGTAAAACAAGTATTGCAGCAGATTTGTAATTCCATATTAAAGAATGGACCGGGGTCCACGAGTTCACTAGAGGTGTCTCTCCCATAAGATAAAAGCATGTTGGGTGAACAAATTACGGTCGGGCAATTGACAAATAGAGAGAGCATAACAATGCACATACATGTCATGATAAGTATAGTGAGATTTAATTGGGCATTACGACAAAGTACATAGACCGCCATCCAACTGCATCTATGCCTAAAAAGTCCACCTTCGAGGTTATCGTCCGAACCCCCTCCGGTATTAAGTTGCAAAGCAACGGACAATTGCATTAAGTATGGTGCGTAATGTAATCAACAACTACATCCTCGGACATAGCGCCAATGTTTTATCCCTAGTGGCAACAAGCACAACACAACCTTAGAACTTTCACGTCACTGTCCCAGGTGTCAATGCAGGCATGAACCCACTATCGAGCATAAATACTCCCTCTTGGAGTTAAGAGCAAAAACTTGGCCAGAGCCTCTACTAATAACGGAGAGCATGCAAGATCATAAACAACACATATGTATAACTTGATAATTAACATAACCTGGTATTCTCTATCCATCGGATCCCGACAAACACAACATAGAGTATTACAGATAGATGATCTTGATCATGTTAGGCAGCTCACAAGATCCAACAATGAAGCACAATGAGGAGAAGACAACCATCTAGCTACTGCTATGGACCCATAGTCCAGGGGTGAACTACTCACTCATCACTCCGGAGGCGACCATGGCGGTGTAGAGTCCTCCGGGAGATGAATCCCCTCTCCGGCAGGGTGCCGGAGGAGATCTCCGAATCCCCCGAGATGGGATTGGCGGCGGCGGCGTCTGCGGAAGGTTTTCCGTATCGTGGTTTTTCGCCTCGGGGGTTTCGCGACGGAGGCTTTAAGTAGGCGGAAGGGCAGAGTCGGAGGGCCGACGAGGGGCCCACACCATAGGGCGGCGCGGGCCCCCTTGGCCGCGCGGCCCTATGGTGGCGGCGCCTCGTCGCCCCACTTCGTATCCCTTTCGGTCTTCCGGAAGGTTCGTGGCAAAATAGGCCCCCGGGTCTTGATTTCGTCCAATTCCGAGAATATTTCGTTACTAGGATTTCGAAACCAAAAACAGCGAGAAAACAACAAGCGGCACTTCGGCATCTTGTTAATAGGTTAGTTCCAGAAAATGCACGAATATGACATAAAGTGTGCATAAAACATGTAGGTATCATCAATAATATGGCATGGAACATAAGAAATTATCGATACGTCGGAGACGTATCAGGGAGGACGGCCCAGATTGCGGCCCAGGGGGACTGAGGAGGAGCGGCCCGGAGGACGAGGGCGCTGGCGATCGACGTGAAGGGGAGGCATGCATGGCGGGTTGCGGGTTCGCATGCATAGAGGGTGGCGAGCGATGTGAGGAGGCTGACGTAGCGGGTAGGGGAGACTGCGTGGCTGCTAGGTCGAGTAGAAAGTCGAGGTCGGCAGGCGAGGGGTGCTGTCGATCGGTGGTGTGGGCAAAAGGGAAAACGGCTTCATCGAAAACGATGTGGCGGGAGAGAATAACTCGCCGGGTTTGGAGATCGAGGCATTTATACCCTTTGTGGTTGGGAGGGTAGCCAAGGAAGACACATGCGACCGAGCGTGGGGCTAGCTTGTGAGGAGCGGTGGCGGACTGGTTGGGATAGCACAAACAGCCAAAAATGTGTAGACGACTATAGTCGGGATAGGTGTTGTACAGGCGGTGGTAGGGAATGGTGAGGTTAATGGATTGGGAGGGTTGCACGTTGACGAGGTAAGTTGCAGCGGCGACAGCCTCGGCCCAGTAAGAGGGTGGCATGGAGGACTGGAAAAGGAGAGTCCGAGCGACGTCATTGACGGTCCGGATAGCACGCTCGGCTTTGCCATTCTAGGCGGATGTATAGGGGCAGGACAAGCGCAGACGCATGCCATTGGTGTTAAAGAAGGAGGTGATAGTGGAGTTGAGGAATTCGGTTCCATTGTCAGCTTGCATGGCAATGACAGGTAGAGAAAACTGCGTGCGAGCAAAAGCGACAAAGGAAATAAGTGTGTCGGCAGTATCGGACTTGTGGCGTAAGGGAAAAGTCCAAATAAAATGGGAGAAATCATCAATGATAACAAGAAAGTATTTGAACCCAGAATTACTTAACACCGGAGAGGTCCATAAATCACAATGTATCAATTGGAACAACACGACACTTATAGAGGTAGACCTAGTGAATGGCAAGCGCACGTGTTTTCCAAGATGGCAGGCGTGGCAAACATGAGTGGAGGCCTTATTACATGGGATAAAACGATTCCTATGAAGATGTGACATAGAGTGACGAACCGGATGACCTAGACGGCGATGCCAAAGCTCGGTGGTGGTGGTGGCGAGGAGTCCATAGGCGTTGCGTGGAGTGGCCGATGAGGGGAAGGTGTAGAGCTCGCCATGGCTATTGCATCGAATGATCACGTCCTTGGTGAGAAGATCCTTAAGAGAAAAACCGAGAGGGTCAAACTCAATGGAACATTTATTGTCAATAGAAAAACGACGAGTAGAGATCATGTTTTTGACAATATTAGGAACAATAAGCACGTTTTTAAGGATTAGATCACGAGCAGAAGCAGGAATAGAAGCATGGACAATTTTAGAGATGGGAAAGGTGGAACCATTGCCCATGGTGACATGGGAGAAGGGTGTAGGGTTTTGAAGGGAGTGGAGCATACCGGGGTCCAAGGCCATGTGTGAAGTGGCTCCAGAATCCATCATCCATTCACCAACAGTGGAGGGCGTGGCCGCATTGTTCAGGGCGGCCATGAGGGCGGACATGTCCCACGCTGGAGAGGCGCCCTGGGACAGGGCGGAGGGAGGCACCGGCGGCGCGTTGGTGCCAAAGACCTGTCCATGCAGTGGCGCGAGGGAGGTGAAGGCCTGCGCTGGAGGCATCATGGCGGGACGCGGACCAAGGAGGCCGGCGCCAGTGGCGGGCCAAGCAGAGGGGCCCACCTGGATCTGCTGGGCCTGACCCGTGTATGGGTTGAAACACACCCAGGGCCCGACGGTGGGGGCGCTGCCGCGAGGATCGGTGCGATCGCTGTTGCCCCCACCGTTCTTCTTCTTCCGACGGTAATAGCCGCTGCCGCCACCGTTGAGGTTGCCACCACCATCGTTGCGGTTGCCACCACCATCGTTGCGGTTGCCGTCGCCGCGGTTGCCAGAGGAGGACCCGACGCCATAGGAGGAGGCACTGTAGAGGGCGGTGTTGGCGCCCGTCTGCACGGAGTTGGTGAGCTGCGTCTCGCGCAGCGCCAGGAGGGAGCGGGTCTACGCGAAGGTCGGCAGAGGGCTCTGCATGGTGACGATGGTGGTGATGTCGGGCGAAGCGCGGGTTGAGGCCGTGGAGGCAGTTGAGGACGAGGGCCTGGTCTGTGACAGTGGTGCCAACGTCGCGGAGGGCGTTGGAGAGGGACTTGAGGCGGTGGCAGTAGGCGGTGATGGAGAGGTCTCCTTGCACGACGGTGCGGAACTCCGCCTCGAGGTAGACGGCCCGAGTCATCTGGTTGTCGAGGAAGAGGTTGGTGATGAGCGCAAAAGCCTCCTGCGCCGTCTAGTCCTCGGCCATGATGATGTCGAGGATCTCATTCGAGATAGAGCCGTACAACCATGACCGGACGATGTAGTCGGCGCGAGTCAACTCTGCGGCGTGAGCAGCCACGGGGGTGAAGGTATTGACGTGGGCAAGCAGGTCATACTTACCAAGGAGCACACGAATCAGCATCCACCACTTGGTGAAGTTGGAGGTTGATGGCACGTGAGACACACGTCTGTTGGGAACCCCAAGAGGAAGGTGTGATGCGTACAGCAGCAAGTTTTCCCTCAGTAAGAAACCAAGGTTATCGAACCAGTAGGAGATGAAGGCCACGTGAAGGTTGTTGGCGGAGGAGTGTAGTGCGGCGCAACACCGGGGATTCCGGCGCCAACGTGGAACCTGCACAACACAATCAAAATACTTTGCCCCAACTTAACAGTGAGGTTGTCAATCTCACCGGCTTGCTGTAAACAAAGGATTAAACGTATGGTGTGGAAAATGATGTTTGTTTGCGAAGAACAACAAAGAACAGAGTTTGCAGTATATTGTATTTCAGATGCAAAAGAATGGACCGGGGTCCACAGTTCACTAGTGGTGTCTCTCCGATAAGATATAGCATGTTGGGTGAACAAATTACAGTTGGGCAATTTACAAATAGAGAGGGCATAACAATGCACATACATATCATGATGACTAATATGAGATTTAATCAGGGCATTACGACAAAGTACATAGACCGCTATCCAGCATACATCTATGCCTAAAAAGTCCACCTTCAGGTTAGCATCCGCACCCCTTCCAGTATTAAGTTGCAAACAACAGACAATTGCATTAAGTATGGTGCGTAATGTAATCAACACAAATATCCTTAGACAAAGTATTGATGTTTTATCCCTAGTGGCAACAGCACATCCACAACCGAACTTTCGTCACCTGTCCCGCATTCAATGGAGGCATGAACCCACTATCGAGCATAAATACTCCCTCTTGGAGTCACAAGTATCAACTTGGCCAGAGCCTCTACTAGCAACGGAGAGCATGCAAGAACATAAACAACACATATATGATAGATCAATAATCAACTTGACATTGTATTCCATATTCATCGGATCCCAACAAACACAACATGTAGCATTACAAATAGATGATCTTGATCATGATAGGCAGCTCACAAGATCTAACATGATAGCACAATGAGGAGAAGACAACCATCTAGCTACTCGCTATGGACCCATAGTCCAAGGATGAACTACTCACACATCAGTCCGGAGGTGATCATGGTGATGTAGAGTCCTCCGGGAGATGATTCCCCTCTCCGGCGGGGTACCGGAGGCGATCTCCTGAATCCCCGAGATGGGATTGGCGGCGGCGGCGTCTCTGGAACTTTTTCCGTATCGTGGCTCTCGGTAATAGGGTTTTCGCGACGGAGAGTATAAGTAGGCGGAAGGGCAGAGTCGGGGGGCGCACGAGGGGCCCACACCATAGGGCGGCGCGGGCCCCCCCTTGGCCACGCCGCCTTGTGGTGTCGCCACCTCGTGGCCCCACTTCGTATCTCCTTCGGTCTTCTGGAAGCTCCGTGGAAAAATAAGACCCTGGGCGTTCGTTTCGTCCAATGCCGAGAATATTTCCTGTGTAGGATTTACTGAAACCAAAAACAGCACAAAACGAGAACCGGCGCTTCGGCATGTCGTTAATAGGTTAGTGCTGGAAAATGCGTATAAATGATGTAAAGTGTGTATAAAACATGTGAGTATTATCATAAAACTAGCATGGAACATAAGAAATTATAGATACGTTTGAGACGTATCAAGCATCCCCAAGCTTAGTTCCTACTCGCCCTCGAGTAGGTAAACGATAACAAGGATAATTTCTGAAGTGACATGCTATCATAATCTTGATCAATACTATTGTAAAGCATATGAGATGAATGAAGTGATTCGAAGCAATGGTAAAGACAATGACTTACACAACTGAATCATATAGCAAAGACTTTTCATGAATAATACTTTCAAGACAAGCATCAATAAGACTTGCACATGAGTTAACTCATAAAGCAATAAATTCTTAGTAGAAAGTTTTGAAGCAACACAAAGGAAGATATAAGTTTCAGCAGTTGCTTTCAACTTCAACATGTTTATCTCATGGATATATCTCATGGATAATTGTCAACTCAAAGTAATATGATGAATGCAAATAAGCAAGTATGTAGGAATCAATGCACACAGTTGACACAAGTGTTTGCTTCTAAGATAGAAATAAGTAGGTAAAATGACTCAACATAAAGTAAAAGAATGGAGCCCTTCGCAGAGGGAAACGTGGATTACTGTTTTTGTGCTAGAGCTTTTCATTTTGAAAACATAGAAACAATTTTGTAAACGGTAGTAATAATTCATATGTGTTATGCATAAGACATCCTATAAGTTGCAAGCCTCATGCATAGAATACCAATAGTGCTTGCACCATGTCCTAATTAGCTTGGATTTTCATGGATTATCATTGCACAACATATGTTTCAACCAAGTGTCACAAAGGGGTACCTCTATGCCGCCTGTACAAAGGTCCAAGGAGATATATCACATTTGATTTATCGTTTTTGATAGATCTCAACTTAGGACATCCATACCGGGACAACATAGACAACAGATAATGGACTCCTCTTTAATGCTTAAGCATTCAACAACAGATAATATTCTCATAAGAGATTGAGGATTAATGTCCAAACTGAAACTTCCACCATGATTCATGGCTTTAGTTAGCGGCCCAATGTTCTTCTCTAACAATATGCATATTCAAACCATTTTATCATGATAAATCACCCTTACTTCAGACAACACGAACATGCATAGCAACTCACATGATACTCAAAAAAGGTGTAATAGTTGATGGCGTCCCCAGAAACATGGTTACCGCTCAACAAGCAACTTATAAGAAGTAAGATACATAAGTAACATATTCAATACCACAATAGTTTTTAAGGCTATTTTCCCATGAGCTATATATTACAAAGACAAGGAATGAAATTTTAAAGGTAGCACTCAAGTAATTTACTTTGGAATGGCATAGAAATACCACATAGTAGGTAGGTATGGTGGACACAAATGGCATAGTTTTTGGCTCAAGGATTTGGATGCACGAGAAGTATTCCCTCTCAGTACAAGGCATTGGCTAGTGATACGTCTCCGACGTATCGATAATTTCTTATGTTCCATGCCACATTATTGATGATATCTACATGTTTTATGCATACTTTATGTCATATTTATGCATTTTCCGGCACTAACCTATTAACGAGATGCCGAAGAGCGAGTTGTCTGTTTTCTCGCTGTTTTTGGTTTCAGAAATCCTAGTAAGGAAATATTCTCGGAATTGGACGAAATCAATGCCCAGGGGCCTATTTTTCCACGAAGCTTCCAGAAGACCGGAGGACTTACGAAGTGGGGCCACGAGGTGGCCAGACACCAGGGCGGCGCGGCCCAAGCCCTGGCCGCGCCGGCCTGGTGTGTGGGCCCCTCGTGACGCCCCTTTACCTGCCCTTCCGCCTACATATAGTCTTCGTCGCGAAACCCCCAGTACCGAGAGCCACGATACGGAAAACCTTCCAGAGATGCCGCCGCCGCCAATCCCATCTCGGGGGATTCAGGAGATCGCCTCCGGCACCCTGCCGGAGAGGGGAATCATCTCCCGGAGGACTCTTAACCGCCATGGTCGCCCCCGGAGTGATGAGTGAGTAGTTCACCCCTGGACTATGGGTCCATAGCAGTAGCTAGATGGTCGTCTTCTCCTTATGTGCTTCATTGTCGGATCTTGTGAGCTGCCTAACATGATCAAGATCATCTATCTGTAATGCTATATGTTGTGTTTGTTGGGATCCGATGGATAGAGAATACTATGTTATGTTGATTATCAATCTATTACCTATGTGTTGTTTATGATCTTGCATGCTCTCCGTTATTAGTAGAGGCTCCGGCCAAGTTTTTACTCTTAACTCCAAGAGGGAGTATTTATGCTCGATAGTGGGTTCATGCCTCCATTAAATGCAGGACGGTGACGAGAAAGTTCTAAGGTTGTGGATGTGCTCGTTGCCACTAGGGATAAAACATTGATGCTATGTCCGAGGATGTAGTTATTGATTACATTACACACCATACTTAATGCAATTGTCCGTTGTTTGCAACTTAATACCGGAAGGGGTTCGGATGATAACCCGAAGGTGGACTTTTTAGGCATAGATGCATGCTCGGATAGCGGTCTATGTACTTTGTCGTAATGCCCAATTAAATCTCACAATACTCATCATATCATGTATGTGCATGGTCATGCCCTCTCTATTTGTCAATTGCCCAACTGTAATTGTTCACCCAACATGCTATTTATCTTATGGGAGAGACACCTCTAGTGAACTGTGGACCCCGGTCCATTCTTTTACATCGAATACAATCTACTGCAATACTTGTTCTACTGTTTTCTGCAAACAATAATCATCCACACTATACATCTAATCCTTTGTTACAGCAAGCCGGTGAGATTGACAACCTCACTGTTTCGTTGGGGCAAAGTACTTTGGTTGTGTTGTGCGAGTTCCACGTTGGCGCCGGAATCCCCGGTGTTGCGCCGCACTACATCCCGCCGCCATCAACCTTTGACGTGCTTCTTGACTCCTACTGGTTCGATAAACCTTGGTTTCTTACCGAGGGAAACTTGTCTGCCGTACGCATCACACCTTCCACTTGGGGTTCCCAACGGGCGTGTGCTTTACGCGTCATCAAGCTAAATTTCTGGCGCCGTTGCCGGGGAGATCAAGACACGCTGCAAGGGGAGTCTCCACAATCCAATCTATTTACTTTGTTTTTGTCTTGCTTTATTTTATTTACTTTCTTGTTTGATGCATTATATCAAAACACAAAAAAAATTAGTTGCTAGCTTTACTTTATTTACTGTCTTGCACTCTATATCAAAAACACACAAAAATTAGTTACTTGCATTTACTTTATTTAGTTCGCTTTATTTACTACTGCTAAAATGGGTACTGTTGAGAATACTAAGTTGTGTGACTTCACAACCACAAATAATAATGATTTCTTATGCATACCTATTGCTCCACCTGCTACTACAGCAGAATTCTTTGAAATTAAACCTGCTTTACTGAATCTTGTTATGCGAGAGCAATTTTCTGGTGCTAGTTATGATGATGCTGCTGCCCATCTCAATAATTTTGTTGAATTGTGTGAAATGCAAAAGTATAAAGATGTAGATGGTGACATTATAAAATTAAAATTGTTTCCTTTCTCATTAAGAGGAAGAGCTAAAGATTGGTTGCTATCTCTGCCTAAAAATAGTATTGATTCATCGACTAAATGTAAGGATGCTTTTATTGGTAGATATTATCCCCCTGCTAAAATTATATCTTTGAGGAGTAGCATAATGAATTTTAAACAATTGGATAATGAGCATGTTGCACAAGCTTGGGAAAGAATGAAATCTTTGGTTAAAAATTGCCCAACCCATGGACTGACTACTTGGATGATCATCCAAACCTTTTATGCAGGACTGAAATTTTCTTCGCGGAACCTATTGGATTCAGCTGCTGGAGGTACCTTTATGTCCATCACTCTTAGTGAAGCAACAAAGCTTCTTGATAATATGATGATTAATTATTCTGAATGGCACACGGAAAGAGCTCCACAAGGTAAGAAGGTAAATTCTATCGAAGAAACCTCTTCCTTGAGTGATAAGATTGATGCTATTATGTCTATGCTTGTGAATGATAGGACTAATGTTGATCCTAATAATGTTCCGTTAGCTTCATTGGTTGCCCATGAAGAACATGTTGATGTAAACTTCATTAAAAATAATAATTTCAACAACAATGCTTATCGGAACAATTCTAGTAATAACTATAGGTCATATCCTTATAATAATGGTAACGGTTATGGTAATTCTTACGGGAATTCTTACAACAATAATAGGAACACACCCCCAGGACTTGAAGCTATGCTTAAAAAATTTATTAGTACACAAACTGCTTTTAACAAATCTGTTGCTGATGTTGATCTTTTGAAATCGAAAGTTATGCCTAATGAAAATCATAATAATAAAATTGTTACTACAGCAAATGCCATCCAAGTTAGAATTAATGAGAATATTAGATTGATGGCCGAATTGCATGCTAGGTGGGAAAGAGAAGAAAATGAAAAACTTGCTAAAGAGAATAATGTAGCTAAAGTTTGGACTATTACCACCACTAGTAATGTTAATGATTCACATGTTGCTACACCTCCTACTATCAATGGTAAAATAATTGGTGTTGGCAATGTTTCCACTTCTAATGCAAAGCCTGCAAAACTGCCGGAAACTGCTAAAACTGCTGAAACTGCTTGTGATAAAACTGCTGAAATTTTTTCCAACATTGGGGATGATGATCCCATTGCTTTATATTATAATGGTTTGGATTTTGATGATTGCCACATCTCTGAAGTTATAAAGTTCTTACAAAAACTTGCTAAGAGTCCTAATGCTAGTGCTATAAACTTGGCTTTCACAAAACATATTACAAATGCTCTCATAAAAGTTAGAGAAGAGAAACTAGAACGCGAAGCTTCTATTCCTAGGAAGCTAGAGGATGGTTGGGAGCCCATCATTAAGATGAAGGTCAATGACTTTGATTGTAATGCTTTATGTGATCTTGGTGCAAGTATTTCCGTTATGCCTAAGAAAATTTATGATATGCTTGACTTGCCACCATTGAAAAATTGTTATTTGGATGTTAATCTTGTTGATCATTCTACAAAGAAACCTTTGGGGAGAGTTGATAATGTTCGCATTACCGTTAACAATAACCTTGTCCCCGTTGATTTTGTTGTCTTGGATATTGAATGCAATGCATCTTGTCCCATTATATTGGGAAGACCTTTTTTCGAACTGTTGGAGCTATCATTGATATGAAGGAAGGTAATATTAAATATCAATTTCCTCTCAAGAAAGGTATGGAACACTTCCCTAGAAAGAGAATGAAGTTACCTTTTGATTCTATTATTAGAACAAATTATGATGTTGATACTTCATCTCTTGATAACACTTGATATACACTTTCTGCGCCTAGCTGAAAGGCGTTAAAGAAAAGCGCTTATGGGAGACAACCCATGTTTTTACTACAGTATTTTTATTTTATATTTGAGTCTTGGAAGTTGTTTAATACTGTAGCAATCTCTCCTTATCTTAGTTTTGTGCATTGTTGTGCCAAGTAAAGTCTTTGATAGTAAGGTTCATACTAGATTTGGATTACTCGCGTAGAAACAGGATTTCTTTGCTGTCACGAATCTGGGCCTAATTCTCTGTAGGTAACTCAGAAAATTATGCCAATTTACGTGAGTGATCCTCAGATATGTACGCAACTTTCATTCGATTTGAGCATTTTCATCTAAGCAAGTATGGTGCCTCAATAAAATTCGTCTTTACGAACTGTTCTGTTTTGACAGATTCTGCCTTTTATTTCGCATTGCCTGTTTTGCTATGCTTGATGGATTTTTCTATTCCATTGACTTTCAGTAGCTTTGTGCAATGTCCAGAAGTGTTAAGAATGATTATGTCACTTTGTACATGTAAATTTTAATTATGCACTAACCCTCTAATGAGTTGTTTTGAGTTTGGTGTGGAGGAAGTTTTCAAGGATCAAGAGAGGGAGATGATACAATATGATCAAGGAGAGTGAAAGCTCTAAGCTTGGGGATGCCCCGGTGGTTCACCCTCGCATATTTTAAGAAGACTCAAGCGTCTAAACTTGGGGATGCCCAAGGCATCCCCTTCTTCATCGACAACATTATCGAGTTCCTCCCCTGAAACTATATTTTTATTCCATCACATCTTATGTGCTTTGCTTGGAGCGTCGGTTTGTTTTTGTTTTTGTTTTGTTTGAATAAAATGGATCCTAGCATTCATTGTGTGGGAGAGAGACATGCTCCGTCTGTTGCATATGGACAAATATGTCCTTAGGCTTTACTCATAGTATTCATGGCGAAGGTTGAATCTTCTTCGTTAAATTGTTATATGGTTGGAATCGGGAAATGCTACATGTAGTAATTCTAAAATGTCTTGAATAATTTGATACTTGGCAATTGTTGTGATCATGTTTAAGCTCTTGCATCATATACTTTGCACCCATTAATGAAGAAATACATAGAGCTTGCTAAAATTTGGTTTGCATAATTGGTCTCTCTAAAGTCTAGATAATTTCTAGTATTGAGTTTGAACAACAAGGAAGACAGTGTAGAGTCTTATAATGTTTACAATATGTCTTTTATGTGAGTTTTGCTGCACCGGTTCATCCTTGTGTTTGTTTCAAATAACCTTGCTAGCCTAAACCTTGTATCGAGAGGGAATACTTCTCATGCATCCAAAATCCTTGAGCCAACCACTATGCCATTTGTGTCCACCATACCTACCTACTACATGGTATTTCTCCGCCATTCCAAAGTAAATTACTTGAGTGCTACCTTTAAAATTTCCATTCTTTACCTTTGCAATATATAGCTCATGGGACAAATAGCTTAAAAACTATTGTGGTATTGAATATGTACTTATGCACTTTATCTCTTATTAAGTTGCTTGTTGTGCGATAACCATGTTCCCTGGGGACGCCATCAACTACTCTTTGTTGAATATCATGTGAGTTGCTATGCATGTCCGTCTTGTCTCGAAGTAAGGGAGATTTACCACTCATTTAATGGTTAGAGCATGCATAATGTTAGAGAAGAACATTGGGCCGCTAACTAAAGCCATGATCCATGGTGGAAGTTTCA